>NW_020799125.1:12185475-12220206 GCF_003259725.1 Athene cunicularia | reverse complement strand
TTTTTTTTTTTTTTTTTTTTTTTTTTTTTTTTATATAGCACTGCCAAACAATTTATACCGTATTTATAAATAATGGAATAAGGACACTCTTGAAGTATACTACAGCAGTGACCTTAGCAGCATTGAATGCTGGCAATGAATCTATTAAAAAGTTTTTCACTGTTGAGATTTATAGAATTGCGTCTGATTCTACAGCTCACACCATTTTTTCTCAGGGAACCTAGGCTTACAACTGTGGAAATTGATCCTTTATTAAAGAAACATTAATGAAATGTGGGGGAAAAATTCTGGAAAAAAACTGTGGAGCCTAGAGATAAACATGCTATACAGAACAGATGCCAGATGGCTGTAACTTTGGAGCCATTGCTCTCTTCTGAGATTTGACGAACAATGATTTCTGCTTTGTAAATCAAAATCTAAGTTTGTTGGTGAAGAGGAAAAGGTGATTTGACTGCTGATGCTATTCCAGCAAACATCAGTTGCAAATGTTCTTCATCTGATTTCTAAGGAGGGAAGGTCTGTCTGTGCTCTAGAGATGCAGGTGCAAAGCAACACTGGACATGACATGACCTTGCACCACTGAAGTGAGAAATTTTATTATGAATCTTTGTGATAAACTGTGCAGTTCCTATTGCTGTCAGTGCTTTCAGGAACTGATCCAACGTTTAGAAGAAGCTTTTTTGTATAATCTTGAGATGTTGTTAAGTATCAGGGTTGTGTTTGTGTCTATACAGATACGAATTAACCTTTATGTGCTTATTTTCCACACTGGATCTAACAGGTTCCCACGTTGAACACAAGCTATTAGAGACCGCTGTGGACTGTAGCTGAGACCAGAAACTAGCAATAGAGAAAAGGCGCTTTTTCTCCCCCTTTTTTTTCCTGCTTGGTCATTATCTGTAGTTTTACAGTCAGTTGTCTTGCAGTGCAAGGATTTCTAGCTCAGTGATGATGCCTATGCAAGAAATTGAGAAAACAGGAGGTCCCTCCTGTGCTTAAAAATTTCCTCTTGCTTCTACTGTGTTGGATACTATCACTCTCTCAAGTGCTTCTTTTTATTTCTGTTTATAAAGAGTTCTGCCTTCACATTTCAGTTTAATTTTCTTTGGGCCAATGAAAAATACCCCATTTGTCACTGAGAAAATTACAAAGTCAGAACCTGAATCCTGCATGTTAGCTTTATATTGCAAATATGTCAATCTCTATCATTGGCTGTCCTTGGTAAATGCCACTGAATTATGTGACCAAGAGCTATACATATATGTTATAAGAATGCTTTTGACGATAGAGCAGGGAGGAAGCTATTTTCACTTGATGATTTAAATATTCTTGTAAGGTTAAAAGTGCATCCCTTTAACAAATAGGGTCCTTCCCTATGCATGAAGTGAAAAAAGCAGCATATAGCAGTAACAAAAATGGGCAGACAAATTTTGGGTGGATCACAATATGTTGCTGGGACAGCTGTAACGCAGAGTGGACCACAAGGCTTCTGGGCTCTGAATCCCATCTCGTAATGAGACCATCTCTCTGCTGTTAAGAGAACTGGGGTTCTGAAACTTGACAAAACATTTAATCCTCAAGTCCCTGCTTCACAGCCTCTTGCAGAAATCCTATTATCCACCCTAAAGCCCTCTGCTAATTAGACCCTTGTTGGCTTCGTCAGTCATTTTATCTCTTCCCAACCTGGATTTTGTAGTTGAAGAGGGCTTGCTGACTGATCCACCAGCAGGTAAAGAGGCAAGCCACTAAAATGAGGGGTTTTTTCTTTGTAATCTGTGATATATTTTTGTCTTGTTTCTTCAGTCAGGGGTAGTTTAATGTTTCCCATTTTGGATGGGAAAGCCCCTGCAGTATATGTTGCTTACTTCAGCATTTCAAGAGTGAATAAAGGGAAGCTGTCATTTGGCTGGAGGCCACTTCTGGGTTGTTGGTATCTTTCAATGTCCGTCGGTCACCATTATTCGAAAACATTTTTAAGAGGAGTGTGGTTTGATAACACCTGTGATTTAGTGGTAACAGTGCCTGGACGCCACTGAAAATGCCAGCAGTCATTTATGGCTCAATCCGTGGCATCAATGAACAAGTCTGCAGTTTGCAATTATGTAACTGTGGGAAACCCAGTTTCTGTGGTTCTGAGTATTGTCCTATAATTATCCGGTTTTATATAAAGCAAAAGAGTTGCAAACTTCTCTCCTCCCAAGGACATTTGCAAATGTGCAAACCAGACCCGTTTTATTTACACACCTAGCCTTTCAGGGAAAATTGGTAAAGCAATTTTGTCCAAGTTTTCAAATATTTGCAGTCACTGAAATAATACGGGATCAATGTTGTTCTCAGAGAAGATTTTTCTTACAAAAAACCCCAACAACACAATTCTTTACATGACAGTAATTTCCAGAAGAAAAACTCTCTACAAATAGTAGACTGTCTCTTTAAATAATACTTTGATATTATCCAACAATTTCCCAAGTGAATGAATTGTCCTCATGAATTATACTGAACTCGCAGTTTATATTCATCTTTCTTTGTGAATCAAACTCTTTTTATTTCACTAGTAGATTAATTCAGTATGACCCACATTTGAGCAATAAACCTCATGGGTCTGATTTTGTCTTAATACTTGAAAAAGGGTTAGCAGCTACGAAATGCACCTTGTTTAATTTTGAGTTTGTACAGATACTTCTGTCTGTAGTACATCACTCAGGGAGAAGAGATTTCTGAGCCTTGTTCACTTGTTATACACGAGTATGAGGAGTAGGGATGTCAAGATGTGGGAAGTGTGAAGCAGGTAGGTAGTCGTAACTTTTCATAAAATAAGAACTACAAATTAAGTGGCAGTAGCTTCAAGCAAGTGCACAAAAATATTTATTTATTTTCCTCAGCGAAATGTATGATTAATCTATAGAGCTTGTTGTTAGACTCTTATTCCTGACTTAACAATAATTATAGGAGGAAGATCAATCTGTGGCTAATCAATGAAAGGGGTAGATGCGGCTTTTTACTTTAAAAATCTTGATATAGCTGACTGTCAGAAGCTTGAAAAGGTAAATTCTGCTTCAGAGTACCCTGGTTCTTATGTTTTGTTTGAAGTGGCCAATTTGTCACTGCTGGAAACCAAGTGTTGAGGTAGATGGACTTTTGTCTTATATTGTCCTTAAACACATTTTATCATACTTAGTGTAGATGCTTTTCAGTATCTGTTCTATGGCATTCAGATTGACTTGACAGTATTATAAATGTGTGCTTTACCAAAAGACAGGCGAAAACATGGTATGTGGAAACCTTGCCAGGATGATAGGTACCAAGAGGTACCTATGTCAGCATGCTCAGCTGGCTGGCATAGGTACCTCTTGCTTTATCTGTCCTTCTGTAAAAATACCTGGGGTAAAGGACTTCCAGGTCAGCATATGAGATAGTGAACTGGCTCTGACCCTAATCCTAGTCCCGTGGGAATGAAATACTGGGAAAGAATCAAAGTACTCTTGCAAAGGATAGTCACACCTCACAAATCTGTTAAAATACTTTTTTTTTTTTTTAAAAAAAAAGGCAAGTAAATTGGATATTGTTCTTAAAATGACTTTCAAAAGCAATACAAACAATGTAATGGATTTCCAAAAGAGGTTTGAGACGGCTCTTCCTTAAGAGAAGTGAGGCTACAGTAGAAGAGACAAGGTGCTTGGAAGGTGAGCAGGAAACACCGGCAGTAAACGCTCAGCAGGGGAGGTTATCAGAGGTGTTCCTCTAGGATATCTGCTGTGCTCTGTGGAAGGATGGTGAGAATTCATACCTGTAAAGCTGCCAATGTATTAAAGTTCTTCTAAAGAACTTTGTTTTCCTTGACCATGAACTGTCCTTCATTTTGATATCCATCTGCAGTCTGTGGCGTTTTTTTCTTGTGTATTGGGGACTCAACAGTTGTAGACTTTTCTTCTCATGTATCGTTTAAAACTGTAAAGACATATACTCATTCATCTACATATGTAGGTTAAATCAGCTGGTAAATACTGTGGTTTACTATTCTAATAAGCATCCTTCTTAGAACAGTTTGGTTTTGTATCCAATTAGAACAGCTTCATTTCACCCATATTTTTGATTAAATACAAAGTTATCAGAGCTCTTTTGTTACTGTAGTTGAACTGCAGAAGAGTAAGTCCTATGTGGCTGCTGCTGCTGGAGGCAGCACAGAGCTTCACGCATTTCCAAGTTAGGGTGTTGCGGTCTGGATGGGTGGTGGCAGTTAGATGGGTCAAAGCTGCTTGAGTGCTGTCAGACTCAGGGGAACAGTTGATACAGTTGGGGGTAAGGCCGTGTTTTAGAGGGACGGACACAGGCTGAAGGACTGGGCTGACAAGAACGTTATGAAACTTGATGTGGACCAATACAGCAATACCTGGGAAGACAGCTTGGGGGCTAACTGGCTGGGGACCAGCTCGGCGAATAGGACCTGAGGATCCTGGCAGATGGCGAGCGTAACGTGAGCCAGTGGTGCGCTCTGGAAGCAGAGGAGGCTCATGGCATCCGGGGTTGTTGTGACAGGGCCATGCCCAGCAGACAGATGGAAGTGGTTGCCCTTCATTGCCACTCACTGGGTTGTGTTGAGCATACTGTGCCCAGTTTGGGTGTCATAATATCAGAGACTAATGAACTGGAACGAGTTAATGAAGGCCATCAAGTCTGTGGGGCTGGAGCACTTCCCTGTAAGAAGAGGCTAAGGATTTACCAGGGATTGTTCAGCCTGGGGCAGGGAAGGCTTTGGGGGACCCAGCAGAGGCCCTCACGTGCCAGCAAGGCTATCGGGAATACCAAGTTAGGATCCTTACTGAAGCGAGTGTCTGGAGGATGAGAGATACAGAGTATAAGTTGAAACGAGAGGTTTTGGACTGAATATAAGGAAAAACTATGAGGGCAATGAAGCAATGGAGCAGGTTTCCCGGAGGGAATGGGCAGTCCTCCTGGGAGCTCTGTGAGACACAGTAGGTAAAAGCTCTGAGAAACCTGATCTGCCCTCATAGATGACCCTGATTTGAGCAGGGCTTGGCCTGAGGCCCATTCCAACCTGGATTATTCTGTGTTGCTTTGTTCTACCTTAATGAGGACAGATTTTAGACTTTCCTGGAGATAATGTTGCTCTTCGGAAATAAGCAAAACTGTCTAAAAATGCTCTTGCACCTGATACAGCTGCTGGAAACCCCATTCCTTTATTTTGGGAAGGAGTTTGCTCTTTAAAAGAACATTCCGTACCTGATTCTGGTTTTCAAGGTTTTAGAAATCTCGTTCTGCAGTTAAGCATTTTGACATCTTTCTTTTCAAGTTTACATTCAGTCTTTAATGGTTGCTATAATTTCACTTTTAAACAGCACAGTTCTTCAAAGCCAACACCGAAACAGCATCAGCTGAGGTCTGTCTGGTGATCACGAGGGGTTCTCAGTGGCTCATTTCTTCAGCTGTCATTTGTCAGCACACACTCATGTAATCTTAATGAACAATGTGCAAAGCCATTAAAAACTCAATTACGGCTTTCTTTTTACTGCAGACGTGAGAAAATGCAATCATAAAGTGCTGATGTGTAAACACAATAGCCACCATCTGCTTCAGAGTAGCATTTCAGCTCCAAAAAGAGGATATATGTTGCAGATGCATCAATAATAGGATGCTTATCAAGGCATCATTATGCACCAAGCAGGGGAAAAATTGAAATTTATGGCCAGCTAGAGAGCACTTCATGGTTTAATTCCCCAATTTTCAGTGGTATGTTTAATAACTATGAGAGAGTGCCGGTTTATGTTCCTGTCGTTTGAACGGATTTTTAAAAATGAATTTATTTACCGTCTTCCCATCCTCCTTGCTTCTGACTGATCCAAACATAACACATTCATTTTTGGCTATTCAGGACAAAACCAGCAAGATATTAATGAGTCTAACCTGTTGTTCCAAGAACACTAAATTTAATTGACCTGATATTCAATCTGCTTTAATGAGCAAATACTTATGTGTCCAATAAATATAAAACAGAACTTTTACACAGCGTAGATAATTTTTCCCCTGGACTCATTTTTTCAGTTCAGTGTTGACTTTATGACATCTGAACTCTCTGGATGGATGTAAACAAAACAGTGAGGCTAAATGATTTTTTTTCTACTGTTACTATTTTTCAAACTTGTGTATGCAGTGGTCTAAATAAGAGTTTCTCCAAGATACCTTTTGTTTTATTCAGGTTCTTGTCTGAAGATAATTTAAGTGGCTTTCAGTCATCCATTGATCAATAATTTCCATTTGTGACATGTTAATTCATTCCCTAGTTCTTTATATGAGTGGAAAACGTGACAAGTGGTTTGTTGGTGCCAGACCAGATTGTTATCTCTTATTTGCACATATAGGCCTATAAATTGAGAATAATTCCCATAAGCTTCAGTTCTCTGTTCTGTCTGAAGAAGGCTGTCAGTCTCTGAATCACAATATGTCACTTTTTATTAAGGATAATAAGGGAAACCATACTTGTCCTTAAAAGGCTGGTTTTGGTGGGGGTTGTGGTGGGGGTTTTTTGGGTTTTTTGTTTGTTTGTTTGATTGTTTTTTTTTTCCCTGATGGGAGCAATTTCCATGATTTCTACCTACCTCTAAGTGATTCATCCTGGCCAGACAAGCTTCCCTGGACATGGGTGTTTATAATAGGACAGTGGATCTCAGCTGTTGATTTTGGAGCATGCAGAGCAAACTTCTGAAGGTCCTAGAGGACAGGGGACGGGATATGCCTTCAAGTCCACACTGTGAAAAGAAAAATGAAAATATGTACACATGAGTATATTTGGAGGCCAGTTTCTAGAAGACAGGATATAATTTACTCATAACTGAATTTTTTAGATCGATGTGTTCTTGTATCTGATGTCAATTATAGTCCTGATGAAACTGTAAGTTTACACCCGCCTACAATGGCTGTGCTTGAGGTGTTGTTCACTATGCCTTGAGTAGCCAGGGGAAGGGTTTGTTGTGGAAGGTGCCACACTACGTCTCTGCAGAAATAAGGGATGTGGTATACTTAGTAGGTGACGAACTGATTTAAACAAGGTGTGAGTACTTTTCTCTGACGGAGACGGCATTATAAGTGGAAATGTTTCATTTTTTGCACTGTCATATAAAATAAGGCCTCTTACCAGGACTTCACTGGAGACTATTTTTTATAGTACTTTCTCCTGCATCTCTAGGAATACAGTATTAAAAAAATTCATAAGCTATAAATAAGAACTTATGAATAATTTGCATGTGACAATTGTTTGTAAGACTGTTCTTTTAGTAACTAAGACTAATTATTTTAAGTGCTTTTTGGATGGATATTTTACTTGCTCGTGTTGTCAGTCGCTAGATTCAGGCTCCATACTCTCTCTAAAATTGTCAGCAGTTGCACAAAAGGCCATTGTCATACCACGAATAGCTTGTGATTCATTTTTTTGTGGGTGGCAAAAAATAAAATTGTAATTATTGCTTTGAACTTTTTATAAAAGCTGATGTTTTTTCTCCCAGAGGAAAGCTCAGTATTTTTATACATGAATCTGTGAAAGTTAAATACTCCTTAACTTTTTCTGTTATTGAAACACTTACCTACTCCAGTGCAGTTCAAGACCATATTGTGTTAGACATAGTACCAGTACAGCTTCAGAGTAGTTATTTACAGTAGGAATCCATGTATTATCCAAATTAAAAAAAAAAAAAAAAAAAAAAAAAAAAAAAAAAAAAGTTGAGAAAGATGTGCAAAAGAAGAATGATCCAGTCAACGATGGTGCAGAAAAAATTGGTTTTCCTGGGTTCCTACTCAGTGCATCAGGCTCTCAGTCAAAAACCCAGTGCATGCACAGGAGCTCTGCTTTTTTTACTATTTTAATTGACTGCGCTATCATCTTCGAGTATGACACTGGGCAAATGTGGAACTTCTTTGTATCTTGTACTGTTTCTCAAAATGGCATTGAAATGCTGCAGGCAGCGCATCTCACAGCAGCTGCTACACTCCTCTATATGGTACTACTGTTACTCAGCAGTTTTACAGCGTCTTTCCTCCCAGATTCTCAGTAGAAGAGTGGTTCTTACAACTATTCTTGCTTTATTTGTAAGGGAAGATAAGGCAGACTATGTGTACTGACTGAGATCCTGGAAGTGAGTGTCACAGTCTTAGAAACCAGGCTGTCGGGTTTCTAGCCTGCTACCTTCATTGTCAGGCTGTGCTGCCTCTTCGAGCCTATTGGCAATTTATCTTAGGTCATAGAAACAGAATCCAAATTGCAGGCTGTCAAACTTTAGTTTATTTGGGTGGATTTTTAAGAATAGTATGTATATGGTACTCGCTGAAAAAGGGGGGTTTGTTTTTGTTTGGCTGGGAGCAGAATTAGATCAGCAGTGAACATAAGTCAGGATCCCATCTTACAGACTGATTATTAGAAATTGCAAAGTTTGGGTTCAGTTCTTATGTTTTTCAAAGTCCTTGCTGTGAATCTGGAATTTCCTGACTTGGGGCCATTTTGATTTTCAGCATAGCGAAATGACGGGATTGCCAGAGAGCATCTTGCCTATAAATTCTCGTCTTTCTTAGCACAGCCTCTTCCCCAGCTGTGCTTGCATTGTGCTTGAATTTTCCAAGGTCTCTAGAGTGTGTGTGAGTTTTTTTTAAAGATTGACTTCCTTCTGCATCCGTGCTTTTCAATCTTTTACAAAATACATATATATCATATAAACACAGGGGAAAAAACACCTTTGTGGGAGAAAGTTGCTGGTATCTTATCTGTTGATACAAATTTAGAATATATGGCTGTTCACTGCACAGAGCTGATCAAAATGTTTATCTGGCTCATCTGAGTGTCACGCTGCTATGGCATGGAATAGGGAAAAGTCAGTAGGTTAGAAGTGAGACAGGGCTTCTTGAACTCAATCTTCTGTGAACTGCAAGAGGCCAGCAGAGAAATACGTTTGTAGCATGTCTTGGCAGCAGCATCAGAACTGAGAGTGTCAAGAGGACTGCATTTGATTAAAAATTATCATGCCTGGCTGCTGACACGCAGATTTTCTCCCCCCCAGTCTCGGTATTTTCTTCCGCTTTTTCTGAGTGTGAATGTCTGTACACACATAAAGGAGATCCTTTAGACAAAATTGAATCAAATAACTCTCATAATGTTTTTTCTTATTGCTAACATTTGTCACCTTGATGCATCTGTGAAGAGATGAGTTGAGACACAATGTGCTGTAAAATAACTGCTTGATGAATCAAAATGTGAGTTCAACATCAAGTGCCATGGTTAATATGATGCAAGCTTCCAGGTTAACAAACTCATAAATTGCCTTAGTATATCTTTCCCTCCCTAAATTCAGCCTGACCTTCTCTCCTAGAAGAATAATTGTCCTTGGTGAATTATTTCTAGTTGAGATGTTGCTGTTGTTCTAAACAAGCCTAATTCATTTGGTCTCTGAAAATTGGGTTTTTCTTAACACATTACAACCTTCAAAAGTTTATAGTGCCAAGGTGGAGGGTTAACAGGTATAGATTGGCACAAAGTGGGTAGGAGCCAGGCAGGCAACCATCAGCTGCGAAGTTGGCCCGTTGTTGTAGTTTTTGCATTGAACGTGCCTTTGGGGGGTTCTGTGCTGTAGGAGAGCCTTGTTGATGCTTGAAGTGTGAATATGCTTTGGTTTAGAGGGACTGTTTTGTCACAAGGTTATGAAAAAGTAAAAACAAAATAGTGTTTTTATTTTGTTTTTAAAAATATCTAATTAAAGTATTTCTAGTTGACCCTGAATGTATTTGTGTATATGCTCTGCCATTTTAATATCCTTTCTTTCTGTTACCTAACAACAAGCATAAACTAGCTAGTTTGAGTTCTTCAGATGAATGTTTTGTTTTCTGGCTTTTAAGGGAGTCATTGACTTTTCTAATGGAACTGTTTTTACTGAAAAAGCTAATCAAAACCACACTTTCTTCTCTTTTTGCTTTCCTCTGTAGGCTCCTTCATGATGGTGAACAGCTCTGGGCGGGCATCTGGGCAGAAAGCTCACCTGCTGTTGCCTACGCTGAAGGAAAATGACACACACTGCATCGACTTCCACTATTACTTGTCCAGCAGAGACCGTTCGAGCCCCGGCTCTCTGAACGTCTACGTGAAGGTGAACGGGGGGCCACAGGGCAATCCCATATGGAATGTCTCGGGGGTTGTTACAGAAGGATGGGTGAAAGCAGAACTTGCCATCAGCACATTCTGGCCACATTTTTATCAGGTATGTGTTTGTAATATTTTTTTCTCTTTTTTCTTTGAACATAGGTATGAGCTAAACTATTAGCAACAGGTATTCTGAAAATCAAATCTAACCACCCCACCCCAATTTTTCCTGACAGAATGAATAGCATTCATATAGCAGCTTTATAGAACATATAGTATATTAATAGCAAAAGGGTTGTATAGGCATCTTGACATATTTGTTCCCGCTTCACCCTTTTTCTTCAGTTGTTGTCAGGTCACAGAGTGATGGATAGACTGCAGGGAGTCAAATTATCAGCAAGTTAAAACCCACTTGTTTATCATGAAATTGGCACATAAACAGACTTATATTGGCACTTTCCATGGCACTATGGAAATGTAAATACAACTGAGCGTCTAGATGTTTAACTATCTCTGCATAAATTTGCCTGAACTATTTTTGGCCCTTGGTTGGTTCCATAAGAAGGAACATTTGTTCACTCAGCTTTGCATCTGGGCTTTTCCTGTGCCCATATGAGGGGTGTATGTACATAAGCTACTAATAAAATCGTTTACCATGTTATCAGCATGAGTATACTCTTCACCAGATCCCACATTCCTCCTCTTTTTAGCACTGCTTGTAACATAGTTTTACTTGTTCCGTTAGGAAATGTATTTTTTTCTTAAGAAGCACGAAGTTGAGGAATGTAGTGGGTAAGTTGGTTTTCAGTTATATTAATTTTACAGCTACTTATTAGTTGTCCACTTCAAACTTCATGTTCATGACTTTGCAGTCATTGTTTTAGTTTTAATTAGATGAGATTGCACACAATGGACTCACATACTTCTTGTTAGGTGTTGAACGTGTGTTTTTGTCTTGGTTTATATTCAAGACCAAAAAAAGCCAACCTGGGAGATAATTGTATTCTAAACCTTGCAGGAAAAGCTGGTGTACATATACTAATAAAATACATGAGTGAGATAGGAATTAAGAGAATAAACTATGAAAAGGCAGAAAACAATCCATGGATAGAAAACAGCACATAGAAGATCTTGCTTTTTTTTTTTTTTTCTTGTTAATAGCTTGGTAAGAGATCTATAAAATCTGAGCTGAAGTAGAATACTTTAATGTTCTGCCTCTGAAAAAGAGTTGGGGATATCAGCAGAATACAGAGCACACTGCAGGGTGAGAGGAAGGGATAAAGAGATGCAAATGTGTGGAAAGTGGTGTTTTAAGGGCTGTGCGCAACTTTTCACTTGTTCTGAAGTCATATAAAAGTGCTTATACTACATTCATAATTACATGAACCTGGTTACAAACCAGAATTTGCTTCATAGTAGGTGCTGCACAGAGATAACAGAAATGAACTTTCACCCAGATAATCAGTGCTTGAAAAACCTGGAAAAGACAGTCTGATCTCACATTAAGAGAGATCCTACTCTTAGATATACCGGTAGTAGACTTCCTGAGCCTTACTTATTACTTTTGCAAGTCCTTTTGAGGTCAAGTTTGCTTTCCGTGAGAAAAAAATCCTCTAAATCAAACAAGAATTTTTCACTGCAGCGCAAAAATGAACAGATTGGAAGCCAGCACTAACTGCCTAGGAGTAGTTCCTTCCTAGAAAATGCAAGGTTCGTCTTTTTACTTTTGATGAACAGGGATGATATTTCCTTCTGCTTATATTTGTATTCTAACTCCTTAAGTGTGGCTTTCAAAATTTGAGATCTCTCCCACTATTGTGGGGGATCTAATAGACTGATCTGTCATCAGTTGCTGATTTTATAAACCATCTTCTGTTGATGGTCTACAGTCCTGTAGGTCTCTACATTTAATCAAGGTTTTGGTTTGTTTTAAATAAAGGAAAAAAGAAAACTTCAAGCTTGCAAAAGTGAAGACGAAAACACAGTGAAGGACTTAGTTGGAATTACTGTTATTTGGGCAGCCTAAAGTAACACTTTGGCTAAAGGAGTTCAGAGGTGGCCGGATGACAAAAGCTTGTGTGTACTGCTGCCTAGGGAGTATCTCATTTGACACTTACAATGTGGGATGTGCCATTGGAGTGTTACTTGTCAGTTTTAAATCAAAATGGCACACATAGAGAGCTTCTTGTACGGTAGAGGCCTGAAGGCATGTTCTGTATTTCAAAACCAACAGGTAACACAGGAAAAGAAAAGAAAAAAAAAAAGCATTTTTCCTTAAATTAAATCTGTGTCATGCAAAATATGGGTTATTCTCTCAATGCGCAGAAACCACACCATCTTGAATTGCAGTGTGTGTGCTGCAAATTCAGTCAGGCAAAAGATTGGAAACTCTCTGCCCTGGGTCTGAGGCTTCGAGAAGTAGTTTGAGCTTTGGAGATTTGACTAGTGGAACACTAGTAACCAAACCAATTGCCAGAGGTTGTGTTTTAGGTCTGGCAGTTCTGTGCAAGGGTCATAGGAGTCATCTGGATCCAAAACCACTCTGCTGAGATATAAACATGGGAATGGTGGAGATTTATAATGTCTCCCCAGAGTTACTTGGACTTGGACTCCCAGCCTGCAAATGTTTTTAGTGTAGTGAGAAAAAGCCATAATAGTTCTTGGAGAAAGGTAATACATGTAGTCTTGAATTACTGCTTGCCATAAGGATGAACTTAGTCCCAGAATGCACCAAGGGCAACACTAAAGTCTGCCAGAAAGAGTTTTTTTGATATATAGCAAGGAACATTATTGATCCATGCCTGAAGAAAACTGTTGTACCACAACAGATGAGCCAGGCTACGTTGCTAACACAGACATTGTTGGTGTATAGCAGCAGTGAAATGTAGGATTGTTTATTGGTAAGGAAACATGAAATGACTTAGTATTTGGAGTTCCAGGAGCATTTGAGAACTTTTTTAAAGAGTAAAGCTTTGCATTTTGTCAAGTATATTAATTTTTAGAAAAGTTCCTTAAGTGTAAAACATTGTTAAATGCCTATGTCTCAACTATTATACTACATTTCCCACTGAAGTTAAAGGGACATGAGACATATTCAGTGTGAAGTTTGCAGAACTGGGCACTATAAACATGGATTCCTGCTCTTTCCTCTTGGGTCTCAGTTCCCTGTTTTCAGGAAAATATGGGTGCTTCTGTGCTTCTTGCTTAGATTGGGCTGAGATGCTGCAAAATACAGAAAAAGACAACAATGTGGAAGTTTGAACTGGGAAATAACAAGAGTTTCTGAGTGTAAAGTGGAACAGATAATAAAATAGTCTGTCAAATTGTGTGAAATGAGAGGAATCCTTCACTCCTTTCAGTGGATTCTACATGAGATTTTTAGGAGCTGACTTGGTTGTTACCAGTTTAAGTTGTGTTGTGCTGTATTAAAGACTCTGCACATGTTGGTAATTAACAGAGGACAATTCTTTATGTATCAGTGCTTACTTTTGCCATGCACTAATAGGTAATGCCAGTGTCTTTCTTGGAGAACTTTTTTGTCCAAGTTCTTGACTTGCAAGAAATTCAGAATTAGTTCGTTGTGGCTTGTGGCTATTCACAAATGAAAAACTTAAATAAGATTTTGTAGCTGTAATGTTTCGCTTCAAGTCTGAAGGGAGTTGCAATAGCTGTTTACACGACCTTGCCAATAAGTGTAATTTTTGTCACAAATGAAATTTCATTTCTAAAATAAATTATTTCTGTACTAAGGACTTGCATTATACTCTATATTATACAGTCCCTAAAAAGCCTGTCAAGAACTTTGATAACACAATACACTTGTTGCAGCATTTTGGATTATTTTATCTTCCAGAGACTTGCTTCCTCCTGTTGTTCCTTGGACAGCCTGGTTTTTGGCCACCTTCCTCAATGTAGAACATTGTTTCTACATATTGTTACCACTTGAGCTTCTCTTAGCTTATATCTTTGCCTATTAATTTTTGTGTTCTACCTGGTTTTATCATGTCTTTTTCTCTAATGGATGTATTTCAGAAGATCTCACATTTGGGTGTGTTTTGAATTGAGGGAGCAGATCTTAGCAAGTCATGGAAACATGAGTAAAAACTATATTCCAGAAGCCCAAATGCAAAGCAAAATGATTAACAGAAATTCTGTACTTATGAATGACATATTTGTCTACTTTCCTAGCCAGGGCATGCAGTGATCAACATTTGGACAGTTGAATCTTTTACTGTATTAAATCTTCTGATGAAGGAGTTGAAGAAGAGACTAACCAGTGACAGACTGGGGATACCAGTCTGTTATTTATAATGAAAATAGGTGTTGAAAACTGGCTTTAAGTAGTAAATTTTGTGTTCTAGTAATGGGTTTTAGTGGTTACAAATTACTGAAATACTTTCTTCTACAAAACAAATAGCTGCACTAGAAGACTGCTCTAATAGTAATAACTGTGCCAGCTGAAAATGTTAATTAACTCTGTCTATGAAAACATTATTGTATACTCATGCAAAAATGAGCAATTTAATATAGTGTGAACATTAGTTTGGGACGAGGGAATGAAACTGGGGACATGCCTTTCACTTGCAGAGGACAGCATCCATTACATCTCCACCCTTTTTTTTTTAAAAAAAAAACCAAAACAAAACAGCAAAGGAGAGCCCTTCATTCCTTTGGAATCACTAACTTGTGAGGTAGCATTACCAAGATGTTAAATAATCAGTCTGCTTTTTTTTTTTTTTTTTTTTTTTTTTTTTATAGAATCATAGAATATCTCAGGTTGGAAGGGACCCATAAGGATCATCAAATCCAACTTCCTGCTCCTCACAGGACTACCGAAAACTAAACCATATGTTGAGGAGCATTGTCCAGATGCTCTTTGAGCTGACAGGCTTTGTGCCATGAACACTTCCCTGGGGAGCCTGTTCTAGGGACCAGCCACCCTCCCAGTGAAGAACCTCTTCCTGATGTCCAACCTGAACTTCCCCTGATGCAACTTCATCCCATTTCTTGTCCTGTCATCAGAGAGAGGAGATGGGCACTTCCCCTCCACTGCCCTCCTTGAGGAGGTTGCAGACTGCTATGAGGGCACAGTCTACAACTCATGTCCTAATGATCTTTAATTGATGGGCAAACTGCACGTACTTAGTACTATTTTCTCCTGAATTTTTAGTTAGATTTTATGGCAGTAATTAACTTACTTTTATTGATCTCTTTATCAGTTTTGTTGGCTTCCCCCCGATTTTCAGATAGCCTGTATAGTTTTAGTAACAGGATACTTTGTATTGGGGCAGTTTTCCAGGTAAAATCACAAAGCCATAGGGAAGAATTAGATTTTTGTTCATCTGTAATTGAGTATCTGCCTATTCAGACCTAGATTAGTGGAACACTTTCATTATTTGGATACATCAATAAAACAGAAAGTGCTAGTCGTGTACCATTAATGTAGAGAAATACTACATGTGGTTTTTAAGAATATTCGTTCTCAGACCATGTCACTTCAATCCAGGGAAAGGCAGAAACAACTTTATTGTATCTGAGAGAATCTTATTTCAGCCCAGTAACTAGAATCCAGGGTCATCTCTTGCTTGTAATTTGCTTTCTAATATTGCACTGGCATGCATGTCAAATCAAGGTTTTCTCGAGATGAATCCATGGAGGGTTATTGATTCAATAAGAGAATTTTCTCTCATGTGCAGCATTCTCCAACTTTCCAAGGCATGCTATAAGAAGAAGATGTCAGATGATTATCCACTTAATGTTCTTGGACTGGTGCTTAAAGTGAATATAGTTTCATATATACACAGGGTATTTTGTGCTCTTCCAAATGAAAGAAGCACGTAGTTGTGTCTAATCCTAATGAATGTTGCTCTATCTTTTTGTTTTCCCTGTCAAACAGATTTTCAATGTTTGGTGTGCATGTACGTGCTGAATTGCCTTGGTATTCTTCATTATTAATGATGAAATGCCTTGAATGACTTAGACTTTGGAATAAGAGCAGAATATGGTGACTGGCCAAATAACTAGTATAGCTATTCTTTTTAAGAAAACTTTTTCATATTTTGTATTTCAGGTGATATTTGAATCTGTCTCTTTGAAAGGACATCCAGGGTACATCGCTGTGGATGAAGTCAGAGTTCTTGCCCATCCATGCAGTGAGCACTCTGTTTTTCTAACTGTATCAATGTGTTATACACCAGGCTTTACGGTGTAAAGCAGTCATTTACTCACTTTGGTCAGCACTAAAATGTCTTCTTATATCCCTCTGAAACATCTAAAGACAATCAGCCTTGCAAAATTACATGTTTTCAAGTTGTGCAAAAGGCAAAACTGTGCTCATTCTATAGCTAATGCCAGGACATCTGTGGGAATCTCTCTTCCTCTTGTTACAAGAACATAAAAGTGATTGTTTATTCTGAATCATATTGCTGTAGAAAACAATTTTAAAAGCTTCTGATAATATCCTGGGTGGTTAACTTAAGAAAAGAAGAAACAAACAAATTGTTTCATTATTTCCTTGGTAAAGGACATATCCCAGAGGTGCCTGCCTCTCAACAAATGTTAAACCCACTCAGCACCCCTGTAAAGATATTAAAAAATAAATCTCATTCAGACACTACAGTTGCACAGGAGTAGATTCAGGTTCATTATGCTGTTCAAAAATATTAGCACCCATTTCTTCTATTGCAGCCATAATAATAAGCTTAGGGTTTGGGGTATTTTTCTATTTAAAGAAACCTTGAGCCTCAGTCTTTGAGTCTGAACTTGTTTGGTTTCTTTACGCATCTTTGGTGGGCTTGATTACTTTGTGTGTCTATATTGTGTATGTAGTATACAGTTTCTTCTAAAGATATTTTTTTTAACAGCCCCTCTCACTAGTTCACAGTTTTAGTAAGTCAGTGACACCTGCTCACAAAAAAACCCCATGGATCATATCAGTGGAGCAAAATCAATGGGTTTTCTTGCAATACAGAGTTTCAAAGAATACTGCCATTCAGTGTGACAGACAGGGTTCTGCTCAAGTTTAACAGGACATTTCTGATAACTGCAGTATGGTTAATTGCTGTTTAACTAATTTATATTTGTATTTACCATGTGCTCATTGCTCAGGCCTTTGGGTGCATTTACTTCATTAAGAAATACTTACAATCTGTATTAACCAGATGTTGCTGATAACTGGCAGCATCCAGACAAATTCCCCAAATGGTCTGCGTGCGTTCCACAGCATGTTGGGTGATGACTGATCCCTTTACTGGGAAGGAGGCCAATGAACAAAGTATGGGGTAAAAGTTACGGGTTTTAAAAAAAAGAGATCTAGGATGCTGTTACACCACTGTTTAATCAAGTACTTAAACTGATTTTAAATCCATTTCTCCAAATATATGCAGGTCACTCTTCAAATTTAAGCACATTCTTGGTGACTCAAAACTGAAATGATTCAGTTAAGTAGTCCATTTTGAATCAGTTTGCCAGCTGCAGTGTACGGAACTTATTACAAGCTGCAAGTTCTCTGCAGTCTTTGTAAATGCTTCTCCTGTCTGATTCCCTGTGTTGCTTTTGTTGTTCAGCAATGACAGCCACCAGGGTAAATGTCACCAGAGTGTGTTCCATTGACTTGTACAGGCTTTGCCCCTCATACTCGTTTTACAATTGTTATAACTCAAAATGCAGCGACCATGAAGCTCCTGATGACCCTGGAGGTTACTGAAATTATTGGTGTTATTTCTTCATTTCTGCTTTACCTTCATAGATGACAGTATAGCAGACAGACCTAAGTATCAGCAAAAAGGGAGTGAAATGCCCTAATGACATAGTAATGGAGAAAAAGAAATATCTTGCTGGTGTTGCCTCTTTTTTTTTTTTTTTCTTTTTCCTTGTCTTGTGAAGGAATGCACTGTGTATCGATTTACCTTGTGCTAAAAGCTCATTGACTGTGTGTGCAGGAGCACTTGCAGGCATAGGAGAGCCCTGTGCTGGACACTGGGCAGACCTAGGCACCGGGAGTTTGGGGCTGGTGTGACTGCACTCACCCAGGCTGTGCAGCTTCATGATTGGAGCTGGCCTGTATCTGCCCACCTTAGACTGCAGTCAGAAATGACTACTATTAGCCTGCAGATATGTAGTACATTCTGACTGTCACCCAGAGGTACTTTTCCAGTAAACTTTGATGCAAATCACTGATCCCTAGACAGTACGATGGTATGGAGTCACCGTCTTTCAGCAGCTGTCAGCAAACTGAGCATGTGGTGAATGGGATATAGAAGCTAGATAAAAATATTTGATGTAGTGTATATGCATGTGTTCTCTGTTTATGTGCCTATAGTACACAAATACATGTCAAGCTTCATGCATACACAGATACAGATGCCCACATCCTTTTCAAGCTACTTGATTCTAGTAGAAAAAGGTGGTTTGGTATGTCATCTGGAGTTATGTATTTCGTTAGTGTCTAATCATATGAGAAAAGATAAAGTTGAAAAACTCTGACCTTTAGAGTCTCGTAAGGCTGTTCAGTGTGTCCTACTAAAAATTTTCAAATGGTGCACAAACTTTCTTATGAAGGTCAGCAAGAACTAAGTTCATTTAAAAGTGTCAGACACAATACTATAATATTTTTTAATTTTCTCGTAAGTTAACTTCCAGAGGTAAATGAGTCTGGTATTTAGTCAAAAAGATAATCCTCTGATCTAATTCCTTTGTGAACAAATGACTTTTGTATGTGAACAAGTGTCCTTTTTTTTTTATTGTCAGTGGCTTAATATTTAATTAATACTGAATTTAGTATCAGCAAAACACTGATATTAGTGATCTTAAACTAATACAGTGATGCAGTGCTGTCAGTTATATGAATATTTCATTTAATATCTGATTTGATATTAATGATACAATATTATTCTAAAGGCCTAGGATGTTTTTGATAGTCAATAAAATAAAAAGGAAAAAAGACCCTTGCGAAAATTTGGTTTGGGTCATTCCTTCTTGACAAGGTCAGAAGCATTTGATTGTTTTTGATCTTTATAGAAATACAATTTTCTGAAGAAATTACTTGATTACTCTTTATAGCAAGCAGTAAGAAATTTTGCTGATGACCGTGATGAACCTGTGTTGTGATTTGATGTGTGTTTTGAGATGTGCCAGAGCTCCGTATGGTCCCTTAGACCATCCTCAGTCAAATCGATCATCCACCTCACTCTGCTGTGAATAGTTAAATACTGAAGAACTGCTTTATTTTGCAAAATCCCCTTGTCAAGGCTAGGCCCTAATGCTTTGCTGAGTGTTTCTGTCTATGTTGGTGTGCATAGCTCATTACTGCCTTGCTCTACCCTTGCAATACTTTGCATCTTTTGTTAGGAAAAGCACCTCATTTCCTACGGCTTCAGAACGTGGAGGTTAATGTGGGACAGAATGCAACATTCCAGTGCATTGCTGGGGGAAAGTGGTCGCAGCATGACAAACTCTGGCTCCAGGTAATGTGCTTTTTTTCTTTTGTGGTGGTTTCTTTTTGCTGGTTTGGTTTTGATTTGTTTATTTTCTCAAGTAAAACAAGTAGAAAAAGAAAGACTGGGATGGTGGTGCGAAATCTTTTCATCGAGATCCTTTAAGAACTGCCTTAAATTGTTTCTAGGTGACAGTTTAAGGTGACAGAGTATAGATTTGTGATAAAGAAGATGGAATAAACGGTCATTGACAGCAAAATTTTAGTTTCAAACAAATGCCCATGCACCTGTGAACACTCAGTCATAAAAAGACAGAACAAGTAGAATAGATCTTCGCTTTCTGCTTTCTTATGCAATCTTCTTTCCTCTCACGATCCCAAACTGTCCTTAGCTCAGAATCAGTGATAACATGTTAGGAAGTCTGCTCTGAAGTCTTCGATTACTACCTGAAAGGTGAAAACAGGAAAAACCAGTTTGTACTCACTGCTTTTCTTCTCAATTTCCCTTGGCTGCCTTGATAGCAGATTCTTCATTGAGTCACTCACTAAAAGACCAAACACTCCCTCTCTCAATGTCTGTATTTTCACTATACTGGTTGGGCTTGAAACGCCGGGTTGTGCTATTGAGGTGGGTATAGGAACAACCTTAAGAACTCATTTTCAGTTCTAGGCTTAGAAATGGAACATCTGTCAATCTGAAGATGTGGAGTGCATGTTTCCTAGTAAGGGACAAAATTATTTCTTCTGCCATTTGAAGTGCCCTGAGATGAGGTCCCATCATTACCATGCACAGTACAGAGAGCTCTTCTAGAAGCTTTTAAAATAGTTGAGCTCTTCGCTTCTTCTAAACTTCTGTGCCACTGAACACTTAACGTCCCAAATGAGTTAAGCATTCCCTTGCTATATGTACTGGGCATGTACACCAGGCTAGTGTAAACTTTCAGAATGCTTCAGCCAGTCAACAGTTTTTATTCTCAGTTTGGACTGATGTGACTGAGGACCTGACCCCCCCCTATTTGTAACATCTGAGGCAGACAAGAATGGCCTTTATCATGGTTGCTATGGCATTTGGAGTCAAAAAACTGGCAGATTTTCTCAAACTTTTTTATTGACTTCAGACATTTTAATTAACTTTAAAAATAACCACTTCAAATAAGTTTGAATACTAGGGGAGGATTCAGTTTACCTAATCACAAAAATAAAAATTAGTACTGGGAAAAAAAGTTTGTGTTGGTGAGAGATGTAGTTAGCATCATTTTAAAATAACTTGACAGTCACTTTAATTATACTCTTATCACAGCTGTTCTCATAAAAATTACATTTTAATCTGAAATTTATTAACCTATGGTGTATTTTTTGCATCCACTGAGATTTATTTTTGGCTTATTCTTATCTTTTTTGAGTTCTTTCAGTGAAATCTTAGCACAGATATGACTAGATGTGTGTAAAAACACTTCTCACCTGAAGCAGTATGAACCTTGTCTTGTGAGAAGCAGGGGTTTGGAAGGAAATCATTATTGTTGCTAGTGGAAACCTCTTTCCCATTCTCTAAAATTGAAACATTTAATGAAAATAGCCTTGGAAACACCCCCAAAACCTGATTACTGGAAATTGGCAAAACAGCAGTGTATTTTCCTTTGAAACTCCGAACAGACTAGACAACTCGGCAAGTTCAGGTGTTTATGCTGTGGAGAAGTTTTATTTCTATTCATTATGTGTTCCTTTTCCAGTCGGGAAAATGTAGTCTGGCATTGGTAGAGAGGTTTATTGAGGAATGCTGGACGTATAAGCCTATCTGCTCATCCAACCAGTTTATTCAAATTGGTCCAGAATCAAAGTTTTACATCTGAAAATGCCAAATTTACAATATCTGTTTATTTGTAGCATTTTCCAAGGTGAAAAAAGTCCATTCATTTGTACTATTTTCATATCCTAGCCAGGCCTCTATATATACGGTGTACAGTTGCATAGTCTGAACTGTCATTCTCCAGCCTCTTCAATACATGTACCACAGTAGATGCCAAAGCACGTTTCAGAAATTAAATAGACATGAAAACTTAAATGTATGTGTAAGAATATTTAAGCCCTAGTTCATACACCCCTGTAAATTTTTCAGGGGTAATGGCTAGCAGTGTTCTCTTGCAAAATTGTGCTTGTATAAAATCTAACCTGTGATGTGAACGTGAAGGTCTGAACAATGTTAAGACGACTTACATTATTCTTGTCTGCCTTTACAGCAGTGGAATGGAAGGGACACAGCATTAATGGTCACTCGAGTGGTCAACCACAGACGTTTTTCTGCTACTGTCAGTGTAGCTGACACCTCTCAACGCAGTATCAGCAAGTACCGATGTGTCATTCGTTCAGATGGTGGATCTGGAGTTTCAAATTATGCAGAGTTAATAGTGAAAGGTAAGTTGCAGTAAACCAGCAGATTTATGCAAGGTATTTCCTCCAAGATGTCTGTGTATAAAAATTGACATCCTGTGGAAACGTATTTAATTCATACTAAATTTAAGTAAGAAAAAAGTGTAAAAGTGACATGAATTTCAATAATTTTCTTTGCTTGAATCGAAACTTTGTCTGCATACAGCCCTCTTCATAAACTTTTGTAGTAATGCATGGTAGCTATGGATACTTTTACTGTAGTCAGCTAAACAGTTTGTCTGTCAGTCAGCTTCATCTACCTTCCTTTACGGTATTTTATCAGGCATCAATAATCTTGTGATGGAGCCTTGCATGTCAGAGGAGTTTGCTTAGCACTGCTGGGAGTAAATGAGGGGATTGATTCTGCTGATGTCCTGAAGTATAGGGTAGAAACATCGGCTAAAAATCCAGCCCTGTTACTTACTGTGATTCAGGAACTGATACTGAGCCTGACACATGCAAGATCCCTCTCACTGCCTCTTAGGTGAGGAGATCAGAAGGTGGCTAAGTTGCTCCTGAGACATTCTGAGTTTGAGGTGGGGATGATGTGAGGTGGGATGAGTTTGAAGTATGGGTCTGCCCATGGAGTTTAATTTCATTGATCTAAATGTTTCACTTTTCTGAGAAAATGGAGGGCTGCTGTAGAAACAAGATCACTTCTGTCCACTGTACTACTTCCTGCCAACTTTGTCATTTGATCAGGATACTGATGCCTTTGCAATGCCTTGAATGTAGAGTGTTGTGTGGTGCAGATACTCAGACTACACAGATCATGAAGAGAATGCTCCTATTAGATGCCAAGTGCTTTTAATTCCCACTTGGTGAACTTGCATCTTGTTCAAATCCAGAGAAATTAATTCATGATTAAATGGAATTGAGTTGCCAGGAGTAGCATATCTAGTATTGTATCATAGCTAAATAGAGGGAAAGCAATCTTCCAGAGCAACAAAACATCAGAATATGCAAATCAGAATATGCTTGACACTTTCTTGTTCATTGATGTATGAAGGGAAAAACCAGAAAAATAAGTTACAAACATGAATGGTTGGATGTCCACCAAGGAGAGACATTGATAGATTCATTGCTGGATTACTCGGGCAGACACCTGGCTAGAAGTTTTAGGAGAGCAATGTTACGATGGGAAGGTACCCTTCTCTGCTGCTTCTTAAGGTGAAGTGGTTCATTTGAGGTTAGTTTGATGCAGCACTGTGACACACTGGGATTGCATGGATGAGTGCTTCCGAACAGCCTGACTAATTTTAGTGTGGATAATAGCAAATATGTAATGCATGCACACGGGTTGAAATGAAAGCAAATTGGATTGTTTAATTCTGAAGAGGTGTTTATTGAATTGCAGTAATGTACTCGGATATACATTAAATTAGTCTGTAATTGAAGTTTTGCTCAATTGATAGTCCTGCTCCTAAACCCCCTAAATCCAAGCTAATATCTTGCTTCTCATGTGCTTTCTCTTGGTCAGTTGAACATAAAATCATAGGGGATTTCTTCAACAAAAGTTAAGGTTTGAAAGTGTACCCTGTGTATCTTATTAATGTAAAGATCTGCTTGCTTCCCTAAGCAAAAATGTTTTGTTGTAGTATTGAGAAAGACTAAATTACATTTCTCAATATTGAATGATAATATTTGGTGCTTTGAAATACATGTACTTTTTCTACACCCTAATTTGGAACAAAAGATACCTATTTCAGCAATGGAAATGATCGATGAAATTAAACACACATAACCTCCTGCCACCCCCACCCCCTGCCAAGTCCTCTCCTTGTCTGTGTGGACATCTTTAATAAGAACAGTGTATTATTGTAAAGTAATCGCTGCAAATCTTGTACAAAAGATCGTGACTTCATTAGTTTCAAATTATTACAGTGTATTTAGTGGCAGGAGATACCTTTGTAGTACTGTGAAAATGCTTTTCTGTAGGCAGCTATTTGCTGTATATGCTAATACTTTCTGTCTTCTGAGTCGGTTGCAAGGCTTGCATAAATGACAATACATTTATTCTTCTCTTTGCACTCCAGAATCATAATAGTCAAAGCCAGAGAAACCTATCATTTCCATCTGTACACCTTACCATCCTTTGGTGCTCCAATGGAAATATTTCTCTGTTTCTTATTTCTCCCTATTTCTTATTTCTCTCTGTTGCACATATAGTAATTTAATACAATTTTGTACAGGGCAGTTTTCAAAAAACCCAGAGATTCTACATCTTGCTATACTGATTGCATATGAATAGAATGCTTCTTGTCTGTAATTTTCTTTAACGTAAAAGCTACATGGCAGTTACTTACATTCTGAATTAAATGTAAGTTTTGCTTGAGTAAAGATTGTTTAAGATACTGTGGAAATTGGCTGGAATCTTATTATTTAAGGTCTGTATTAATGTGTCCTTCCAGGACAACTGTTACATTATGTAAGGTTGTGAATAACCATTTTAAACTGTGGGTGTACATGGATGTTTCTTTGCAGTTGTTTTTCTTTCCTGATCCCTTTCAGATATTCTGGATGCCTAAATTAATTAGTCAATACGTGGTGGGAATCCATGGAGAGCTGATAAAGCGAGTTCATGAGCCAATTTTTCTGAGATTTTTGCTCTCCAGGAAGTCCCTCAAAATTACTTTGTTACTGCCTGATGGAAATTATTTTAAGGCTCATGGCATTTTCTTAGGGTCTGTTCTGCTACTACAGGGGTAGGAATACTCAACAGAGATCCTCTGCAGACCTCCAAGGGTATGTTCTAGTTCTCTTCAGTTTTGTCTTGGTTGATTTTCAGTGTTCAGTTAGTCAGCAAAGATGAAAAACATTCTGTCTCTTAACTGAGTGACTTTCTGTCATCCTTCTGATATTTGGGACAGCTTGTCTTTTATCAGGCACTCTCTTTTCTTGAGGTTTTTAGATGTGAGAAGCTGATACCTTCAGTGACACCAGAGAGAGAGTGGTTTCTTTTTTAGAGTTGTTTACTGTGTTTTCTCTAGGTCTTTTCTGGTATGATGCTTGTCACTGTATTTGCACTGTCTGTTATTAACTCACCAGCTACTCAGTGGAAACTGCTCTAGTGATCCGAGTGCTCTCCTAATAAGTAGACACTGGAATTTAAAAAACAAAACAAAACAAAAAAAAGAAAAACACAAAACACACCAGCATGTGCACAAATACCAAACAAAAAACCACAACCCCTGTCAGGTTATTAGAGTTGAGATACTCAAGTGTGAAAAGCATGCTAAATAATTAAACATTTAAATAATCCTATATATTTAGGCTTCTCCAGTATTAAATATAATGTGCAAATTTCAGATTCACAGTTATAAGGCAGACTCGTCAAGGAAAGCCTCTACAGGTATTTTGACTATCTCTGTATTTATCCTTGGAGCTGTGTCCAGAATAGTTTCAGTTAATTATTAAACAGCAGGAAGTCCTATTAGGAAGAAAAGCTTCCTAAAGCTTAAAAGTAGTAAGAAATAAAAACATCTGTTTTCTACAGCTGAGCCTGATCTTGGGCTGGAGCTGGCCCTAGAAATGTTGCATCAGGCCCTCCATATGTTTCCTTGAATAAAACAAGTGCAGTGTAGGTATGAAAGCCTATAATATGGCGTCACACATAGACTCAAGTGTAGAGCTTGTTCCTGGAATGAAAATATAATTGTCTTCAACATAATTGTTTAGGACGCTCACAAACTTCATAGAAAGGACTTACTAAGAGAGGTGGTGTACATGAAATAGGTGCTTTAAAGTTTTGGCTGGTTAGTTGGTTGGTTTATTAAAATTGATTTTCATGCCTGATGCATGGATAGTTCTATAACCCAGAATATTCTTGACAAATGTATTCATTAAAGCTAACATAATATCCCTGCCATCGTGGGATGATAGAACCATTGTTTCCTTGGCGGTACTCAAGTCCCCATATTTCACTCAGGAGACTGGGGATGTTGATATGAAAAGTAGACACTACTGCAACTATCCTCTTGTGCCATCAGGGTGGCTGGAACACTAAGTCCATTCCCTCCCTTGGAACCATTTATGAGATAAATTCAGCTGTGGTGTATGTGCGCTATAGATTTTACTGTTAAAAAAGTATTTTTTTCTAGTATGCATTAATAAGTTCAGATAGGAATTTTCATGCCTTCCAGCTACTTATCAGACTCATCCAGATCGCAGAAGTTGCTGTGTAGATTTGAATTCGTTTGCCTCAGTATTGCACATTAATCAAGGTCCTTGAAGTTATCGCCTTGTGAACGGGAGAAAGTCTCTTGCTGATGCTACCAACAGTATCAGTAAAGCTGTGATAATGAGGGTTCCCCTCAGGCTGTGTGCTATCGCTTTCTCTATTTTTTCCAGTTTACACAAACAGATTCAATCTGCAGAATTTACATGTACTGTACCATGAGATGTTAGGTATAGATTTGATAAAGCATGTAATGATGATATTCTTCTGAACGCTACATCAGCACAGAATGGATTTTGTGTGTGTGTTTGTGGATGGGAACCATTTATGAGGGTTACGCTGCCTGTGAAATTACTGAACAAGGGAGAATGACTTCGTGATTGTAGGGTGTCGGAAAAAGCCACTTACATTCTTTTATTTCTTTGCAGTCACAGTGGTGTAGGGAATGTAATACTCCCTTTCTTGGTGTTCGCATCTGGCTGGTAATTACTTGAACTTGTTGTTGCTCTGTTTAATTGTCTAATTCAGTGTAGTCTAATAGTAGTTGCTTTAACTCAGTTTTAATCATTAGTGTGTGGTGAGAAAAAGGGAGGCAAAGACATTACAAACACTCATTCACTCTCACCAAGAGCTTTAACTCCACTTTCTCTTCTTTCAGTTCAACAATATCTTTCCGTGAGGTGGATGGGGAAGATATGAAGACAAAGCCATTGTTTCATAGAAATCGACAGTTAGTATGAACCATATATGTTCTTTCAAAAGGAGACATTTCCTTCTGCTTCTGTTTAACCTCAAAAATAGAACTGGGAACTGAAGGCACCTCCTTGAGAACTGATTAATGTATACTTTATATACAGGATCCAGTTTTCAGAATTGCACCGAGTGCCACATGGACTGGCAGTCATGTTCCAGCACGTGCATGCCTTGTTTGTCATGTTTAGCTAACTCAACAAGGTATAAATTAGAGTAAGCACATCCAGGAAGAAAACAAAGCTACAGCTGGGGTACAAAGAAACTTCATGAACTAATGGTGTATTGACAATTTGATCTTTATTGTTTCCAACTTTTTGTATTTCTTTCTTCAGAAGCCTTTCTGTTTCTGTGTAAAATGAGCAGGGAGTACTGCCTTAAACTTTATCCTGATTGTAGCCACTTGGGAAATTATAATGGCTTTCCTATTGCACCATGGCATTGAGTTTCAGGAATTTCTTGAAAGATTAATGGTGTGCATCATTTGTGGGGTTTTGTTTGTTTTTCTTCTTGAGGCACATGTAAGTCCAAGACTTCTGGTTTTATTCTGACTGAAATTTTACTTGAGACTGGTAGAAAGGTAGGCATGGGATGAATCTCCTTGGACTTGTTTTTAATGTATAGATTTCTAAGTATGACACTGATGATGTTTAAAGGTCTTGACTAAATAGAAGATATAAATGGAGAAATGTTAAGGAACAATCTTTTTGAAGCAGAGGGGACTCCAGTAAATATCCTTCAGTTTTCCAAGGACGAAGAGCGTTATGGAAAGCTGTTTCTTCCTTCCGTGTTTGTGGGATTGTCTCTAGCCTCCCTGATGAATCTTGGGTACCAGTTGTTGCTGTGGCGTGGTGAACAGACAGCTCATGTTGACTGCGGTTCTGCTGACTGGAAGTCATGGGGGAAGTCCTCACCAGTCTTAGAGAAAGTTCTACATCTAGTACTAATGAGGAGATATCTCAGGGTTACTTTCTTCTCTCTCTCAAGACTCTATGAAATAGCTTTTCCTTATATGAAACTGTGATTAACTTGGTAAAAGATTTGAGGTTTTTTATTTATCTTTAATTGCAGTTAGTTAAACTGAATAACTGCAAGATTCCCTGTGGGGAGAAGAGAGCTTTCTTGCTGCCTTGGTTAGTAACTGTCTTTCACTCTTAATCTAGGTCATGTTCTTTCTTGCCTCTGTTAAAGGGAACAGAGGGAATCTCCAAGGAACAGAAATAATGGAAGGGAAAGCATCACTGGGTGGTAGACCTTTCCCATTCTCTAGACTCTCCCTGCTCTCCTTGACTTTTCAGTGATTTGCTCTTGTAGGGTAGACTTCTGTAGGAACAGGGATAAGCCTTGTTCTCTCATCTACGGTTCTGAGATGCCTTATCCCATCAGACAATATAAAGGAGAGAATGGTCATCAAAATCTAAATAAACTGTCTTGTCAGAGCATCCTCAATCCTAAAATATTAAAAATGTTTCAATAACTTATGTTAAGTGTTGTTCTTCAGATAAAAGATGTGATCCAAAAATTAGTGGAAATAGAATGTTATTTGCCGGTGTGTATTCCAGTAAACCATACATATGTGTTAACTTCCTATTTTAGAGAAAGCTCCCAACAAACAGTGCAGCTCATGGAAGAAGGGATGCTGGCAAAACGCAGGTGAATGCATTTCAGCCTATCTAGGATTACACTTACGTTTGTAAAGTATGGACAAGGTAATCTCACATACTTAATGCTGCCTTACATCTTGCTGAAAGGTAGCAGTAATGTGACTTCCCAGTATATTTCTGCTGGGTGTAAGGAGTGTTAACTCAAGTTGTGTTTTCAATCTGGAGTCTTCCATTGGGCTCTAGTATCCACTTGTCAGTCTACCGAGTCTTGCAACTACCCAGTGCTCGTTTGCTTATTTTTAAGAGGGAGGAATAGCAGTTACTTGACCAATACTACTTCTCCCAGTTAGCTTTCTAGCATCCTTGCCAAATGTAGTCTAAGTACAGAATTAAGTTTATATCACTTTTTCTCCAACCTATGCTGCTGTTTCTAGTAGGGTGTGTTCCTGACAGATTATCCCTATGGTTTAGGTTCTGTAGTCAGAAGTCTCAGCCTTTTCAGTTTCTAGTTAAAATTATCAAAAAGGTTTAAGGCAACTGCAAAGAAATTCAAGACTATTGATGCTCAAAAGAGAGCATCAAATGCCGAGGATGTATCCTGAATGCTTTTGCTAACTGGAAACTTCCTTTCAGTGGATAGGTTGGTAACTCACACTGGATGTGTGCCATTGTTAAATGTGTCTGGCAGCTTTTCATTGGTTTCTGTTTCTTTTTAATGTACAAATTTTCATGCAAGTTGATTGCTATTGATGCTCATGTGACACTACAATAAAAAATTGCACTGTTTTTTGCTTATGCCTTAGCTAAAAAATTTAGCAGAAAAGATGAGTCACATTCATTGTTAACTCTCTTCTCATCTTTCTTCTGCCTGCTTAATTATAGGGAAGTTATTAATGGGCTCCTCTTGGAAAATAGAATCTAAAGCTGTTCTTAATTTACCCACCCTGTGGTTACAATCCTGTTAAATGCTTTTAATTCAAGAGAAGTCCCTTGAAGTATCATCTGTCACCATACTTGGATGTTGGGGAAGAGTCTGGTGTGATTTAGGCATACTTGGACACTTGTGAAATATAATTGGTGGGTATGAGCTGTTATCTCGGCCGAAAAGATATCCTTTTTGCATCAAAATATTACTTCTGTTGCAGTGGGAAAAAAACAACCTAAAAAGTAGTGCTTTACTTAATATGAAATGCAGGAAAGGATGCATCAGATTTCTTAGAATGAAAGGATGATAATTAATGTGAGATCCTTTAAGAATTAATTGGCAAAACAAAGAGTGTATTTACAGTACAGTGAGACCTATAGATCCCATCTGTATAGGAGAAACAAATTAGTTTCCGTTGAAGGGAGCAGTCTGTTTCTGTAGGTGCAAATGCCTCAGACCAATGTGATTATTGGAACTTTAAAAAACTTTGCAGCACTAAACACAGTGTAAAGAAGCATAGTTACTGGTCTATTTCAGAAATGCAGTAGTTACTGCAGCTAATGGGCTTTCTGCAAAGGTACTATATTTGTTGTAGGAGGACTGAACTAAGAAGTTAAAAAATCACCTGTGGAAGGGACACTGCCTTTCCTGAACAAGGTGCTAATGAATCCCCCAGCCTGGATTTAATCTTTACTCTTTGTTGACAGCTTCTGTGAATCTGCTTAGGGCATGGTTGGGTTTCTTAGGATGTGTGAAATGTTTACAGAACAGTTAAAAGTAATATGGTGGTTCCTTACATTGATTTATTTTATTTACCTTTTTCTCCCATTGTACATCTTGAACCATCTTGGTGTTGAGGTCTAACCCTTCCTTAAACAATCTCTCCTCATGTGCATACTCAGCCTTCTTACAAGGCTTCCAGGACTGTGTTATACACACCCTTCTACCTCCTTTTCTTTTCGCATACCACTCACTACAGGTGCTGCAACTGATCTACTGTATGGGCAGTTGTTAAACTAACCTGCTGGGTTTGGAGGCTGGCGTTTACCAGCTGAAGCTCTAATCCTAAAGTAGAGAAAGTTAGGGAGGAAAGCATGATAGACCTTTGTAAACACTGAATGGTTGAGTTCAGAGCTAAGGATATTAGCATTATGGCAGCTCCAGAATCTTTTGAGCTTCAGAGCTAGGAGATGACAAAAAAGTCTTCTGAAGTCTGTTGGGGTGCTGAATAGAGACCATTCAGCAAGCTTGTGTTAGGTATTCGGGTGAAGGGGATTTTTGAAGTTTGTATAACATTTACCTCTGAATGATGGAGCTGAATGGCTTTGCCTTCCAAGCCAGTATAACTGAACTCCGGGGAGAAGCTGGGTGTTGGTTGTGTTTGGCCTATCCGAAGGAAGAGATTAAAGAGCATGTTTCTGTGTTAAGGAAAGAATAATCTCTTTGAAGTTCGTTCCCCACTCAACTGTGAGATTATTTGAGAAAGAAAATAACCAAAATTGCAGTTTTGAATTGAGACTTTGCAGTCTTTCTTCTCCTTCTCCACCCAATTAAACAATGCTTCATGTTTCTGAGCTAGTAATTTCCCAGCATCCCTTCTAGCTGTAAGGTGATGAAATACACTTCTCATAGAATCACCACCCTAAAATCTGTTGTGCTGCTTTTTAGCTTAGATCTGATATGTTAATCTTCTGCCATGTTAAATACCAACACTTGTTCCCCTCTTTTACTGGTGCTGAGACACAGGTTCAGATCACATCATCACTGTTATCCCTGTCCAGCTGTGACTTTTAAAGAATTCTTTAGATTTAAGAGCAGAAACCTGCTGAGCAGCAGTTAAATAGGATGATGATTACAGCAAGCCCTGCAACTATTTTAATAATTAGCCTATGAATCTGGGAAGAAAAAACCCCATAATACAATGTTCCCTAGCTCTCTACTGTCCATACTGCCTGCTGAATGCTATAACGCATTCAAGGTAAACCTTGTAAAATGCGGGCTTGGCTTGTTCATAGACGACCTCTCCTAGTGTTGCTGATTTTTCTAACTTTCCTTTTATTATGAGTTTCAGCTGCAGCATTGTGCTCAGCTATACTACACAAATATGTAAAATCCTTTCTCTGAAGAAGTTATTCTACTTCGTTCTTTTTTAACCAGATTTGTCTCCAGTGCATCTCTTCCCTCTTTCCTTCTCAGCAGGAAACTTTCCATCAGTGCCTGTTTCTATGTGAGAAGATTCAAATAGCTGCAAGACTTAGGCTCTCTCTCTTTGGATCCTATAAATCAGCCTTTGCATATGCTTTACTGTCCTGTTTATTAGCCTGCAGCTAATACCGAATTACATGACAGACTACAACTGACAAACTGTTCCCTCAGCAGGATACAGACACAAATTAAAATGGAAAAGGTTTGGATTACTGACTTCCTTAATTTTCTCTTTTATTTTTCTAAATATTATGGCAAATCCTTCTTTTGTTGCTGCTGCTTATGAGTTTTTGACTGACCCTTCTGAACATTGCTGACCATACCATACTGCCTTTTAATCAGTAGTATGGTATTATCCAGTCTTCTAAGGTAGGTTGCTCACTAAATAGTGATTTGTCAGCATTTTCCATGATTTTGAGGTTGAAACTCTAAATATAAGCCTTTCTGTGCTTGTTCTTTCTTTTTTTTTTTTTTTTACCACCTCCCTTTTACTTAACCTTACCTCTTTTACATACCTTTGCTCTACTTGATGAGTCTTGCAAATCATTTACTTCTGTTTGCCTTGTGTCAAGAATATGGTACTTTAGGGATGACCTAATAATTCCTTAGGGAATTTTAGTACATTGGTTTTGTTGCCTATTCTGAGCATGCAGAAATAGCTTAGCTTGTGGAAAATTCTGTGGTTATTGTTGTAGTCACACACCCATATGCTCTTGAGAACTGAAGTGTTGTAGTGGACAAGCATTTTGTATCAATTTCTATATATCTAACTATGAGAAGTCCTAAGTGTAATACTTTTTCAGTAATTTCTTTTTCAAGATTTGAAAAGGGGGATGTTCACTTGACGCCAATATTAGATTAGCTGTTCAGAGCTTTGAGAGCATGAGTCTTGACTTTGTAAAATGACCCCTGACAATTGAGTGTGCTGTTTATTTTCTATTGCCTAGAAAGGGCAGGACTACATTAAAAGCCGTATGGATCAGGGGACACATGCTGAAGGCACACAAGGCTTAACTCTGATATCTAGAATTGAATTGCACACTGACAGCAACTAGGAAAAATGCATTCTTGGTCTCCAAGATACAAACCTTTTCACCGTATGTGTGGTCCTCTCCATAGTTCTGCCAATTGGATATAATTTAGCATTGGTTAACACTGCGTTTAGTCAAGGAATCTGGAGAAGCTCGTTCTGTTATAGAATTATCCTAAAATTCACCATAATACCTTTTTATGGCATTTTACTGGAATCACAGTACTGTTGTAGTCTTTGCAGTAGGATTATTGGGACTTCCTGAGCAAAAAGGAAATTTTAATACTCTTTGTTAAAGCTGGGATAGTTTCAGTAGGAATTAGACTATTCTGTCTTTCAAGATTTACTTTCAAAATAGAGGATCTGAATTTTCTGCATGCCTCAGCCCCAGGTGTAGCAGTTCTATACTTATGAGGTAGTTTTATTGTTTTTCATATATCTCATTTCACTTATAGATGTAATGACAGGAAGAAAAAATGTTTAATCTAATTTGACCTTTTGCAATATGCAAGCCATAGAATTTACAAGTCATTCTTGCATATGTATAAAGCAGAGTAGTTTCAAAAAGAGATCGATCATGATTAAAAGTTTTTAAATTATAGAAAGTCTCAACAGCCTTAGGTAAGCTCTTTAAATACTTAATTATCTTCACTGCTTAGCATCTGTACTTTATTCCAGTCAAATGTTTCCAGCTTTTACAACAGTCAGATTTGAATTCCTTCTGCTAAATATAAAATAAATCTTGAAATATTGAATGTTTTGTTGTTGTGTAGGAACTTGTATTGACCATGATCTTGGCTTTGCTTGGTTAACTTAGGTAAGTGTCTTAAGTATCTTTGCAAGGTCCCTTGTTCTGTTGAAGTGCTGTTATCAGTTCTGGGGAAAGTATCTCAAACTGGATTTTCACATATGTTTGAGAAACATCCTCTTTTGTTTCCACAGTGAACACTTTTGCTTACCACGCTTGTTCTACTTGCTAAGGAATGGGAAACTTTAAGCATGTGAATTCCACGCACACACACACACACACACACATTCCCCCCCCCCCTTTATTTGCTGGCCAGAACTGCCTTCAGACCTGGATTTTTTTGTTTTATCTTGTTGAAACTGGAGGCTGTCATGTGGTTCAGAGACACTTGTGTTAGAGAAAGAGACCTGGTTGAGAACAGTCCTGCAAGTAGACTCCTAAGCACATGCCATGTATGTTAAGTCCTACTGATCTCAGTGGGACATCAGCTCAGGAACTTAAAACATATCTAACAGCACTGAATGTCATAAATGCCACTCCCCTGAAGATAAGCAGAGCCAAAGTGCAGCACTGAAATAGTGATTGCTCAGGTCCAAGATCTTTGATATGGACTGAGAGCAGCGATAAGCTGAGAGATGCTAGGATCTGTGGGCACAATTGGGAAAGATGTCCAAGGCCTAGAGAGTCTAAAGGCTTCTATCAACTGCAGCATATTTTAGCTTGGGTCCTATTCCCCTTGTTCTGCACCAGGACTCCTTCAGAACAGGATAGGGAGTCATTAGCAATAGTTGTTCAGTGCAGAATTCCAAGTTAACACAGCTTCATGGCTATAAAGAGATCTTCCTGAGCCAGTACATTCAGTAGGGAAAGAAACAGTTCCCACTTACACACATTTTAAATTCTGGATGACATCCAGCAAAAGAAAGATTCTCTTTCCAGCCCCCCATTTCAGGGAAAACTATTTGCAAAGAAGTCAAACTGGACTTACATTTTTGCAACAGTTACTGAGCAGTTGTAGTGGTTTGGGGGGTTTTTTGGTTTCTGGGGTTTGGTTTTTGTTTTTTTTTTTCTGTTGTTGTTTTGGGTTTGTCTGTTGGCTGTTTTGGGTTTTGGTTGTGGGTTTTTTTTAATAAGAACCTGGAGACTATACCATAAGAGCTATGAACACTGATGCCTGTTAAACTAAGAAAGAATGTTTATTGCTTTGAAGCATTAATATCTTCAATAACTATCTAGTTTTGAGAAAGTCATCTATATAGAAGATCTAACAAACAGCCTTCTTCCAAGACCCCTAAAATCA
>NW_020799125.1:11920194-12185425 GCF_003259725.1 Athene cunicularia | reverse complement strand
CCCCCCCCAGTTCTAACCCAAGCCTCTTCAGCAATGACAAAGAACTATAAACATGTACTGCATGCTTAAGAAAAAACACTTTTCCCACACAGAATGTTTCTGATTGTTTCATGTGTCAGGAGATCGTCATTGCCTACATGATGGACTTCTGGACTTAATACAGTAACAAATAATAAATGTATTAAGATGCTTCAAGGAATGGCTAGAGATGACTTGACAAAAGTCGTTGGGTTTCAGTTCAGGTGTGGTGAAACAAGTTGTTTTTTTTAATCAGTCAGCCTTTTGGTGTCAGTCACAAAAAGAAAAAAGGAATGTCTTGAGCCCCCCCCTCCCCCCCAAGGCATTTCTGTGTCACAGAAAAGCTTTTATTATTGGGACATGCAAGTATTTTTATATGTTCACTTGCACCAAATTTCTAACACTGCCTGCATACCATGAGGGCTGACCTTGTTCTGTAGTATCAAGATGTGTTCCCTGGCATGTTAGATTTTGGATGTTTTGAGGGAATATGGGGGCTCTTGCACACCCACTGTCCCTAGCCTTTGGATCCATGCATGAGTGCCTCAGGAACCTTGTGCTGTTTATCAGCATTGAACTGGCTAGCAAAAATGTGAGCAAAAGGGTAAATGAAGTGATGTTGTCTGTGGCCTTCTTGCTCTGACAGCTGTGAACTCTTGTCACTGTCATCGTTGTTTCTCAGCGCCATAGCATGTGCTATGAAGTTCAGTAATTCATCCAGGAGGTAAATTTTCCACATTTTTAGCTGGATTTTAGCAAACATTTTTCAGAATTCCTTGTCTTTCTCTCTGTATTTATGCACTTTAATCCTGATAGAAATAAACCACAGAAAGTATTTTGTGAGCATTGGCAACCAGTCTGTCATCAGCAACTAGATGAACTGGTAGTTTGGCCATCATGGAAAATGAAATGCACATGCTTCTGGAATGAATGGGACTCAGATCTTGTTCAGTACTGGTTCTCCCACCCTTTTCCTTTTTTTTTTTTTCAGGAGTATTGTGTGGTAGTTTCAATCTTCCCCAGTTTCTTGCAGGCTCTGGAATGCTTTTTGTGGAAATACCAAGACCTATCACCCATCATTACAGCTATCATAGTGAACAGCACACCATGCAGAGTATTGGAATTTCTAGCATTTATTATTGCCTCAAAATGCATTTTGTGAGAAAATAGAAAGAATTGATCTTTCCCTGTAATACTTTGGAGTCTCTCATAGGGAACAACCTAAATCAAGAAGTGTGTTTCAAGGCTGAGGTTTAAACTGAAAAAAAGCAGATGTACAGCCCAGGAGAGATGAAAGTTGGAAGGAGTGTTCTGATCCGCAGGGTATTCTGAAACTCTATGTATTATGAAATAAAAAGATAAGTATTGAGTGGTGAAGAAAGATTCACCCAGTTTTCATATGACTTAACAGGTTAGCAGACACTTCTGGAGTGTCCACCTATTACATCCATGACACTGGATTACTGGGGGTGGTGATAATACTATTTGTCACACATAATATGGGAAGTGAGATGAGATTTTTAGCACAAATCCTGAAGTTTGCTTCAGCTACATTTGGGCTTATTTCAGGTGGGAAGGGTTCCCAGCCAGAGTAATACCTCCCTGGTTATCACAGACGTTGTAAGGAGGTCTGTGTTGACTGAATGGTCAGACTAATGGAGGAAAGGTTTTATGATAATGTTCATCTCTCCAAACCAATACAAGGGGTTGACTGAGCACAGACATGTAGGGAAATCTTAATTAAGGTTCACAGTAAGCTTGAAGGTCTTCAGTTGTCAACTGCTTAGGGTAACACTGTGATGTGCAAGATGGGCAGAATCTAACCTTGGGTTAATATTGGAAAATTTTGGGTTCATATGGACACTTAAGATGCTGCTTGCTCACTACAGCAGTTAATCACTAGATTATATATTTTTTGGTTTTACATCTGAAACTTACTGGTGCTTAGAAAAGGTTCTGTTTTTATCAATTAAGTTTTGGTTTTGCTGCTCAAATATCAGTAGGTTTGCAGCTTTAGCTATTTTTTTTTTCCTTCAAGTTTGACTTGAAAATTTTGAATTAGTAGACCTACAACCTGACCTTCTTGTGAGGCACTTCTGCTGTGAGTTGAGATAGAACCTCCCTAGCCATTATAGCTAGAGAATAGTCAAGGGGGGGGGGGGGGGGGGGGGGGGGGGGGGGAGGGGAAGAACTGAACAGATGTATTTACTTGAAAAATACAACTTAGTGCTCACTACCCAAGCTGGCATATGAATTGGCATATGCACAGCGTGGAATGTCTGTGACCTCTAAAGGCATGCAAAACACTCCAGAATATTTTAATGTGAAGTACTCATATGATTTGCTTAACTCTACAAAGTTTTAAGCAGCCTCGGTACCATCTTTATTCAGTGGCAGCTGAACTTTCTTAAGAGCCTTCCTGGGCCTTTTGGGGTGAGGGTTGTTCCTGAGTTTTGGCAGAGGATTGTATCTCCACTTCAAAAGCACTGTAGCAGTAATGAATGGCAGGCATGGATCAGATTTCTCTGCGATGTCAGCAGGAAAAAAATAAATAATGTAGAGGCAAGTGCATCAGCAGTGGACTTGCTACTTACCTGAGTAAGGGCTTCTGCAGAGAGCTACAGGAAAACAAATTCTCTGACACTAAGCATGATCTGAAGATCGCATGAGAGCAGGAAGAAATAGCCTTCTGAAGTTCAGTACCATGCAGTTGGTGAAGTTCTCTAGATGAAAATTAGTTCATGTGTCTTGTTTACACAAGATTAGCAACCTCTGGTATTTACTGCATTCACTGGTATATGCTGTACTACCTGCTTGAAAAAAAAAAATTAAAAAGGAGGTTTCTGTTCCGTGTAAAGCCATTGTACATCTTTGTGCCAATTCTTACATTTTTGCACCCGTTACTTTTCTTTCTCATTAACTGCTCTCTAGGGCAAGCAGTTCAAGTGACAGGCCATAATATTGTCCACTCATCAACATGTCTGTCCACATCAAAATGTTTTGCTGCAGGTGAGGTGATAATTTTCCTTACATCAATCAAAATTTTGTCAGTAAGATCAGACAAATGGCCCTCTAGTTTCTGCAACATGTATTTATCCTGTTTTGAATTTGAACAAAGGAAAATATAGTGGGGAATTCTGGTAGAAGTGAATGGAGAAAATAACTAATAATTGTCTAGGAAAACATTTGAGTTACTAGGGTTACTCCAAAATAATAGAGGTTTATTTACAATTACAACAGTGCAGTTCCTTCTATGGGGACTGCACTGTTGATGCCCATTGCTTTATATGTGTTTCTGTAAAAAGCAAAAGAGGAAAGCCAGTTTATTTCAAAACAAGTAATGAGAAGATCATATGCAAAATGTTGCTTGTTTTATTTTTGTTTCTCCATTAAACCAGAATTGCTTGAGCATTGCTGAGCAGAATTTGGTGTCAGATACGTGCAAGTTACAGTCTGTAATGTGTTCTTTCTCTTACCATTTGGGTCTGTTGAACTAACTAATATTCCAGGCAGTCGTATCACAAATTGAGAGTAAAAAGAAGTTCAGTTTGTTACTCGATATGTGAGATACTATGTTTATATCCATGGGGAGAAATGAGTCAACTTTTATGATCAAACTATGATTCAGAAGTGTTTTATGACAAAATGAATTTGAGTAACAAAAAATCAAAACAAACCCCAGAACTCTATTAGTACAAAGCACAAAAGAATCTAACTTGCAGCACAACCGTTGATTACCTCCGTGTGTTCTCGTCCCATTGACCATTGCAGACTCCATCATGACTTGCTCATTATATAAGTTCCTTTTAGGAAAAAATTCATCTATACCTGCTAAGTCCAGACTATGTGGTATACAGATTGGCCCGTGGAGCTATATGCTTATAAAGGAACAGAACACTTAGCTCTTCTCTTCTGCTGTTTTCTCTTCAGGTATTACCTACTGGTTATTCCAAAAATACATGTAATACTTAGAGATCTAGATAGTTTTTTGTTCGCTTGCTTTTAACTGGGGTTTTTTTGATACTTGACATTCTCTCTCTGGCCTGTGTAGTAGCTCTGATTATCACTCAAAAACTGCTTCAGTGTCACAGTAGTGTATGTACTGCACATCAAGAACCTTCTGTGCTTTAAAACTCCTTAAAGCAAAAAGTCATTCTACATGCACAGTAGAGAATCAAATTGTGTATTTGCTAAACCTTTGTAAATAGATGGTGACAGGAGACAAACTAAAAGACAGTAATTCTGGTGGTGTTTGCAGTTCTTGGAAGCTTACGAACAGAAAAATGGTTGTTGGTTGACAATACATGGCATCCAGTCTGCCAGAGCTGAGTACCTAAACATGATCAGACCAGATCTTCCTCTTGAGAACTTCAAAGGCATCTGCTTTTCTCAGTTAACTGTATAAATGACTGAGGCACTTGCTCTCTGAGGCCATTTCATTAGACCACTAAAATGAATGCTCAAAATAGCTGTGCTAGATATCACTTAATGTGAATATTATTTGTTATTATTTCTAAAGTGGCTGTAGCTGTACGCCACAGTAAGTTTAAACCAGCCTGTGTAGTTAGGACAGTGGAGTACCAGCATAGGTACAAATCTCGCTGTGTGCTGTCTCACATGTGTGAAAACTGCAGATCTAAGCCTGTGTTTGTCAACATTTGTGAAAAACTGAACCCAGGGAACTTAATGTGATATCTAACTAAATGACTGTGAGTGGTGCCCTGAGGCTAATGGCATGAAATGTGGCAGTGCATTAGGATCAGTTACCTGAAATAATACCGCAAACAATTTATATGTTAAATGAATTGTCACATATCTTGGTAGGGTCTGCAGCCTGCTTTTCATTATGGATGTTATTATATTCCTGTCTAGAACCATCACTTGGAGAGAGGAAAAAAAGTAGTATTCAGGAAAACCCCGCTGGGTTCAATTTTCAAGAAAATTAACAAATGCAAGCTTAATTAGAGTAATAAAATCGTGAAGGATGGGGTGTGGTTAATATTGCATGAAACACACATCCAGGAAGAAAAGGAAAACAAAATTTTGTAAGGATGTGCATTTGTATCCTGCCAAGTGTACTGTTCAAATCTGTGCATGTTGCTCTGTGATCCTAGAAGTTAATCCAGTGTAGGAAGTTTACATATCGACTTTTTGTTTGAATACACTGCTTAGGCACACCCCCCCACCCCTCAATAGTAGGAAAATTCACTTTTTCATTTAGTTATATGTAGTTCATTTTCACCGAGGGTTGTTTATGAATGAGATCTAGATGGATGTCAGAGAACTTGATAGGAGCTTCTCCAATTTAGTTGACAATGGTCAACTTCCACCATCTGTGTGAGTATTGCCCTCTGTACAGGATTATATATTACATAATTACTTAAATTCACCCCCTTCTTGCATTATTTTGCACGTCCATCAGAACCACAGAGCTTTCCATGTTACTTCTCCTCCTACTGTATCTCTCCTCTCTTGCCCCATTCTTCCTGCTTCGCTCTGCTTTGATCCTGTTCTATATCCTGACCAGGCAACAGGTCTCTAATGTGCGTTCTGGAATAGATGGATGAGACTGGTTGCTGGGAGTCCTTGATGCCCTTAGGAAGGAATCACTCTGTCTGGATCTCTGTGTGGTCACACGATGACCTGTATGAGGGAAAAATAAGTTCCTGTCCTGTCCCCAGCCACAACTCATGTAAAAGTAAGCCACTATAGAATCAGTTCTGCTGCGCACTTTCTGTGAAGTGGGAGAGCTAAAAGGAGAGGTTTTCTAAGTGAATACTGCTGCTTGTTGAGACCGTTGTATCATCAAGCCACAGGCTAATACTACAGGGCTGAAAGAAAGTTGAATTCTCCAGCATTTCCAAGTGAAAGGCAAGCAGACCATTAGCACAGTGCCTGGGATATCGTGAGTTCATCTCAGTTATGGCAAATCAGTGTTTTTCTTAATCAATTGAAAAAGCGTTTCAAATTTAGTCAACAAAAGCCTTTACTGTTCTCTGAAGACAGCCTTAGGGAATGCTGGCTTTACACAGGTTAAAGCTAGTTCTTCTCTAAAACTGCCGGTTTGAGTGTTGTAACAAGGTTTATTTTAGTGCAAGACACTTTACAGTTGAATGGTTAAAAAGAAACTTGTTGAAAACAGCTTTTTCTTTGTGGGTTTTTGGAGGAAGAGAAACTACAGTAAATACCACTGCCATCTGTTTCATATAGGAAATTTTGGGCTGTGAATGTCCTTGCAAAAGCTGAAAAGCCCATACAGATTTTTTTAGTAGTTAAAAATGAGTAATTTTAGAATTTTTGTTTAATTTTTCATTGATTTGATTGCATTGAACCAGATGTTGTTTTTTTCCCTAAGAGCCTGCACCAAATCAGTGTTTGTGTGTGGTACATGCTTTGAGAAAATACATGCCTAGCAAATTTTGAGAGCATGATCTAGAGACTTGAAGATGCAGTATCTCACATTTCTGAACACTTAAGTATGGAAATAGCTGCAAACCTGCTACACTACCTATGATGAATGAGCTTATTTGTCCAAAGAGATTTTCTTTGTATAATTCACATTTTTTGCATCTGTCCACTCCCTTCCCTAGTGTATTCCCTGTAAAGCAACTTTGATTTCAGAAAGTCTTTCACTCTCCAAGGCAGTGTTCATTACTATTATGTGCCACATGAATGGAGCAAAAGCTGTGTATCGACTAGAACAAGCAGAACTTCTGCATTGGTTGGAAACTGCAGATATAATCATGAATGCTTTTATGTATCTGGAAACAGCATGTTCCTCTAAAAGCTTGCTAATTTTATTTTAAATAGGGAACATAAATATCTGACTCATTCTCTCATACGTCTGTTGTTCTTCTATGGAAAATGCCTTTGCTTCAGTATTCAAGGCATCTAACAATACTTATTCACTTTCCACTTGTCTTTTTGATAACTAAATAAGGATTTCTGATGAGTACCATTAAACAAATTAGTATAGAGCATAAACATCTATTTTATTATTCTTGATAAAGGTATAGCCTGTATTTCCACTCTTTGATTCAACCCTTTCTTTTATTGATAAATGTCTTCTGAGGAACCTGTGCTAGCAGATCTCCTTGACCTCTCTAATCTTCTGTACCAAAGTGATACATAACACTTCTTTAGGAAAGGATTTTAGTTTTTATTCTGTGTGGTGGATTAAATAAGCATAATTTGAGTTTCTGAGTACCTTCCAGGAATTTACTTTAAATGAACCTTAAATATTCTGTGTCTCAAGAACTGCAGTTCCTGTTGGGTGCCACAGCTGCTAGATTTGGACTTGAATGCTCCCAGTTGGAGCCTACTAGTAGCAGTGTTTGGCACTGTGGACTGACCTTGCATTTATATTCATGGTGCATCTCCAGGCATCATTCCTCTGAGCAGCACCCCTTGGCTCTCCCAAAGCCTTGGACAAAGTGTTCTGCATTGTTCCCTTTACCATATTTCTGATTTGTCTCCTTGATCTCATTTCTTCATCTGTTTCTTGTCAGCAGTTGTGTCCTAAAGTCTGTTTATGTCTTTCTTGAACTTCCTCCCCTTTGTTAATCTGAAGAACTTGATGGTGGATAGTCCAGAGTTCCCAATGGTTTTACAGTAGATGAGGCCTATTAAGCAGTTAATGGACATTAAGGCCATTTAGCTTGGATTGTGGAGGTGATGATTTGCTCGTCATCTGAACTTTGTTGCTGGGAATGGTAAAGATGGCACCATCTGTAGACCCTGCTGAGGCCTGAGGCTGTATTCCTAAACCTTCTCCCCTGAGCTAGGTTGTACCTTGGCTCTGATTTCTCACCTTCTACCTGCTAAGATGAAAGACTCCAGTACTGTTCTTTGGGCTAGATTGCCCCTACTTTGGTCCCTATGGTCATGCTTAATGTCATCAGTCCGTCTGGCTGGTGTTGCTGGTCATGCTATCATATCAATTCATACTTGGGGCCTGATAGGTTTGTAAATGTATATGGAAAGCTGTCTTTTTTGTTTAAAGCTATATATGTCACTACTGAATGTGTAATGAAATAATGAAATTTTGGGTCCCATCTTGGTGTTACATAATTTTACCTCAGCATCACTGTCTGGGTGTGTTAATAAGGAAAACACCTGGGTATGGAATAGTTTTGCTCTCTTATCCCAGTGGCAGGGCAATTAGTGCATCTCTGCTGGCCACTGACTGAATCATGTGTAGTTATAGAGCTTTTATTCACAAGCTGTCACTATTACACTCTAATCTATCTAGTTCACAGGCAAATAAAGTATGCCATCTTTCAGGATTGCATTATAGAATGGAAATAAAAGAAAAAAGGTTCAGTAAAAAAGTAATGCCTAAATAGTAGCCTTTTTCTTCAGGGAGAAAATAAAATACCTGCTGACAGCTCTTACCTTAATGATGTTCTTGCTTCTGTCAAAACATCAGACGCCCCATCATTTCCATTGGCATTTGCAAGACTCTTTAAAGAGATGCATAGGAAAGCAGAGTGTTTTGATGGGTGCTTTTTTTTTGAGTTGGAATCCCTTTCCATAGCTACTGTTTTACTTGAAAAGGATATTTTTTCCATCTGTCCCCTTTCAGATAGATTAGAGAAGGGTAGATAAGATATGAATATTACCCAAGTCACAAATTTCTCTCCTGTAACATAATTAATCTGTGGGAATCACTACTACACAGTATGATTGTAGTGATTACAAAAAGAGATATTTGTAACCCGTACAAGCTGGCAATGGGGGGCTGGGATACTCTGCTAATCCCCAGTGTCTTTGTGTATTTACATGATACTGAAATTCCTCCTTTTCAGAGGTGTAAGGTGGAGAAATGTCCACTTGGAAATAAATACAATTTTTCAGCATTCAGGATCAGTCCTAGACTCCTCCCTGCCAGTTCTGGTGCTCTTTACAATACTGCTGCCCCTTCCCAGGTGCACATCTCTGTTCTGGCATTTCCAGAACAGCCCTGCGCATTGCACTGTGGACACCAGTACTCAGCGCTGTGGTACTTTTGATGTGCTGGAAAGCTTGCATGAGGGTGAGTTGCAACACATACTGTAAAATGAGTTGTTTGTTGTCATATAATGCAAAATCTATATCCATCTAATTAATATAGGAGAAGAATGAGGGTGATGTATTTGGGGTTACAGCACTAAGCCCAAGTGTTTGCCTGAGGTGTCATTGAAAATGAAGCAGGCTCATTGCATATGGGGAAGGAAAGCCTCAGAAAGTTAATAGCTGGTGAATCTGGGATTCTAAATTAATTCAAACTCACAGAGCCAGTCCGTGAATTTAGTGGTCTTTGAATTTGATTGTCGGCTCTCGAGGTCTTACCATTTGTTATCTTTTCTCTCAAAACTCTAAATCAAAGCGTGCTTGAAAGCCTTATACTGAAGGTAAGGCAGAGCTCCAAGTCCTGCACTTATAGAGGAGTTAAAAAATGTGAAGAGTGTCATCATGAAGGGGATGGTGGCCCATGTGCTGCCATACTGGAGCAGGGACACTGCTGAGGAACGAGAGTGACAAAAGGACACCACTAAGCCCAAAGCATCAGGAAGAAGGTGTTAACACAGCAACCTCCTGTGCTGCCCTGCTTCTCTCTAGAGGAACTGGGAGGGACTGAGCAACAATGTGACAAAAATGAGGGAAGTTGACACTGGATAGGTGGTAAGGGAAGTTTCTGGCTTAAGCTGAGCAAGGGCAAAGGAGAGGAAAGGTGGTTTTGTGCAATTGTGTGTGTTCTCCTTTTATAACTCAACATCCCAAATCAGAAATTTGCATCAGATGGTAACAGATTAAATTAAGGAAAAAATCCCAAATTGAGACTGTTAGACCATCTGTGACAGCAAGCCATCTTTTTGACTTCCCATGATTTTTTAATTTATTTTTAAAATCTTTTTTTATTTCTATCACTGGTCTTGATACTACCTGGAGGAGTATTTTGCACACAGGAGATTTGTCTGCTCTGGCATGGGCTCTTCCACAGGCTGCAGGTGGATATCTGCTCCACCGTCATCTCTGAGCTGCAGGTGGACAACCTGCTTCACCATGGTCTTCTCCACGGGCTGCAGAGGAATCTCTGCTCTGACACCTGGAGCACCTCTTCACCTTCCTCCTTCCCTGGCCTTGGTGTCTGCAGGACTGTTTCACATTTTTCACACTTCCTCTTGCACACAACTGCTGCACAGTGGTTTTTACCCACATTAAATACGTTATCACAAAGGCATCACCAGTGCTGCTGATGGGCTTAGCTTTGGGCAGTGGTGGGTCCATCTTGGAGCTGGCTGAAGCTGGCTGTGTCCGACATGGGGGCAGCTCCTGGGCTTTACTCACAGAAGCCATTCCTGTGGACATCCGACTTTCAAAACCTTGCCACATTAAACCAAATATAGCTAGATATGGGACAACCACAAATCATCTAGCTAAGAGCAAACAGCATGCAGTGTTTTCATAGCATACCAATTGCTTGTGGCTTGCTTTCTTTGGGGTATAAATTGCCCTAGCAAGCTCAGAGAAGGTTCCCTTCCTTCTTCTACAGAAGTATCCCCTGAGGACAAGGTATGGATATATCTGTTTTTGAGAGTGTCAACAACTAGCACGTACTGGGGCAGGATACCACAGTCGTTACACTGCCAGTCCGCGATAGCTGGACATTTATACTTTGTGCCTGGTGGTGAATGAAAGGATAGCAGACTCAAATGCGGAGTATGTTAAGTAATAACAAGTGTTACTTTATATATTTTTTATCAGTAGTAAACACCCTAGGACACCAATCTCTTTTTGTCCATGTCCACTCACAAGGCAGAGAGAGGATGAAACTATAGAGAAATAGGCATCATGGCGCCTAAGCAGCGAAAATGAGAAAGTGCTTCCCCGTCCAATTACCCTTTATCTACACAGTTGTTGTTTGCAATCACTCTGGCTGGCTGTGTCATGCTGGCTGGCAGGGAGATGCGGACAGGATAAGAATGAATCCGTTGCAGAGGGACAGCATTTTCTCTTTTGCAACGTACATTTAGCAGTAAGCGGCTTGTCCCAAAGTTGAATCACCTTGTTCTTTACTTGCAGTTTATTTACATGCCCCCTCAAGTATTCTAGTATTTACTGCATCTCTTGCTGTCCCTTACTGTTGTCATGACAGGAACTGGAAACATTTGAAATAGATTTGCCATCAGAAGTATAGATATAATTCAGCTGACGCAGAGAGGATTCTAATTTTCATTTTGATTCACGTCATGTCTTGTGCTGCTTCCCACAGGTAGCGTTTTTTAATTTTTTATTATAAAAAGTGCTTTTTAATTATCTCTTAGGACTTTTCCTGAATCTATTCTGAAAAATTTCGAACTCTACTACCCCAAAAATGCTCTCAGTGTTCACATTTATGGAAAGACTAAGCTCTTAATGTAAAAATGATCTGCTTCTGTGTTCCATGGGCAAGTTTTCTGCATTGCAGGGCCTGTACAGGGATGTGGTGAGGAAATAGTTTGTGACACCCTCACTGGTGAAATAGGATATAATGCAAAACATATGACTCTGATTCACTGAAGATTTTCACTTAAATGACTGCTTTATGAAAAGTGTCCTTCTCCTTTAACTGTTTCTTACTTTCTTCCTGTATCTTGACCAGATGGAGTAGAATTCAAATACAGGCAGCTCTGCCTTCATTCTAAGGGGGCTTTTAAAGGAAATAACAGATCATGCAAAATTATATTCTTCCTCATCTCTGCTCTTCAGAACAGATTTAAATTGCCTCATTACAAGTCCTATTTTCTTTACTTTGAGAAATTTCTTAGAATCTTTGTTTTCCATTTTATACCTCTACAGTCTGGAAGTTACCTTTCTACTTTCTGCCTTGTGTGTTTTTAACAAGAAAAGTTAATCGGGCTGTTATTTTAGAATGCATAGACTTAGGAAATGCATTTAGGAGGCTACTCTAAATGTAGGAGGTTGTCTAAAATGTAAGCCTTTCTAACACTTTTCCCTTCTCATCGTTGTCATGGAGTAATTTTCAACAGGTCCCCCTTTACTGCAAATTCTGCCAGATTTTGCAAAACATGTTAAAGGGAAAGACTTTGATACCTCAGGCCAGTGCCTCTGAAAATATTTGTGTAAAAAATGTGTTATCATAACCATAGCTCCAACAGCAGAACCTGTTGTGTTATTAGACACTGAAAAGGAACTGTTGCTGCTGTATCAAATACATGCTGCTGCTGCTCCTCACTGGTTCATCTGTTAGGTATCTGGTTATCTTATTAAAGCAAATAAAACAAGCAGTACTTTAAGCCATTACACTGTATAAAAGGGACACTGAACTCTGGCAAACAACCAGAAAAGATAACCCGCTAAACAAGCTGGCTTTAAAACTGCATATTGCAGGCATAAATCCTGCAGTGTTCCTGTCAGTCCTCATGCCGCATGTAGACAGAAAGGCAGAAGCCATGTTCTTTCTGTGTGATGGACCGATGTCATTCTTTATGGATGCACTCGAGGCTTGTACCAGGTCTTCTTAGTTTGATCATTGAAAGTGTCTTGTATGGTGAACACATTTGACATTGTGTAATGGGTGTGTAGCTGGTTTCTGTGATCAGAAGTGCCTGAACTTTAATCGTGATTTACTTGCCCCCAGCTGTGAAGTGAGTGGGCAGAGGACAGCACAGAATCGAACCATATCACAGAGTGGTTTGGGTTGGAAGGGACCTTAAAGATCATCCAGTTCCACCCCCCCTGCCACAGGCAGGGACATCTTCCCCCAGCCCAGGTTGCCCAAAGCCCCGTCCAGCCTGGCCTTGAACCCTTCCAGGGAGGGGGCAGCCACAGCTTCTCTGGGCAGCCTGTGCCAGGGCCTCGCCACCCTCATGGTAAAGAATTTCTTCCTTACATCCAATTTAAACCTACCCTCTTTCACTTTAAAAACATTATCCCTCATTCTATCTCTATATCCCTGATTGAGTCCCTCTCCACCTTTCCTGTAGCCCCTTTAAGTACTGGAAGGCTGCTAGATGGTCTCCCTGGAGCCTTCTCTTCTCCAGGCTGAACAACCTCAGCACTCTCATAATTTCATTTTCCATGGGGAACAGGGGGCAGAACAATTCCTATGGCCCCAAGAATGAATCCCTGTCCATTTTTGAGAATCTTCTAGGGAAAAGAGAATGGGATCATATGTTTAATAGAGGTGGGATGAATCATTTTGTAAGTCTGGATCCACTTGACTGTATATTGGACATGCTGACATGGGTTAACTAGAAACAATAAAGACCAGGTAAGTAGGAATGGCAGAATATAGATCTTACCTGTTGTATCTTTTTAGGCTAAACCACATCACAGGATTTACCACTGACTGTGAGTTTTTGTGCATCACAGTGTATCATCCAATCCTGATGGTAGAAAAAGAAGGGATTGTAAGTGTGTTGCATATTCACTTTGCAATTCGTAACTGTTCCATGAGCAATAAATAATCATAATAATAATAAATGATCCATGTTTACATTTTCCACTGCTGTTTCCAACAGATGAAGCAATAGTAGTGTATCCTTTAAATCCTATAATACAGTAATCTTGGGGTAGAGGTAATGAGCAGATATTTTTGCAGTACAAACCATACTGCCATTCTTTAGCTTCTTTTATGTGTCAAATGATATCTGTGCTTGCCTAGATATGACTGCATTCAGCTGTTGTGTTTGTACATCCTTCATCTAGATTCTCAGTCTTCTTAACAGAACTTGTTAAATTTGCCTTGAAACTAGCGGTGTACAGGAGAGCTGTGGTATCCAAGTGCTAGTCTGAGTCATTGCGTTTATCTTATGTATCACACTAGTCTATAGTTAATTCTACTGAATAAGTTGTAGCAACATTCTAAAAGATGTTTTTTAGCAAGAAACATAAGAATCCTAGGATTGCCAATTGTTTCCTCATCATATGCAGCTACTAAGCATTTTTTATTGTTTACATATAAGAAAATGATGCCTGTAGATTTATTTCACAACTACTTGTGAGATACATATGCTATTATTATCCACATAAGTTACTTTTCATTGAAAAATCTTATATGTAAACACAACAGAATTTAATGTCTGGGCACTTCTAATTGAACAATGAAAAATGAATAATTTTGATTAAGCTGACATCACACTGGGACGTCTTTCTGAATTCAAATGAATTTGGAAACAAACTGCTCAGAGCAAGTAAGCTAGTAGTGCTGCCGCTGCCCTACCTTAGCTCAATTGCAGGAGCTTGTTGTCCTGAGAAGGTATTAGGTGTAAGATTTTCATCACTGGATCTTTGATGTCTGGTTATTAGGACTCATTTAGGAAGTGTTGATTCACAGGCTTAGAATTGTACGTCAGTACTGCCATTTCTGAGGATAGGAATTGGGTGCAATTCAGTAGTAAATTAACCTAGCCAAGTAATTAATCATATCAGATGAAATTTTTAAAATCTCAAGTTCCATGTGCCTGTTCTTCTTTCATGTGGTTACCTTGGGTCTCTTGAAGGACTCCGGTGATTGAAGAGCCCAGATACTGCTGTTACTAAATGTGTGAAGGAGGCATTGAACTTAATGAGTCAAAGAAATGAAGGGGTATGTAACATACAATTCAAGTAAAAGACACTTAAAAGATACTTGAAAAGGCCATGTGGGTCAAGTTATCTAATTGTGGCTATTAACTTGTGGATTGTATTCTGGCTAAATAATACAGAAGCAGCTCTGGATACCTGAGGGAGCGTGCTGTGGGAACACTGTGTGCTGCTTTCTCCACCATCTGTTATGTTCTCTGCTGTCTTTACACAATTAAAGCTTAGTGAAGACCTTTGCATACCTTAGGTTGGTAAGACAAACTGCACCACAGTCTACTTCTATTTCTTCAGAATTGTGTCTCCTTGTGTTGAATAATGCGAAGAAATGGCTTTGTTTTTTATCTCAGTGTTTTCATGAAGCCAGAGACCTGCTCTTAGTTTTTGCAAGTTCTGTTTGGAAGGTGTTACAGATAGATCTTTAGAAGTCCAGATCTTTAAAAACCAAAAAATTTGTTTATGCCTGCAGTGAAAACAGACTTAAACATGTTAGTGTAAATTATAGCGGTAATTCTGATGAACACGTACACAAAACCATTATGAAAATTTTGGCTTTCTGATGAAGAAAATCTTTAATATACTGCAAGCACAAAATTGACAGTCTGTTCGTGGAACCACCAGTAACTAGCTACAACAGATTTGAACCCCGCCTGGCTTCGCTAGGTACAGTGTTCTTTCCTAGTCCTGAACTGTGGCAGACTGCTGATCTGTGCATTTCCTTGAAATTGCAGTTGTATATGTTACTCTGAGCTGAGTGTGCACCTCAGAATCCTGAAATCAGTTCCAGTAGTTGTATGTTGTCAGGAGTAATAACTGAATGAGCAACTTATTCACCAGTCAACATTGAGCTTTGATGAGGTGATCCTTGAAAACTGTCCGGTTTTGCTGGACCCCTCTTCTGTCCCAGCCCAGTGGGATTCTTCCAAGCAGAACCATGAGGAGGCCAAAGTCTGCTTTCCTGACATCTAGGATTATGACCCTGCTTTATGCCTTGTTCCTGCCTCTCAGGATCATGAACTACTGAAGGATGTCCAGTTACTCCCATAGCTCTTATAAATGCACTGTGCGGGATTTCCCAGCAGAAGAAGTGCTTCTCTTTGTAGCGGGGCGGGCAGAAGACATTGTGTGCTGACCTTTCAGTTGTTCTAGTTCACACTCTGGAATATGAGGCTTTGCCAGTCATTTCAGTTAATAAGATGGAAGAGGTAGCTGTGTCATCTTTTTTATTTTTTTTCCTGCTCTTACCTCCTGTGTTAATATCTCATAAAGAAGGACCTTAAACTCTTGTGGTTAAATTTAATAGCTATCTGTAAAAGTCATTTTGGCATTGAAATACTTTGCTGTGGAACAGAACTTGTTTTGTAGCCTCCTGTGTGTTCTTGTTTCCGTTATAAAACATTGGGGAATGTTTCATCGTAAGCACACATTATCTGGGAGGTGGTATGAAATGTTAATACTGTGATTTCCACAGGATAACAAGATCATCTAAATAGTAAGCAATGGGCTGTAAGGACTAGAATCCAAAACTGGTGCCACAGGCAGTTAGGAGTTGTAAGTTAAAATTGCAAGGGATTGTGTAATGGATTGGCAGCTAACGCAGTACTTGGAATTCATTTGGCATTTACATGCACGGTAAATTCCAAATGAGCTCCTAAGAACCCTATAAAAAGAAAAAAAGTGTGCATGTGTGTGAACTGCTTGTTTCTCCCTGTAATGTATATATATCCTCCTAGGTCTAGATTATAGTTTGCCTTTGTATCATTGGGAGTTTTTTTTATTTTATATAAAGAGGTGATTTACATTCTTAGATAAAGTGCAGGCATTTCCAATAATAAAGTGGACGACTCTTCCAAGAATAAGTGGACGACTGTTATCTTTGCATGTATGTTCGGTGTGAAGTCACCTCAGTTTTACTGTCCGTGTTTCAGGACAGCTTGCTTTTATGCAATGAATATTGGTAGATCTCAAGAAAATACAGCCACGATTTTATTAACAATGAAGTGAATGCCTGCCAGTTGCATGGCAGATCACGTTCAAACTGGCAGCTCATGACAGATGTGTGTGTAATGGTTCTAAATCACTGTGTGGATTCACTGTATTTCATATTTTACTCAACTTCCAATAAGAGTTACACAAATAAATTAAAGTGCAGCTGTCAAGATCAGCAGCAAAGTTGAAGGCATACGTATAATATAATATATTAAGGAGCTGACGCCTTCTCCCGAAAAACTTTTGAAATATATTTTGCTAAATGAAAGCAGATTTCTTCCCACTGTTTTTCTTGTCTCACATTTAATAATCAAGAACACTTGTAATTAAGCTGATTCCAGAGGGTTTTGTTCCAGTTTTGGGACTCGTTTGCTATCTGTTCCAGTAGTCCCAGTGTACCCTTTTCTGGTTACTTCACTTTAATTCTCCTGGAAATCCTGTAATGCTTTGCCTAGGGGTGTATAATACCTGTGCATGAACCAACCACAGTTGCTTCAAAGGTCCAGATGGGTTTAGCTCATTTCTTTCCTGTTATGAAATTATTGCACACTTCTTAAAAGCAGGTTTTTGTGTAATCATATCACAGAGCATCTACAGACAACTCTGTTTAAAACCCTATTATTTTGTCGCTGTGCCCCAGCGAGGCCCGCTCTGGATATCGTCAATGTGTGCCTGTCAGTTTGACTAGCTCCCCAGCAAGTTCATTTTTCTCTAGTCACTTTTTATCCAGTTGGCACTGCTTGGTTTGACTGTAAGCTGCTGGCTCTGCTTTTCCCTGGATTTGTTAGGGAGTCGAGCCAGACCCTCAGAGGCAGGCTTCACTCCGCTGCCTTGCAACAACTGTCTTTGCTGAGTAGTGTCCTTTCCTCACTAGCTCTCTCATCATCTTCTGTTTCCCAGTACCCCAGCATCGAATCAAATATTCATGTTGTGGTGAAAAGTATAGGCAGCCGTGCAGTGTTTTCTTTTCTCTTGCCCCTACTTTTTGCTCCTGGTCGTTGCAGAGTTTTTGACAGTTAATGGAGTTAGGATGCTTCAAATTTCTGTACTCAGGTCCATAGATCAATCGTTGTTTTAACAATTCTAGAAAGCATAAAATATTTCTACCTAGCAGATAGTGGTTTTCCTCTCCCTCCAGACTGGTTATAGCCACCTGTTCAATAGACTAAATTCATCAAGTCATTTTTAATCATGTGCATTGGACTATGGAGCTGTGCCAGGGTCCTACTAAGCAAGAAATGGGTTCAGAGCAAGCACAATGCAGATTCTGTTAGAAAATAGTTCCCTCTGGTGCTGGTTCTTATCAGCTTGCCTGTGAAGGATAAAAAAATCATCATTTCAGATTACTGGGGAACAAAAGAGCAGAAACTTGGTTTATTTGCATCACAGTGGTAACTCCATTTATTTTGGATTTGTACCAGCATAAACTAGAGACGAATTAGGTACAAAGCCAAATAATCTTTGTATTAAATAATTAAGCGAATCTACGAGGAACTAAGCTGATGAATGGTTAACAAATGATAGTGAGATGATCAGATGCCGTTCCTTAAAGCAAAACATTACACCATAAACTGTATCTGCCTGTTCTCAGCTCAGGAGATGTTCTGCTGGTTTAAGGATACCTTGGAACTCTGAGTGAAGCAAAAAGAATTTGGTTTAAATAGCCTTACAAAGCAGTAGACTTCCCTGCTGCAAGTAATTTGGGTAAGATTTGACCTATAATATCTTTCTCTAGCTCTTCTGAAGGTCATGATTATGTCTAACAGTTCACTTCAAGAGATTTTTATTTGGGCTTTAAGGAGAGAAGGTAAATTTATGAGTTTGAGCAATAAATGGTTTTCTGTGGCACTGAAGAAAGATCTCATCAGATATTAACTGGAGTTTATTTGGACAGTGTAAGTTTCTGCTTGTAAAGACAAAATAAATAGAAGAAAAATTGAAGAATTGAATACTTTGGTCAGGTCCTTTTAGACAATTGTGCAAGGTTGTTCTAGGTGGTTTGTGTTGCTCATCTTCCTTACAGTTTCTGTGTTTCAGTGAAACACTGCAGTACTGTTTGATGTTGAGATGTGTTAGAAATTCAGGGTTTTGCCAGGTACCTGGCAGGAATTACTGACAATATGACAGGTGAGTTTTGACCCCATGCTTAATAATTATCCCCATGCAGTAAAATCACTAACAGAGACATTCATGATGGTACATATCACAGCTTATACAGTGAGTTCTCTGCTTAAAATTTTCCATTGATCTGCATCAGCAGGAATTCCACATATACAAAGTAATGGGAAAATAAACTCTTACATGTCTTAACTCCCATTTTATGTGTGTAGCAAATGTTCAGATAGTCAAACTTTGATATTGTGCTTCAGAGTGAAAGATGCAGCTCTGGAGTTTGAAACTTAGATTGCTAAACTCTGTGGTGTTTCCTTGCTGAACTTGTTTACCCATCAACAATTCAAATCACAGAATAATGGAATTGAACATAATGACTTCTCTACTGAATTAAGAAGTACAGTCCTTGTACAAAGTGATAAACATACCCTACAAAGGAGAAAAGTAATTTTACAAGTCATGATTTGAAACTAATGTAGGAAGTAAAGTTTTTGTACCTAATAGTAGGTTGGTCATTTTGCATGTCGATTGCTGATTCTTCAGTTTTACAGGATGACATGTTGTTCGGGCTGCTGCTCATTATGTGCTCGCTATTATGGTAATTGACATCCCTCAATTTTGTTGTTATGACTACAAAGCACTTGGTAACGGCTGATAATGTATACAGACTGCAGCCTGGCTTGCTGGCTCAGACTCATCACTGTTTCTTTCTGTTCTGTCTGTCCCGGTGTGTTGAGTTACAAGCTGTTGGGTGTAGAGACTGTTTGTACACTGTTTGTACAGTGCTTATCCCCACGATGTTAGAGACATCAGGGCAATACAAATACTAAAGGTATGTACATACATAAACATGTATAATCCACTTCCCTCCATCAGTGGTAGTCCCAAATCCCAGTCTGCACTAGTGTAGTGCTATATCAGATTTTGCCTTATGTTTAGGTAGTCTGGTGAGCTTGTCTCAGCCAGAAAGCATGGATGAATTGCTCTTTCCAGATGTTTCTTGACCTGTTTGATAGCCATACTTTGGGAATACCGGTGTTAAAAATTGACAGATTGTGTATCAAAGCTTGTATACCAGTGTACATCATCCTGAAAGGATGACCAATCATTATGATCTGAATTATTTGTACCGTTCTTCAGATTGTTAAAAAAAAAAGAGATTCTCCCATGTCTTAAGAGATTTCCCATCCTCTTTTCCCCCTGTTTTTAGCCTTTGCAGCACATGCTGAATCTCAGGAACTTACTAAATGTGTGCCTGTAGGAGACTAGACTATGTAAGAAACTCTCAGCTGATTAAATCAGTAAATCCAAATTGAATCTGAACCTTCTCGGGAAAGCCCAGGTTCATTTTGCATTCATTGGGAGAGTAATGATATATATACTGTGAGCAGAAAACTGGACGGAAGAGTGTGCTTCAGTGAAGAAACTACTAGTAGTCTACTTAGTCATATATGCAGATAATGCTTCCACACCTGCAGATTCTGTTTTAGGAAGATTTGTAGCACTGTAAATACTCTATCTGCTAGATCTGCGATAAAACCTTTTAACCCACCCTTTCTACCATTGGAAAACATATTTTTATAAGAGTTTTTATTTGAATGAAACTGATTTGAGGTCTTGGTGGATATACATAAAACTTGCTATCATGGGACTCAAAACATAACTTCTTCTCTAGATAAATGGATTTCTGTTGCATAACCTCAAATGCAGGAGGCTCTTGTCTGTGCAGGACCCAGGCTGACTTAACACTGGTTTTCAGGTACAGGACCCATTAAAAAACCTTCAGTTTTACAGTCTAAACTCCACAGTCTAAACTCCATAGGCCATGCTGCAGCTCCAAAGTCTGAATAGGCTCCCAGATTTGTCTGATGACAGGAGATCTGGATTTTATTAACTGTCTCAAGGATAACACAACAACAAGCAAAGAATATGTATGTAACAATTCCTTAAGTAACTGCAGACATTCTTGGGAATATTGGGACACTTACAAAAAACCAGTAAAACTCTAACATCCAGGATCCTGGATCTCTGTTGGCCTTCAAGTCTAGGGAAAATACTGTGTTTGCTTTTTCTTAGTTGGGCTATTAAATTTATTGGAGTGGTCTGGCTTCTTGGTTGGGGAATTGCTCCCCGTGCTTGGACATTTTTCCCATTGTGCTGCAGCTGGGGAAATTACCAGCTCTCACTTCCCATCCCCGGTAATTTCTCCGCTATTGGCTGCTGGTTGGTGGCTCTAAGAATAGATGAGTAGAAATGTCATTCATTGTTCACCACTGTAGATTGCTGTCTTAGGCCTTCAATCTCTTGTCTTTAATGTCTCCAAAATAGGTTCTTTCATACACAAAAGAGGTTTTGAAATGTCTCATCTGTGCTGCTTCAGAGGGAAGGTCGTGATACAGGATTATGACTCTTGAAATAAAATGGGGTTTATCAGACTGAAGTTCATGATGTCAACAGGCATGACTTCTGAACTGTCTGGAAGTATAGTGCGCCATTAAAAGTGTAAGTGTATTGCGTGGGTTCAGTCACCATGGATCCCTGTGTTCCAAACCAAGCCATGCTTCAAAGGCATGAATGTGATTAAGGAGAAAAAGAAGACAGAGAACAAATTGTAGTTTGCATTGTCCCTAAATTACCAGGCTTTTAGGTCTATCAAGGTAATGTCAGATATTTCTGAACTGTAGCTTTTTAATAAGGTGAAGATCATGGTTCAAAGCCCTGTTCAACTTAAGGTAAAATGGAGTAAGCAGAAAAAGTATTTTTTGAAAAAATTCCTCATACTGTCGGAGCATTATTAGGATTGACTGTCAGGTGTTCTTTCAGTTACATTCAGAAGTAGCAAGTTTATTTGTTTTTCAGGAAAAAGTTGGAATAAGTAAGTTTTAATGTAAACATTCAGATTTGGGTGTATGTCTCTGTGTAGCAGGCAGACTTTCTTTTGTGTGTATTTTACACAAGCTAGACAGACTGGTATACGGCTTAACGGTGGAAGAGATCCCTTTATGTTCTGGAAATTGCCATGGAACTTCAAGTTGTTCTTCTGATGTTTATCTTGCTAGACAATATGATTCGTTTTGCCACCAGAAGCAAAGGTGCTTGCCACACTGACCTGTTAATAAAGGATTAGATTGCTCACATAGCTGTATAAGCAGTGTGGCCTTAGTGGCAGCAGAATAGTTACTGGCAGCAACTTGGTTTTTCTTTACACTTGGTTGCGTATTTGTGGTCAGTAGAAGTGGAAAAATGATTAATCTCTGTGTTGAATTTCTGGGATGAAAAGTGCTATTTTAGGTGTAAACCATAGGACAATTTATGTAGGTGTTATTTCTGTAAATGTTTTGGAATCTGTGTAAGGTATATTTAAATATCATTGAAATCCAGGTATTGAAGTAGTTTCTTTAGGTTTCCTTCCATCTGTACTTACTCCCAGAGAAAGAAGAGAGAAAACTTTTAAGTTTGAATGAAGCAAAGCCTGCCTGATTAATATCAAGAAAACATGCACTCGGGTGGCCATCCACTCTGAGACTTAGTTGCCTGGATAGTTTGTTCGATGCTGCTTTGTGTGATAGAGGTATGTTTGTGGAGAAGTTCCTAGGGTTCTGCTTCAGTGGTGTGCCTCCTCAAGATCCCTGTTGGAAGTCTGTTACACATGCTATTACAGCATCTGCTCTTCAGAGGCCATGTCAGATTTGACTTGCTTTCTCATGGTCATGTGTTTTTCACAGATTTGTCATGGGAAAATAAATGCTTAAATGAGAACATTTTGCTTTATGGGCTAAAAGAGCCTAGATTTGTATGTCAAGCCTGGCATATGCTTCTTAGTAGGGGGTCATAAAGTCTGTAGGCTGGAACACAAGACTGCGTTCAGTCTCTGGCCCTACAGCATCCATTAATCATTGTTTCCACTTATAAAAGAACATGCTGATACTTGCTTCACCAGTCTGTTGTGAGGACTAACTGTGAGCAGTTCCATGAAATGCATGGGCATACACCAGTGGCTTCACTATTTAAGTTGACCCAGCTCTGGGGTACATAATATATATTCAAGAACAAAGATCAGTATCAGTGGTGCAACAGCAGCATGGAGGCCGTTGAGACTGCAAGTCCCTGCCATGGGGTCTCACGTGTTTAAACTCCAGCCTGGCTCTTGCCTCACTGTGCCTCGCTGTTCTGCGCATCTCTAGGTGGTGGACATGGGGTAAAGGGCAATGGGATGTTTAATTCCCCACTTTGCATTAAATGAAATGAAGAATCTTGCCTCAGGCTTTTCCAGCAAACCTAGCAGGTTGCTATGGATTAAGCTACTTAATCAATCCAGACAAACCATTCTGTGCTGCTTCGTTGTAGTCAATACCTCCAGTCACTTGCCATTTCAGCAGCTTAGAGACTAACAGTCTTTCATTCTGCAGACAGAGATGTGCCAGAAAGCAAAAGTTGCTAAATAGCCACTATAGACGAAGCTATAAAAATCTTTTTGTCTTCATCCTTTCCCACCATCATATGCTGGTAGCATAGCAACTGATGAAGCTGCTTGAACTTGAGTTGACCTGAAATTACATGTTTTATGGTTTATGTGTTTATTCCCACCTTTCTACTTTTTTAGGTACTTGTAGATTTTACATTTCCAGTCCCTATGGGAGATTAGCAGCTTGTTCATGCAGAAAGCTGAAATAGATTTAATAAGACATGATATATGAGTTTAAATAGCCCATGGAGTTAGAAACATGTGAGAGCTAAAGCTGACCCTAACTACTGACTGGTAGAGAAGGCCTTCTTATTGATAGGGTGTGGATGCAGTTTTTCATTTCTTTGTGCAGACTTGATGGAGCCGTAAGAAAGAGCAGCCTCCCGAAGACCAGTGTTTCAAAACTATAGTGTTAAGAATTGGCTGTTAAAGAAAGCAGCATAGAGTGTGAATGTGCATAGATTATAGTAACCCTGGGATTTCTCACACGGGGAAAGAGAGAACTCAGACACGGGTTCAGAAGTAACCAAGTAAGCAACTGGAGTGACTTGGTGCGTGCACAGTGGCAGCGGTTTCGAGTGCAGAAATCAGTATGTTTTCACCAGTTTCTGGAAAGCTCCAGTATTTTCATCTCACTTGTGGAAGGAGAGATGATGCTCAGTTCTCTTACAGTGTGATACTTTTGTAATTACTGTATTCAGATATGTTCTTATGTTAAACCCTAACTCGGTTTTCTTCATTGGTCATTTCAAGACTAACATGAAATGTTAGCGCACACATAACTTGATGTGTCTGTCATTCAGGGCAAGTTCCAAGAAATGAGGGAAGTAGGAAAAATTAAAAATTACTAATTTTTGTGTGAGGAAAATATATCAAGGATGAGTTTGGAGAACAGGACTTGGTTCAATCGTGATGGACATCTCCTGGAGGAGCAAAGTGGATTGGTTAGGTGCTGGTTAGAGAAAGTATGGTCTTCCTGTTTTTACTGGTTTTTTTGTCAAATGAAAACTGAACCTTTTTTCTCTGTGTGACAGAGTCTTAACAGATTGGGGTAAGATGCTCCAGCCTCAGAACAGTCTTAGTAAGATACTGAAATTCTTTCTTTGACAAGCACTTTTAATTATTGAATTATTAAGTGAAAGGGCGTGGCTGTCACCAGTGCGTGCTCTGGCTGCATATATAAAAGGAAAGTGAGTTGTGCTTATCTTTTCCAGAGAAAAGCATAATCATTTATCTTCATGGGATGATTTTAGACTGCAGCACCTGAGTTTGCTGCCCTGAATGAGGGCATTCAGAGAGCGTTCAAAGAGCGTACAGGTGCTCAGTATTATTTCTTGCTGAGCAGTTCTTTGCACAGCTTGCTCTGTGGCTTCCCCCTTAACAGACTAACTGGTCTGATACCTCACTGTATTTCACAATGAAGGCCAGGCACTGAGAAAATAAGGATAAGGAGGTAAAATGCATCTCACCGAAATTTTAATACCAGTCAAAAGAGGGAGGCATGAGGGAGCAGTTCATTTTATCTGTCTTAGATTTAGGTATCTACCTTAAGAGGAGTCCATTTCTCTCCATTGACTATAAAGGGAACCTGAGATCAGTAGGACAGGCTTGAAATAAAAAAGCTACCTAGTAAAAGGTAATTTAGGGTATTTGTAATCAGCTCATGGAAACCTGAATTCTTAATGCACAAAAGTCTTTGTGTTGGGCCTCTCGTGGTTCATGAAAGATCTCTGTAAATAGAATGACATTCCATAACAGTGTCATTCCATAAGCAATAAGAAGCATACTACTGCTCTTGTTCATTATGACATTTTGTAGCTATTTTGCAGTTGAAAACCTCAGAAAATTACATGCACTTTAAAAATGAAAGTTAATTGTCCATGATTCCCAACCCTGGGATTTTGTAATTCCTAGAGATTACCTAGAGAGACTGCCTGTGCACTGTATAGGGTAGCACTCCTATCTATGGGAAGAAGAGTCGCCTTCTAGCCCTCTCAGTGCACAAGACTTGTGTGTTGCTGCAGTCCAGATTCCCACATGTTAATACCGAGCCATTAGGGAGCCATGGGAAAGTCTATAGTCACCTTTTTTTCCTCTTCTAGTACGAATGATGACTCAAAGAGAAGCATTCAGTTCTAATCTATGTGAGTTCTTGTAATAAGCTTTACAATTAGAGCACAGAGTCTTCCATCTAATTCACTTAATTTACGCTGGGAAATGAGATACTGTTCAACTAATCCGATGCTATTTTCCTCTTTATTAGAAAATGAAAGCATCCTCTGAGGCTCTGGTAGGATTCAGGCTAAGCTTCTGAGGCACAAATAGTGTGAAATGCTAATGAAATAGTATGCTACTGTAATTCCCTTTGGTATCTGGTGCCCCCCTCCTTTAACCTGTAGTGCAATTAAAAGAGTTGGTAGGAGGCAGTGGGCCTGTACCAACTCCTTCTGGTCTCAGGGAGACTTTGTAAATTACTATTTTTTATAAGATGACACTAATACAGATGAGCTTCCTTCAACCAGGGTTTGTTCCAGTTGTCTTGCCTGGTAACTGCAGTGCTTTCAGGAAATGGTTAACAAGTTTTCTACTTCTTTATAGTATCTCCTGTAAGTATTACTGTGTTCTTCTCTTTAAACCTAGGCAGCCCCAGTTGCTTAAATTAGAACATGTATTCAAATCACCAAGGAGCATTTCCTCTGCTTCTTAAGGGGAAAATACATAGAGAATATATATTCTTCATTTTCATCAGGCTGTGGCAGGTTCTCCCTAGTACTACACCTACACTGTTGTAAGATGTAATGGAAACAGTCTGTAGGCTTTGAATTTTGGGGGTTGGGGAACATCAGAAGATGAGCATCCTACCAAATATTGGGTCTCTTGCTCCGTTGGCTTCCTTTGGTGCTACTGATTGCTGTCCCCTGAGATCTTCTGTCTCTTGTTGTGCTGATTCTTTGGCCACTTTGCTCAATTCTTTCACATCTTTCTGGATCATTTTTATTTTCTCCCCCACTTCTTGTACGTCAAACATAAGTCCCGTGTAGACAAGAGCATTAGCTCTTACGGGAAAAGCGAGATGAAAAAAAGTGCATGACATGCTGTGGCAAATGAGTATTTTGTATCACAGAGTTACTTACCACTGTGTTCGTAAATTCTGTATTGGGAAGAAGCATCAGATGGAGAAGAGTACTGATCCATAAAACAATACAGCAGTGTCTAAATGCAGCCCCCTACTTACTGCTCTGATGTCCTAGCTCTTTAGCTAAATAACCAACTTGCCACAAGCTAAAAGGGTAAATTTCCATTCTTGTCTGTTAGTCTTTGATTACTAGGCACATAAGCATCCTGTGGCTGATGGTTCATGAGGATGAATGCAGTGTTGATCTCAACAGGGGCAAGAAGAGCATACCCACAAGGCTGTATCACACAGTATGGGAATGCTCATGGAGGATAAGAGGTTAAACTTTGCTTTGTAAGCGTGATGTTTGCCTGCTGGACTGCTCTGTCGCGTACTGGGACACAAAACCAACAGTAAAGGCTTTTGCACCTGAAAAATGTGTAAACCTGTGAAACTTCCACTCCTTGTTCTGGAGGCTGTAGAAATCCTGAATCTTCCTCTTCTCTCACTTTCCTGGAGTTTGGTGTTAATTAAATATTCAAAATTATTGATTTCAGAATTGGTTCTGGACACTTTTCTCTGGGAGCAGACAGACTGTATTGCTCACTGGTACAATTTACCCATCCAGGTGAATTAATGAATCACTTTATTAATGCTGCTGGCACTCTCTTCCAATACAGTTGACATGTGCCACTGCTGTCAGCCTGTTACATTACTGTGAGGCAGATCTTAATGTCTCTCTTTGAGACAAAAAACTTAGTACAGTGTCAGCACAGTGAAATAGTCTCCTGCTGAATATTGTAAAGTCCTTGTGCCATTTCTTTGTGCAATAAATGGGACTGGAAGTTTGGACAATCACTGGAAAATAAAATTCAACTGCTGCATTTATTACAATAGTAGGAAGCGTGCTAATAAGCTATGCCAATATATATGCTGTCATTCAGAGCTCAGACTGCTGTTGCGGTGATGTAAAACTAGAAAGGGTCCTCATGGACGCTGCTCAGACAGTGAAGTGACTCTGTAACGGCAGAAATACATGCATTGCATGTATGCAAAACACTTGTGCAAAGGTAACAAATTTGGCCTTAAAGGATGGAGGGGCAAAAACTAAGAACGAAGGCATTTTAACATGATTCCATTTTTTCTTAAAACAGTTGTGTTTGCCTTCATAAATGCACATTGAAGTACCTACATTCTCAGTAGCTTTTAAGTTATAACACTCCGTGGCTGTTGTGTAGAAAACTATACAGATACGTTTTGTTCTGTATTTTTAGCTTGAAAAAGTTCTGAGAAGCTTGAAATTACATTCCCTTGCCTTCCAGTCCCATCCTTGCCCATTTGGCAAGCGCAGTCCGCAGCTTCTCATTTAGGACCCTGTGGGAAAAGCTTACAATCCCCATTAGTAGGGGAGTAAGCAGGATCATGTTTGAAAACGTATTTTGATAGCAGCTCTCATTCCCACCTCTTCAGCCCCCAAAGAATAAAAAATGCTGTGTCTCTACTGATCTTATTTTTAGAACCTGTGCTGTATGTTGTGTATATGTGAGAAAACCAAACAGGGCTGTCTGTGTGCGTGTTACAGCTGTCCTCCTGCTGCTCTGGAGGCCTGGCTGTGGTGGGGCACACACAGCTGATGCTTTGGAAGGGCTTACAGGGTCATCAAGCAGTGTAAAAGATACAGACTGGATGGCCCAGCCAGATGCAGACCTGCTTTCCTCCTCTATTTAATGGGCGTGACAGCCTTTTCTGGGTCCTCTCTGGTTTTGTTTTCTGATTCTCTTCAGTCCTAAGTTTATTTCAGAGTTTAAGAGAGTCATGTTAACATATTTCATGTGTTGACATGATTGTTCAGTAATGAAATAAGGTACAGGTTAGCATTTCAGAAACAGAACTGTTGAAATTTGTGTTATACTAGCGTTTTGTGGCATTAGGGGTTCTTTTGGTCCAAAACCATCCATAGGCCATCACATGCAAATGAGAGTTCATGGTTACCTTGGCTGTACGTTTTGTCAGATTGTCTTGCTGTGAACAAGGAAGGAATTTTCAAAAAATAAAAGAAGTTTTATACATGCAAGAATTCATGAAGCTCGTTTTTGTTCAGCGTCTAACAATTACTTACAACTGACTTCTTAGAAAATCACATAGAGAAATATTCCAGTAGCAGAGTAGAAATACTCAGGAGCAGTTGCCGAAGGGTAAAATACATGCGTTTTCCACAGTAGTTGGAAAGTATAGTGTTCATTGCACCAAGCCTGTCAGAGTTCAAGCAGAGTCTGAATGACAGTCTTAATCATAAGGTGTAGTTTTAGGTAGTCCTGTGAGGAGCAGGGATTTGACTCTGATCCTTGTGGGTCCCTTCCAACTGGAGATATTCCATGATTCTATTTGGTCTATTTTAGTCCTTCATGTTAGTAATGTTTTCTCATACTCTTTGCATTACTAAACTTTCTGTCATTTCAAAGCCCTAACAGTGGCCTTTTGTTCATTGAAAGAGGGCACCTGGGAACCACGTTTTTCTGCGTCCTTCTGAGTCTGGGATTCAGGCTAGATATTGTTCCAGTTGCAGATGCCCTTGTTGCTGGGGAGCCCATGGCTTTCTCCTCTGTGCCCAGAGGAGGAGGGAGAATGGCTGAAAGGGAGCAACAGGCTCGACACAGCTTGCAATATAAAATATACTGTCTGGATCAAATGGGGCTTAAAATATGGTTGATCACAATTACATGTGTACAGGGCCAATCTGTCACCATGTTTATTTAATCAAGGTCGCATAGAGATTTTAATTAAAATAGTGAGCTCATAACATCAGTCTGGTCATCTGTAACTGACAAGTGTGTTTAGTTACAAAGGGCAAAAAATGGTCCTTATTTATGTGCTAGTTTTGCTAAATAATGGGTAACTTGTTTAGATCACTTGCAGTAATTTGGCACAGAGTGATAAAAAAAAATATTGCTATTTGTCCAGTTGGTGCCAGTAGGAAAGAGCTCATTATTTTCAGTGGGGTGGGACTGAGCATTGAATAACTGTTGTAATGGCTGCTTATCTTAGTTTCTTAAATTTGGAAGATGGGAGAAACAGTTTAAACTCCTAATTTTCTAATGTTCTGCTGCACTTGTTTTTCAAATGGTACTTAGAAAGGGAAAAATTAATGGGGGGGGGGGGAAAGGGGAAACAGCCATCACTTTTGGGGGTGTGTGGAGTTTAGACTTGGCCTCAGATAACGACGACAGTAATGCTGGGTGTCTTCTTAATTTAAATCAGTTTGTTAACAGTAGTTTCTAAACTTGCTAGATGAGACTTTCATGTCTGTTTATCACGACAAACTGCTCAATTAATTAAGCTCGGTCCCATAAAGCTCTTCTAACTTGCAATCAAATCCCAAAGTAACCTGGATCGTGTTGCTATTGAAGTCTGCAGCCCAGGAGAATGGAGTTCAATATTTCATTTGTCTTGTGTTCAGCTATGATGTGACTTGTGAGATGTCATTTTCGCATTAGGAATAAAAATCACCAAGTCTATCCTTTAATTGTCTTGCACTAAGAAACAAGTAATAAACTGTTTGTGATTTTTAATGAAAATATATCTACATGCATTTCTTGAAAACAAATTTCTTGGAAAAATAATCTTGCCAAGTCAAAACATAATTAGCCTGACATTTCGTATCAGAAAAAGATTCTGTCAGGAGTTATGAGAACTGTGCAAAAGAAAAGCAGAAGCAAACATTCCACAAAAAACTTAACTTGTAGCTTGTGACAGTAGTTTTTGTTCGTGTTGGATACCTGCTACAATTACAATTCAGATTGCTTTTTTTCAGAGGTACAATGCACAACCCCTGCAGTCAGTCTCAAGGAGATAGTGTGGCTCACGGTTATTAGTTAGCCAGAGGAAATGAAATTAAGCAATGTTTCCATTGATCATTTTGTATAATAATGGTTTCTGTGCATTTGTTTCTCTTCACTGAGCAGATGGTAACCTGCAAGACTTCTCCAGAGGGGAAAGTCCCATCTTCCTCCCATCATGTGGTGCTCAAACTCCTTTCTTCCATATTTCTTCCAGTTCTCTGGGTTCTTTGAGGAATCGCCTTTAAGAAGGGTTTAGAATAACTCCCACAGAACTCTAAAATTAATGTCATGCTGTAACATTTATAGGTTTCTTTTTTTCGAGACAGAGATGTCCTTTTTGTCACCTTATTTTCACAAGAGAATAGAGTTTGTGTCCTCTGGGCTGAGGGCAAACCACATTAGACTGTGACAGAGAGAAGGCTAGATGAGATTAAAGAAACTGCTCATAATCTTGCACAGTTTAGCTCAGGTTTTCAAAACCACAAGGCATACACTATTCATGCAGTTTCCAATATGCAAGTGTTATTTATACACTGACACAGAGGGGGGAAAAAAATAAATATCAGGCAGGCAGCCAGAGCCCTGTAGATAGTTTTGGGGTTTTTTTTTGTAGCTTTCATCAAAGGGTGCTGCTGAGATGTCTTTTATTGGTTTGCTTTTCTTTTTATCACAGAGGCGATATTCAGCGGCCAGGTTTCTGCCTCCTCATGATGCTTTTCAGACATCTAGGCACTCTTCGAGTGTCATGCAGACTTTGCTTGAGTACCTGTGCTCATGAAGTTAAGCAACTTAGCAATTGAACATGACAGGAGGTGTTGATTCACTGTTTCCTTAGAATTTTTTCTTAGTTCTGAGCTACCAAGAGCCCCAGTTAGTCAGTTTAGCAGCATCCTGACTGCTGATATCATTGACCATAGGAAGATCCCTGGTGTTTAAATTCGCTAGTATTTTCTCAGGCACACAGCCAGTGCTTTGATTAAAAAAATCTATCCTGTTTTTAACCTTTATTTTGCTTAGTAAAATCTCAAAATGTGATTTGAATTTTCCACTCATTGCTAATTGTGTCGTGTGAAGCATTACACTTTGGCTGAACCACAACACCATGATCAATGATTGTTGTATTCTGCTGTGTCGGGTCACAGGGCAGAGGAAGGGCTGTTGTACTGCAGCCCTTTTATACGTGGTACATGCTAAGTGCACTCTGTCCTCTTTATTTAAGATTCTTTCTCCCCTCACTGTCCAATATTATATTGAGTGCTATTGCTCATATGCTTAAAGGAGGGAAAAAGTATAAACCTTCTGATCTTTTAAAAGTTAACTTTGTGTTTTATTTTAAACAAAAGTTGCTTTGTTGTTACTGTATTTTTGCAGGTGTTTCTCAATTGGTAACACTACCCCCAGTGTGAGGGGCTGAATTCCTAGTGAAAAAAAAAAAAAAAAGGCAGCCAAATTCTTTTCAGTAACAGATTAAATTCTTATGAAAGATTTGGTGAATGACAGGAGAAACTGTGCCTGTGTAACAAGAGATGTTGTGACAGTCCTGCAATACAGATACATAGCGGAAATTGGATCCTTTTGATTGTTTCAGGCCTCATGATTTCTTTTTGTCTACAGAACCCCCAACTCCTATCGCCCCTCCTGAGCTGCTGGCTGTCGGAGCCACGTACCTGTGGATCAAACCCAATGCCAACTCTATCATTGGAGATGGGCCCATCATACTGAAAGAAGTGGAGTATCGGACAACCACTGGTAATTGGGCAGAAACGCACATTGTAGACTCCCCTAATTACAAACTGTGGCATTTGGATCCTGATGTGGAGTACGAGATCAGAGTGCTGCTCACTCGCCCCGGAGAAGGAGGCACAGGGCCCCCTGGACCACCACTCACAACAAGGACCAAATGTGCAGGTAGGGTTTCTACTGCTTCCCAATACAGCACAGATACCTTGGTTTGCTTGCTAACAATTTAACAAATGGTCCTTCCACATCCTTACTGTAGATGTGCTTTGTCAGTGATCTGAATTGACATTATGAGTTTTGATATAGCCTGGAATATTTTACTTTTTATTCTATAGGCAAATGTTTAAGCAACTGTTGTTTTTATGCACGTAGTGTATTTGCCAGACTTTCTGCTAGAGTGTGTGGCTGCTTTCTGTTGAAATGGGCAAGTAGGTGAGTTTTCCAACCAATTTTGCAGTAGGCAAACTGTTCTTAAGACTAGTCTATTGTAAAATTTTCGCCCTGTAAGTACATAAGAAAATATATGTTGTTCTTGGATAATGGTTCAGCATTGTTTATTAACAAATTGACAGTTCTATCAATTTATGAGTGCAGTGTGGTGAAGCAGGAAGCATTCAGTTTTTAAAATCCATTTTTGTATTCCATTTGATGGAGCTGATTCTTCTCCTCACTTCTGAAGAAGAAACCTGTTCAAACACTGTGCAGCGTCTTCCCTTTGTCTTTCATATTGGAACAGATCAATTTTGATCCAGTCATGGGAAAAGTCTTATCTTCTTTTTAAATATTGGCCTTCCCAGGAAAAACTAAAGGATCATATTCCTCATGTTTCAGATATATTGGCTATTCGTCCTGTTTTCATACATTAATCATTAGCCATTAAGGGAAATTGAGCTCTGTGCCTTGCAAGGGGATGAACAAAGCAGTTTTTTACCTAGCATCTTTTTTCCACCACACTGTCTTCTCAAGGTTTGCAGTTCTGTAATTTTTGCAAGGTCCTTACTGTGGTGGGAACAAAGGACAGAGAGACTAAAAGGCTGCTCTCCTTTTTTTACAGCCTCCCTTTCCTCCCCACAAGTTAGGGGTTTACAGCAAGTGGATGTAAGTAGTGGAAAGGTTATACAAAAGCATTCTGGTTCCTGTTACTCTTTCTGACCAAATAGCAAATCTGAAGTGTGAAGAATCAAGGAGACCCAGATGTCATCCTGGGATGGGATTAAGCAATGCAATGTTAGTGTTCCTCATCCACTGTCATGGCATGAGCATCCCCAGCAACATTGTCTTCCTCTACCAAAAGAGGAAAGCTGGCAGGTTGCATTGTGGGGTGGAGGGGGACACATCCTTAATGCCTTTTCTTTATTATACAGGTTATAGAACAGTGAACGTTTAGTGTCTCTTTGAGAAGAATTAGTTAAAAAAAAAAAGAAATCTGAGCATGAGGATTTGGCATGGAGGAGTTTGCGATGTTCGGCACCTGTCCATTGGTAGGAGACAGGTGTTGGGAGGCTTTCCTGCAGCTGGGTGGAAAGCGTAAAGTGATGTGGATGATGTCCTGGCTTATATTGGGAAATTGGCACATGCTCTGCTACTTGCCTTCTGGCTGTCTCCCCCTTCACTAAAATGGTCTAATTCTCTAACCCTCAACAGAAATAACTGCAGACTTGGCCTGGGACTGTGCATTTGCATATGGAAATATGAAGTGCTGAGATTTGGTCTGTAATTAATGCATTGTGACTTTGCAGGCACACTCTCTGCAGCAGCCAGACTTGCTAAATTTTCTGTACTACCTGTAAAGAATGCTTCCTTTAGTATAATTCAGGGGTCAAAAAACCAAGGATGTTGGCTTTGTGCTTAATGATGTCTTGTACTAGATCCCAAATTGCTGAGTTTCCTTGCTCAGCATAGGTATCGACTGACATCATGAAGGATGACGTAGATAATTTGTTCAAATTGGCTAAGATCAGCCACTCACAATTTTCCATCCTAATTTACTAATGAAAATCTAACTGGAGAAGGTCATTCTATTAATGTTAGTTGTCATACAGAGCTTGTTGAGATTGATGGTGATGGCATTTGTGTTTTGTTTTGGGCATTGGGTAGGAGAAATTGTAATGATCTTAATCGAAGCCTGGACTTGAAGGAAGGGACATACCCAATATCTAAACGTGTACATCTTCCACAAAATGCCAACTGAAATGATAGACAGGAAAATGCAACTCATTATTCCAATTTCTATATGTTGTGAAACTCCTTCAAAATACCCTATTTTGAGAATAATTACACAAAACTTCCGCTGTAAAGATTTTCAAAAATGTGCTGAACCAAGAAAACAGCACTGCTTCTTTGATTTGTGTTAGAGTACCTAATGAATGACATCAATAAAAATTGAAGGGTTTTTTAAATAGTTGAGGGATGAGTGATGCTGCCTTTCTCAAGTGAATTTTGTGATTCTTTTCTTTGTCATTAATTTTTCTTAGCAAGGGGGAAGTACCAAACTCCTACACATTTGTATGCAATCAGTAGATGACTGGAGTAGTCTTGCTTTGCTGGACTGTTTAGTGTTGGCCCTGTGTTTATTAGGCCCACTAATAAAGATAACAAAATTGACTGCAGAAGTAGTAGTAGAGAGTATCACGTATACTGGAGAATTGCTCACTATTTAAATTACAAAAAAACACTGTAACCGTAAACAGAAGGTGTCTGCAACCTTCCATCAGTGAGAAGTCAATGTCCCTTTTACTAAATAATCTTCTTAATCTCTTCTCACATAGACCTTGCATACTTCTGTGCTAGGAGTCTGAGTAACTCCCAGCATAGTCTTCAATTTAGGCGTATCTTGTGTCATTTTTTTTTTTTTTTTTTTTGTCTCTAAATTAAAGCATGATCTAAGGAGGACCATACTTTTCTTCCACTTCAAGTGGCAGAAGCTCATTTACAAAGTTGCAGTTGTCTGCTGTGAGTTTCTTGACTGTCGGCCTTGTATCAGAGCAAGAGCATGACCAGGACGGCTCAGCATGAGCTTAGAAAGTCATTACACCATGACACAGCTCTTATCAGATCATTCATGATTTTCAGATTTTTGATCAGAGTGAATGGAAGTTATTTACATGGACTTTAAAAAGTTTTTCATTATATAAACCCCATAAAAACTAATTATGAAAGGTCTTGTTCTAAATGAGCACAAAGAAATTTTATTAAATTCGATAATATCTAAATTTCTATAAACAGTATGTGCCTGGGCATCTGTTATGCCATTGGTGATGCTTTTGGTTTTCTACAGGACAGCATTACAAGACTTCATTTATATTTGATCTTTAGAAATGATACTGAAAATTAAGTCCCAGCTTGTCTCCTTCCAGGAAGAGCCAACTACCAGAAAAGATGACAAACCCTGCCTTTTTTTGTTGTTGTTGTTGTTCTGGATTTTGTGTTTTGTTTTGTTGTGTGTGGGTTTGTTTTGTTGTTGGTGTTTTGTTTTTTTTTTTATAGACTCTGATAGGTTGTGACTTGGGACAGGAGAAGATTAAATGACCTTGAGGCATCAAACAGTAAACTGTCAGTCAGAGGGAAGAGTTGCTCAGCAGGGAATGGGGAAGAGAGAAAGACTGCTTAAGGTTAAGAGCAGTCATAGGGGTGAGGGGTGGTTAAAGGAAAGGAAAATATAAAATACAAGTTTTTACTCCCCAAATGATGGATTGGGGAACATAGCAGGGTCAGAATAGTATGTCTGAACACAGCTTACAGTAGTGCCTAGTAGTTCAGCACTGGTCTTCTGAGTGTGGGGTTTTTTTAGCCATCCTCAATAGTTAAACAGAGCTCTTTAAAATCCTCGTTTTATGGGCTTCATTCAAGAGCATGCTTTGGAACTGTGACTTGCGAAGCTTGGGGCTTGTTTTCTTCTCTGTGCTTCTTTACTGTTTTCCTGTGTTTTTTCTTCGCTCAGTTGCTACAGAAGAGGAGAATAGGGGAGAAGTCCTTTTTTCCCTATGATGGGTGGGAAAGAGAGGAGAAGACTCTGCAAATGAGGTCATTGTTGGGGGGTGGAAATCTCATCTGAAAAGTGTTTGCCTTATGGAAAGCACTCACATGAAAAGCAAGGCCACAGAGTAACATTTAAATGAATATTAATAAAGGGACAGACATAAGACTCTCTTTAAAAATAATGTTTAGACCTGGTTAAAATACTACCTGGAAAAGCTGTCTTTGAACATTAGCTTCTCTACTTTTTTGGATGACCCCGAAGCTTACAGAAAAAAAACCCAAACCTGGAAAAAAACTGATATATGAGTCAAAGCACTACACAAATGGCATATCAAGTGATTTGACAGAGAGTTCTGTACAACTGATGTGTAGGTATTATTAGAATCACTGATTCACAGACTAATTGAACTTGGACTTACTCTAAGCCTTGTCCTGAAACATACGTTCATCTCCCTATGAATATTAGTTAAATTTTAACTCTTAGCTCTGCTGTCTTCCATAACTCTGAATGTGGGCAATGGGGAAAATAGTTTTTTAGCAAGATTGCCTACTTTTGAAAAACACTTCCTATACACTATTAGCAGTGAAGAAAAACCTTACCTGCGTTTCTTGGTTTCTGTATTGGTAAATGCTGTGAGGGATTTTCTTTTCTCAGCTATGATAAGACAAGCCTTTGCAGTGTATATTCTGCTTTTGCTCTCCTGCTAAATTCCCTGAAACAAAGGTTTGTGTAGCACAGTGAAATGCATTTGTTCTTCTCTTGATAATGCCTATTCCCCAGAGCTGCGGAGTGCTGTGGGTGAGCTGTTGGGAATGGCAAGATCTTGTGTCTGAGTTCTGGTATGTGGATCCCGCAAAGCCTGTGGGACTGGTACCCATTTTAGTAACTTTGTCTGCTTAGCTTGATGATTGAAACTCTGTTTTCATTCCACCTCAATAGCCTTTGGCATGGCAGCTCAAGAGGTAAGAGTTACAAAAATACAATATTCCTTCTTTTTGATCCTTGATCCCCATCTTGTGCTTGGAAACAGCCTGGTCGCATTGTTGAAAGACTGGTGCTTCATCTGTATTGCACCCTAACAGCTTAAGGCCATTTGCATGTAAGATGATGATTTTCCTAGCCAAATTGATCAAATAGATAACAAATGTATCTTGATTTCTGCTTTATTCTTTCCCCCTCCTCACTCAATTTTTGACAGAGTAGGAAGACAGCATCTACCCTTTAAATAACAACTTAAAGAAAAGGTGAAGTATTTCTTAATGACATACATTTTGTGGCTATGAGCATGTCAGAGCAGTACACTTTTCTTGTCTCTCTTTGTCAGGTCTCAACTTCTTTTAGCCCATAATGTGTACCTTCAGACCACTTGGACAACATAGTCAGGGCTTCAGTTGAAACTACAGAGCTCTGTAGGAAGCAAAGTGTATTGTTTCTGCTTTCTCTTCCCGTTGCAGAGGTGCAGTTGGTTGCATGTATAGGGGTGTTCCAAGCAAAAGATGTCTTGAGGAACTATTAGTATAAAGTTATGGATGTAGTGGCTGTAGAAATGTGGTCAAACTGGAAAGATACCTTTCAAAGAACAGAGGGTAGATTAGAGCTCTGAATTAGTTACTGGACAAGAATTTTAAAAGGAGCAGCTGTGTTGTCTGGGATATAAGAACAGTGATGTTATATCCCTATTTGTTCCTGTATGGAACGGGAGGAGAAAGGGAGGTAATTAAATGGTGAAAGGGGAAGCAGAGTGTTTTGGTGCTCTTTGGGTGACTGGCTGAATACAGGACTCCTGAAAATCCAGCTTGTTCGACGTGACAAGGTACTGGGTTTGGGGTGAGGCCATGGTCCATCCAAAGTTCACGCACTAAATTCAGAGTGTTGGAAAGCAGCAGTGTGCAGAGGAGAGGCTGGGGTTTACTGCTGGGGCACATCAGTATGCCATAAATCTGATACTTGTTTTTAGCAGTGACCCATGCCTGAAAATTTCCTAGTCTAGCAAAGCATGTCCGCTATTGCCTTTAACCATGGTACGTATGGTGAGGAATTTTGTTTATCCTGATCCCTGCTGAAGTCCTGAGGCATGTGGATTGATTGCCCTTATCTTAGTCTGCATAAATACAGTTATGAATATAAAGGCAGTCATAATAGTACTTTGGTCTGGATTTTTTTCCAGAGGGATTTCGCTTACGATGGATTTAAATGCTAGGGATTTACTTTTTATCTGCAAAGGCAGTTTGTTATCCAGAAATAGTTTTTATTTATTAGGATGAAGTCTAGTTATTCATTTCCACATCACACTGTTTCTGCTGGGTGGTGTTGCTGTTTAATTTAATGACTTTCTATGATGTGGTTTGAATATAGCATTATTTTCTGAATGGGCAGGCTGGTCAGTAAAATGACAGCTTTCATAAAGGCATGAGGTTTTCATGCCAAGAACAGTTCTTGCTAGTGATGGGACCTCACAACTTCTTCCAGAAGAAGTGAACCTGCCAAGCACTTTGTTTCACACCAGCTTAATTTAGGACACTGTTCTTTTTGATGTTTCTTGGCTCCTGAGTTCTGTCCAGGCTTCATCCCTAACAGCCTGAGTATTCCTAATCTGAAGAGACAAAAATGAAGAAACGGAGAGGAAGAAAACCAAACAAAAGAGGCCAAAACAGTAATAAAAAACGTCATCCTGTTTTGTTTTGTTGAACTCTGAGAAATCACTGAGCACTGGTTGACTTAGTGGTGCTGTAAATTTGAGGCAGGTAAACATCTGTTACGGCCTTCTAAGTAAAAAGTGGGTTTGAATGAAATTTTAAGTGAATACAAACCAGTTTGATTTTTCTCTTGTTGTAGTTTTTCCAGGCTGTATTACTATTTGAAATACGCTGGGCACACATGAAGGCTGTGTACAAGAAGGTCACCGGCAGGACAGTCAGGCCCACGTTAATGATTTCAGATCTTCTAGACTGGAGCCTGGACACAAGTGGTGCACAGAGAAACGAAACCAAAATTATGTCAACTTCTGTGTTACCAAGCCGCCCTAGGTTAATCAGGGAACTGAGTTCTCATCTTTGCACAACTCGGTGTTGTTTGAGTTTTCTTGTATGCGTTCAGATAATTGTGTGATTCCTCTTTTTCAGCTCACTTAAAGAAACTGTAGAGGGAGGAAAGCAAAAGAAGCAGATATTTGATGTGTTAATAGCTTCTTTCCTCTTTGCTTACACAGCTCCATTTCAGCATCCTCAATTTAAGGGTATCTCCAGCGTGATCCTAAAAATGTGACTTGCCAGGACTATATCCTTAGCTTGTGCAAAACTGGCACTGCTTTACCAAAGTCAGCATTTTACACCCATTGAAAATCTGGCCCACAATTTGCAAAAATGGGCCAGGCACTCAGTCCCCTGCTAAAAGCAATTTATTTAAATTGCATGGTGTCTTTTAGTCTTCAGTTAAGTGGCATCTTTCATAAAATTTCATCCCTTATTACCATATTATTACTGCTTCTGTTAGTTTTTTGAGGGTGAGATGAGATGATCGTTTCCAGATGTCGCTTTATACAAGTGTGAAAAGCCCAGCTAGTGGGAGGAAACTGGGAAGGATAATGCTATGTGTGTATTCTTGCAGTGCATGTGTTAAGCATTGAACTTCCACCGAGGAGCGACTGAAGGGAGGTGTCTGTTTTCCTTCTGTGTGTAATATATACCATAACTCGTCCTGGGAGTGAAATGACAGACCCAGTCTTGCAAAGCATTTATTAAGCTCTATGGATTTGCATAGTCATGATCCTATCTTTGTCCTGGGACAAACACTGCTCGCCGCTTCCTGCTTACGTTTGTCGTCTTGCTTTTCCAGAGACAGCTGAAACGTAAATGCCTTTCGTTTTTAAATGTATTTTTAATGTACACAAGTCTGCATTGAAAAGCACTCAAATAATAAGAGATGTTTAGAGTTTATACACTAAAAGTGCCCAATTTTAAACATTTCAAAGACTAAAATGCACGCTAATTGGTTTTCTTGGAAGCTCTAAAATGTAATACAAAAGCAAGGCAGGGGCAAAATGGAAGAACACACTATGTTTTTAACCTTGTGCTTTTAACCCTGAGATATTTGTAAGACATGTAGGAACGGTTTTGTTCCTTACATGTTCAGTTGTTTTACGTTTTGTCATAAATATTTTACCCTTTTATTTTTCCCCAGTGGACTCTGAAATATTGAGATGAACATGACTTCTTGTTTAACACTTGCCAACTTACCCAGATGCGCAGGGGTGTTGCGTAGCTTGGGGGGCTGGGGAGAGCACGCTGATGTCTTAAATACTGTTGCAGAACCAGCAGATGGAGCATGAGAGTACAAAACCTTTTTTACAATGGTGCGTATGTCTGTCTGCACAAGTACGCTGCATTTTCATTCTGGTTAAGCTTGCAAATGGAATTTTATTTTACTTTTTTAACCACCTGTTCTGTTCATGGACATTTATGTTACAGTATCTGAACATGATAAAACCATGAACCAGAGCTCTCATTCCCCTTTGGGGGATGCAGGGATCCCCTTGTTCACATTACACAGGTGGAGAAGCAAAGACCCCCACTCTCCCCAGGTTTTGGATTGTTATCCAGATGATTGTCATGGCCGTGGGACTGGGTAGGTGTTTGTGAGCTTAGTCACCATGTTAATTATTTGTTATTCCACTGAGTGCAATGAGGGGAAAAAAAAATATGCTTTCAATTCCTTCTAACTTATTTTTGCTTTTTAGTTTTATAAGCTAAAAAGCATAAAAGCTTTCTTTTTTTTTTTTTTTTTTTTTTTTTTTTTTTTTTTTTTTTTTTTTTTTAAGCTGGGCTTTTTGAAAATATGAAGCAGTGAATTGTTTTATGACTTTAGAAATAGTATTCAAGGAGACTATAGCTGTGACCGTATCAAAGTACTCAGATATTGCTGGAGAGGCAAACAGGCCTGAGCATCAAAATCAGACTGACAGTTGTTATTACAATATATTTTACTCAAGATCTGCAAATCCTCATTTTAGCTGCCAATAATCCTTCAAATTGTTAAACTAAAATCTGGTGCAGAGACCGTTGGAAGGGCGTTTAAAGTGAGACCACTACTCACAAGATAACAAAATCTGAAAGCCTTCATGTCACAGTTTCCTCCCTGTGGCACTTTGAAAGGTTTTCTAGCATTTACTAGAGAACAAAAAAGAAGCAGGAGGGAAGTAGGTCTTGCAATTAGATCCAAACCTCCAGAAGCTGATTTGTCAGTTAATGAAGTTTGACAAAAATCTTTGGTGAGCTTGAAAGATTAGATTATATATCAAGGAAGTCCGACACTTTGAAGATAAAGCCTTCAAGTGATAAATTTATTTAATAAAGTTTTTAATAGGAAGATAAACTGTTGGCGTTGTCTTTTTTTAACAGAAGAAGGAGTGAGGCCGAGGGCTGGGGTGCCAAATATAAGAGAAGGAATACTGAACCAAAGGCAATCTTACATATGAACTACTGTGTATGTGTATAAGTGCAAACCCAGTCCTCCACAGTTGGTTTTATTTTCCTCAGATGGATTATTTCTTAACCTAGTATCAGAGCAAAGCTTTCCGCCTGCTGTTCTATAGGTCACCGCTATAATATTTATTTTTGCATTCATAACACATCACTCTGTAAAAAGATCCACATGGTTCTTTTTCCTGGGCAGAAAGAAGCCCATTGTCACTTAAGAAACTGTACCTGAATGCAGGTCTACAACTGCAATGTTTTTTTCTTTCATACAGAATTAAAACTGTGTTAAGCCAGTTCAGGCAAAGCAGGTGCCACTTCTGCTGTGAGAGAGCCCACATGTCTTTGAGGTGTTGTCCAGTACATGCAGTGGAGTAAAATCCTGGTGTAAAGTGTTGCATGTTGCATCCTATAATGTATAGAAATCACCGCATTGCATGTTGCATCCTATAATTTGCTTTGTGGGGATGGAAGGGGGTTTAGGTGATAAGTTTCTTGTAAACACTGATCGCCATCGCATCTCAAGACATATATGATGTTTTTCTTCAAAATCACTTGGCAATGCACTTGTGCTGGTTTCAGTTGTAAGACTTCCCTTTCCTTTGTGAAAACTCAACTTTTTTGATTCTGGTCTCTGTCCTACTCTTCTAAAAAAATCAGGAACCACAGAATTAAAAGATGAACTTTGCAATACCTGGCATAAAATCCACAGTGTAAAGATGAGGTTTGTACCTACTTCTGGTGTTCCCATTTATGTGCTGGAGCTGTTTTCAATAATTGTTGCTTCCGATTAGTGTTGTGCATGCAAACTCCGGATACACACCTTCTGCCAGCCTTCCACTGTCTGTGAAAGACTTCGGCAATTTATAGCTTTCCCCTGATCCAGCTGGCACAGCAGAGCAAATATTTACTTATTTTCACACACAAGCAAATATCTCGGTGTAAAGGAGTTGGAATCTCACTCTGTGCAAGCAGGTGCTTCATGAAATATTGGTATATTATGCTGCAACCGATCAGGAGTTTATATCGAATCTTCCAAGCCCGTCACGCTGCTGGCAGCGCAGTTGGACCGAGGCTCCCAGGTTGGTGTCAGGGCTCCCGGGTGATCAGACGTGGTTCATTAGTATGAGTGATAGTTTGTCTATCCTTATTTGTCTCTGCGTATGTCTCAATGTCAAAGATGCTCTTGCTTGCACCAAGAAATAATCTCCAAACCTGATCGTGGGGGTTTGTGCTAAAAGTAATATTATCTTGTTAAAGTACTCTTTAGGCTGTAGAAATGTACCTGTGTGCTGAAGGCATAATCGTTATCAGCTTGTTATTCCTGCCTTTTCTCTGTCACCGGGGTGTCCCTCGGCAGTAAAACACTGAGATGTTTTAAAAATAAGCATTGTTTATCGATGGAGGGGAAGGCAGAGCACTGCCTGTGATACAGATATGTTAAGCAAAGGCAGCGTTGTTGAAAGTGCAATGTAAGAACCTAAAAAGAAAGGAGTGGTGGGATATTTTTACTCTGTAGCAAAATACTTTAAAAATTCTTTTCAATCAACATACTGTTTGCTGGGGTGTATGTTTTCTGTTCTGAATTGCTTCAGTGCTGTTGAGTTTCTTTGTTCAGGAAAAGAGTTTTTTTCTCTTCTGATTAGAGCAATTTCACTAAAATATTTGCACTTCATCCCCTTAACTTTGAGCATTTCTTGTAACAACAATAATTAAAAATGAAGGAACTTCTGCTCATATGTTAGTTCTTAAAGAATAATATTCCAGTAACAAGCAGATCCTGTGACGACCTCCTCTCCTTTGCAACACTCTGAAACACTCACCCTTTGTCTCATTTATTCAGCTTGTTAGGGTAGAGTGTCTGCCATGGCGAATCTATGGGGTGCCTGGCGCAGTAGATCCTTTTTTATTTTTATGAGGGGGCACAAGCCTGTCTTGCGTGCCAGGTGTCCAAAGGTTCATTATCCACAGCTGCATTTGTTCAATTTAGAAGCTGATTCTATTGTTAACACCAGCAACAAGATGCCATACTTTTCCAAAATTATGGGAGTTAAGGAGAAGTAGGAGGAGTTGTAGAAACACAGAATATACCTGAAGCTCAATTTTAGATGACAGTATAATGAATTAACATTAAAATCTGCACATGTTCTGTGAAATTACTGTTTGTCTAGCAAAAATAACTGAAGGCTATTTGACCTGCTGTCGGCATGGCCATGCTTGGTATTTGCATATATGCAAAAGATTGAATTTTCTACCCAGAAGTCCTTTGCCATGAGGTCAGCACTGGGCGAGGTTGGTGGGGAAGGGACAGGTCTTCATTTCAATATCCTCCAGAGTACTTAGGCTTCAGAAACAGCAATGTTTTAAAGAATGGGAAGTGAGCTTTGCTTTTTTCAAATCCACTTCTCTCATTCATAGTATGAAAAAGGACCTTGCAAATAATTCAGCATTTCTTTGTCTGTGATTGCTGCGGTGTGTCCATGATTACCTAATTTCAGATCTGGCAGTGTTAATCTCTACAGAAGTGCTTAGAAATCACAGTTTAAATTAGTGAAATGGAAAGGATTATGAGTTGCTATGCTATTCATTTTACAGAAATATTATAATTTTTTCTTGTATGAGTATTAGAAAGAACAATGTCAGAGCATTATGATGCTATACACAACCCATTGAGGAGGAGGCACCAGTGGTTTTTGCAGTTGCATCTGGGATTTAGAACTGTGTATTAGTTCATGACACCGAGAAAACTGCCCTGCTCTTCCCTTGATCCGGGGAAGCAGGCTCTGGCAGCCATGGGGCTGGTGTTCTGTGTTACTTGGCACAGGGATCAGATCATGGCCCAGCTGCCCCAGTACCTGATGCTGACTGCCCCCCTGCCCTGACAGGGGTACATGAAGTGTGGGATTCCTCGGAGTGCTCAGCTTGTGGGAACTCTGGATTTACAGCTTTTGTGTTGGGAATGGCCCATCGTTCAAAATGCAGATGAGAGGGTTTTATAAATGAAATCACATCTGATTGCTGCTATAAAGAGCACAAAATTGTAGACATCTATATACATTTTTTGGCTCCCCAGTCTCTGCCTCATTCTTAAACAGGTTTTGCATGTGAGGCTGTTTCAGCTAACTCAACTCTTCCCTCCAAATGATGTTTTCTCCTGCTGTCTCCAAGTTCTGAAGTCAGGGTCCAAGTTTCCTCCCACATCACTAAAATCCTGTAACCTTCTGTCCCTGTAAAACAGCTTTTCCATGCTCAGTGATGTAGCACCTGTCTTCTGCTAACCATCCCACTTGGCCCCAGTCAGGTTTATCCATTTGACCACTTTCAATTGGATTGATTAGACCTTCTCAGTTGTCAGGAAATCTTAACAGTTACTCTCTTAACCCAGGCATGCCCACGTAGACATGTGTTTGTCTGCTGACCACATATTTCCCATTGTAGGTAAATAACTCTAAAACCAGGTTATCCTCTAGAGGTTAGGCAAAAGTGCAGGGCAAGATTAAATTGCTGCCCAAGTTACAGACTTCATAAACATCATGCAGAAATCTCCTGTATTCACCACAGGACGACAAAACCTGCTACAATGTGCTTGAGATTTGCACAGGAATCACGAAATGGCATTGCCTCTGATCATGTACTTGAATGTGTTGACAAATAGGAATGCTTTTAAACTCAAATACCTTTAAGACTTTATGAAGCAAATCCTGCCTTAGGTTGTCCCCAGGGTTAAGGACCAGGGCACTACTGGTATATCACCTTCAGCATTTTCTTTCAATTTGTCTTCTTAAAGGAGTCAGGCTGAAATAGCAAATTGTAGCCTGCAGCACTCCATCTGTTCCCTCCTGAGAGCATGAGGACACTGTGAGATGCTCTGGGCACCCTTCACACCACTGCACGTTGCCTTGTTGTGTATTCAGATCACAGAAATAACAATAACGTGGTCATATTCTGGGCAGCAAACCCGAGCAATTCCCAGATTGTGTTGACAGGTCTATCCTTAAAAATCCTTTCTGCTTTGCTTTTGTGGTATTTATGAGAGTTACAGTACTGCTGGTCCAAAGAGCTTAAAAATACTGAGTCATAAACCAACTCTCTCTACTCCATACATAGTAGACTTTCACTAAATTTGTTTTTTATTTGGTTTTAAACCTTGCTTTTGCTTATCTTTTCATCAGTATACGACAGTCACAAATCGCTCATTCATTCTCCATGCAAAACTGCAGGCATTGACCCCCTGCTTACAGGCTGCTGTCTAAGTTCCTGCTCTCTGCTACATCGTTCCACCTCAAGATGGTAAATCTTCTTGTAGTGGCAAAGCCAGTGGCTTTCCCTGTGATGACGTGGGAGAGGAAAATGGGAGATCATTTTAGTTGTGTGGTGAGTGCATGTCTAGCTCTGTGAATAAGAAGAATAAGGCAGAGGGCAGGTTGCTAAAACAACTTTCTTGGATCTACTCCCTGTTTGCTCTCATGTCCAGCCCCAGGAGAGTCAACAGATGGTGGGGTGGGGAGCCAGAGCTTTGTGCTTGGCTGAGAACCTGGCTGGAAGTGCTGTTCTCCAGCCTCCAAAGGCTGCTGAGAAGGATTCTCTCACTACCTGCATTTATTCTTTTTGCTGTACTGGAGGGGAGATGGCAGAAGATCTGGTGCCTGTTCCAGAGATCCCCATAGAGCACTAGGGATGTCTTTGTTGCAGTGGAAATACGCAGCACTGTGGCCTCTCCTGGTCACAGTTAGCTCAGACAATTCATTTGAGCTTTCTGGGTTTCTTATGAAGGTACCCACCAAATTATATAGCTTGCAATAATTTTAGCTTTGCTTACACTAAAATACTATCCTAGACTATCTAGGGAGCCTTGTTCTGTGTAGTATGTTGTCTGCTAGAAGAGAAGCGTGGGAGCCTCAGGAACTGTGCCAGTCAGTGTGATCTGCAAAGCTTTACATGTCCTACATTGCTGAGACAACATATGGGTGTCAAGATGTACCATACTGGAGAGACATTTATAAGGGGAGGTTTGACATGAAGTTTCAGAACAGCACGGCTTCTTGGCAGCCTTTACAACTGCATTGTACCAGGTTTTTGTGTATAGTGCTTTTTGGGGTTTTGTTTTGTTTGGGTTTTTTTCATAGAAAGCTATTATGGTATTAATGTGCACTGTTCAACTTACAGGAGAGGAATAGTGGATGTTCGCTGTGGATATAGCAGTGCTGGGCTGAGCGTTGTTCAGCTTTTACATTATCATCTCTCACTCCTGTTTCCTTTATTTTCTTTAAATTTTATTATCTCTTCTAGTGAAAAAGAAGTATTTGAATTTCAGAGCTGAGCCGGTGCTTCATCCTCATGGGAATAAGAGCTCGGCTTCTCCTCCCTCAAAGCAGAGTCTCAGATCTCTGTTTCCTTTAAGTGCTGTGCCAGCTTTCAGCTCTCGAGTGCCTGTTTGCTTTGACTGGTGTGTTAAGTGGGTAGTGAGTCCTGCTGCCTTCACATTCTAGGTATTGTCCGAGGAGGATGAGGCATTACAAAATAGGGTTTTCTCATCCTGCAGATTGTGTTGTCCATGCAAGATCTTTGCGTTATAATTAATCTTCTTAGGAACTTGCATGGCATGGTGTCTAAGGGATTTTCAAATAGGAGTTCAGCCATTATAATGTTCCTTAGATGCAGTTTCATAACTGGGGGGCAAATTGCCTGAGGACCTAAACTTTCAAAGTTGTGTGTTTGTAGGGAGGGGGAAATAAGGTCTGAGTAAAATGTATGGCAATTAAGTATCTAAGCAACGTCACATGCTTAGAAGCAGCTTTGGGGAAGATCTCATTATTTGATATCATATAATGTGTTCTTTATAATAACTTAAGTTGGGGACATTTTGTTTCTGCAGTATATTGTATAGATAAACTGTATCTATATCCTACTCTCTGTGTGTGTGCATACCTATATAAATGCTCAACAGAATCTGCCATCTTGTGTGGTTATGCTGTGGGAACCTGATTTGTATCAGGGGCTCATACATCCTGATACAATACTAATAAATCAGAAGGAGGCATAAAATGTGGTAAGATCATTGTTAAGTCATCGCATGAAAATTTAGCAACCGAATGAATGTACTTTGCCCCTGTTCCGTTCTGCATGTGCATACACAAACAAGCAGACACACAACTACCTTTGTGAAAGAAGGGGTCCAGCCCCCTAGGTATTGCACTTCAGTGACATTTCTCCTCCCTGCTTCCTCAGATAATCACTGTTACATTTATTAGGCAATGTATAAATATTTATTTATACACTGTCTAAAACTGAAAAATCTGAAGATTGTTTTTGTTTTCAGTGTGGCTGAGGCTGAAGTAGCAGATGAAAGAGGAGGAATTTCCTCATTGTTGCCTTATTCTAAGCATTGGTGTTCAAGTATGAAGTGTGAGTCAAGTAATTAAAACAGAGGAGAAGCAATGAAACGTTCCTATTGTGGAAATGTTAAGCTTAACATATAACACAGAAAATATAGAAACTTTGTGTTAAGCTTTCTATGTTAATCAGTGCTGAGGAGCTATTTTCTTTGTAATAACAACTCCAAGTATCTATCAATAGCATGCAAGTGTTGATTGTATGTTATAATACTTCATTTTAATTAGACTCCATAGGAGCTAGTTAAAGGGTTGATGGGGAAAGATATTGTAGCAGTAAATATGAACGCACATTTGGAAACTGAGAGGGTAGGAGCGTGTTGGTTTCCACGTTTGATATAACTAACACTCTGCACTCTGGGACACACTTGTCACTGCTTTTGACTGTAGAAACTCAGTGATATATCGCATTTCGGTTTGGTAAATCTTCCTTAGGGGACTAGTTTGTCTCTGAAACACCCTGGTGAGGCAGAGGCAGCAAGCCTTGCCTGTGTTAATCAGCAGTTGCCGGGTCACACTGGCAGGTGGGAGATCGTGGTGTGGGCCTTTGGTTGGAGAGCAGATCATACGGAGTTGGATGCGGGGCCCAGAACCAGAAGATGTGATCCAGGGCCAGGGCTGGTCAGGGCTCAGCAGCACATCTCAACTTGCTGTGACTAAGGAGGTTCCTTCCAGAAGGGCTCGGTGACATGAGGAGCAGCTCCGCAGGCAGTAGGGGACAGAGGAGTGTCTCTGCAAAAGGAAATACAAGGGCATGCACTCAAATGACTGTCCCAGTCCTGTAGTCCCAGCTTCTGGCAGCGGTGCTTTTATTTGCTGATTGATTTCTTTTTGGCCAGTAGCCCGTTCAGTGAGTCTTTAGCCCTTTGCATCGTGCTTTATTGAAATCAGAGTCCTTTTTCTTGCTTTTTTGGATGTAACTCATTGCAGGTTCAGCAGGCTGTGACCTTTATTCACACTAAATACTAAACAGACTAAAGCCTAATTAGAAAACTGAGCAGCTTCCTTCCTATCCCTGCACGTGGTGGGGAAAGTAGTTTCAGGGAAATTAAGTAACCTGGCTTAGGTTCTAAAAATAAGCAACTAAATAAAATCTGTGGCAAATGTGGATTTCAGTCTGGCTCCTGGCCCAAGCAGTAACTATCACATTTAAAATGCAGTGCAGGTTCTCATCTGGATTCGTAGTTACTGGTTCTGCCATCCCAAAATGTGACAAAATGAGGTTTCGTCTTGTATAGTAGGTGGCAGTTTGAAGCATTAACTGCTGTGGAAGATGATTTGAAAGCCAATTTCCCTTCTCAATTTTCTCTTAAGTCATTAAAATTCATCTTTGGTTCTTGAAACATCCAAATTTCTGCTCTGCTTAGGTATCTGGATTGGAGATCTTAGGACTGTTCACTGCACTGAATATCCCTTAAATTTATGGCAAACTGTTTGACATCATTTTACAAATTGTCCATGATTCTACAGATTTATCTTAGAAGTTTAATTTTTTCCCCTGCCAAATCGACGCTAATCTCACTATGAACTGAGTTTAAAACTACTTAAACCTGAAGCTACTTCTTTGCTTTTTACTTATTAGAGTTTTGCACTGCTGAGACGCTTTCTTGTTACTTGTCTGTCTTCAGGTTGGATGTACTCTGTCTCTTCAGTCATTTGGTTTAATACAGTGTTCTGTGGTACTTATCACCCTGTTATCAGCAAGTAAATGGTGTGAGGAACTGGCATGTACTGTTTACTCATCTGTTCCTTAAAAGCACGTTTTTGAGAAGAATCAAAGTTTGTCTTAGAAATGCAGAAGAGTATAAAAATAACTTAATAACTGTGGCACCTTATTTGAATTTAAAATAGCTCTTTTTTAATTCATAAAAGCTCATGGCAGAAGTTGTCAGGGTTTGGGTGTCAGAAGGGTGATGAATTTGTGTGGGAGTGTGGAGGCTATAAGAATACCGAGGACTTTCTCTGCCTCTTACGGAAGCTTGTGGAGGGGGAATAGCCTTTTGTCATACTCGTGTCACATTTTATTTTGGTTTGAGACTGATGAGAGAAGAGACAAATCAAGCGTCAAGAGCGGCCTGTCTCCTCTCGTGTGCCTTTTTTGCTCCTCCAATCCTCAACTTCTGCTGTTCCTTAGAGTACAGAAGAGGCAAAGCTCTAGATAATCGAGGCAGAAGCATCAGAGGGGGCTTTTCTTCTGGTCTCTGATGCTAACTGCCTCTGCTTGTACCACTGACTTTTAACTAATGCGTTGGTGTACTCTCCTCTCAATATTGGCTCCATGCCACACTTGTTTGTACTAGTTCTATTTAACTCTACAACCAATTTCAGTATGAGCACTCTGTGATGTGTTAATTCACCTGGGATATAGGAACTGTGTATGATTTTTATGTCTAGACAATAACCCTAATAAACGACAATTTCAAATATTTAAGGTTAATCACAACACTCTTTTCAAGATGCTGCAATAATATGTTACTGGGAAGTGAGACGTGGATGTAACCAGTATTTATGTCCTAGCCGTTACACTACTCTGTCCTGGAAGAGATAGCTGGCAACTCTTGCTGTCTGTCAAGTACAGTAGAAAAGTGAGGGTATGAGGAGGTTCATCTTGTTCTCTGATGTTATTTTGTGTTTAAAGGCAGACACTAAAAAAGAAGGTTAAATGAATAGTGAGAACCTCTTCTTCTTTTCCTTAATTTTTGTTCTTCAATTGTGCCTGTAATTGTGTGCTGCTCATTAAGTAGCCAAAGGCCTTTTGAAAACTACTTTAATTTGAGAAAGATGCCAGACAGAGCTGCTTGTGAAATAATTATAGAAAATGAGTGTTGATGCATGTTTTGACTCTGCTGCAGAAGTAATTCTGCCTTCTCTAGTTGAAGTAATTACATTTGTTTCTAAATAGAGGAAAAGAAATGGTAATTGTCAAAAAAAAATGCATAGATCTGACTTCTACATTTATGTAGTGGCAGATAGATGGGAAGCAAAAAACTAATCATTATATTAGTGTAGTCATTATTGTGTATTATTCATTGAAGTGAGGTACCGTTATTAAACACAATGAGTCGTGAAAGATTTGTGGGATTTACAGATGGTTGCTTTCTTTAGTAATCTTACGGTTCTAAAGAAACTAACTTTAATAGCCTGAGGGTTACTTTCGGTAGCACTGTGGAGGATAAACTTTTTTACAGTATGGTAGCTTAATAAAGAATTTAGTGTAGATACCTGCAGGAATTCACTAGCCATTAATTTAAAATTATGTTTTTCTTAGAGAAAGAGGGCTTTCAGACATTGTAAACTAGAACCCTCACATAGTGAAGGGACTGCAGCTTATATTTCTATGCCTGTGAAGTTTCTTCTCAGTTCAGATGGCCGGAGGGGTAAAATTGTGCTAGCAGCTGTGGTGATGCATTTGCTGGTTGAGAAGTGGGATGGAACTGCCATGTTTTATGTGGGTCAGGAAACAGTCGTGAGACAGCACTGCTGCTGTTACCCACAGGCAGCATGGACCTGGAAGCCCTGTCAGTCAATTCCCATTTCACCCTCCATCTTTGCAAAAGATGTGAAATATGGCTTCTCACCCTGACACTAATATCCCTGTGGTTTTGTTGCAGTATCAAATGATACGAGAGCCTGCTGCAATCAGCGAGGACAAGGGTTAAGTGTATGTTAGGGACACAAATTCAGAAGCCCTGTGTGAGCAAGCCTAAGTTGCAACTAAGTGCTCAGGCATGCTGATGATGGATGCTGTTTGTTTTTCTGTCAGGAATGTGGCCCTTGTGAAAAGCACCTGTATTCCTCGTCTGCAAGAAAAACTAAAATTCCTAGAAATAAGAGATGAACCTGCAGTGGACTTGCCAACAGCCCTGGCAGAAGAAGTGCCTGTCAGAGAATACTGCTCCTTCTGTATGAAAACAGGAGCACTCTGTCTAGCAAAATACAACAGGCAAAGAAAATGTGTTATTGTGCATGTCATAGGTAGCACATCACAACACTGTGGGAGATCCGTATGTCCTTGCAATAGCCAGTTGGACGGGCAATTACCTGTGAGTAAATGATGGCTGCATGGCAGGAGTAATTTTTCCAGTGTTGGCTTTCCTACATGTCACTGTGCTTCTGCTGACCACAGTGCTTAGACAGGCCTTGATTAGTTCAGATTTACTCATGGCTTAGTGTGCTGTGGACACTGAACTGTCCTTCAGGCCTTGCCGTGGTACTTAGTCTTCTTGATTTTACCTTCAGTCCTTCACAGCCTGGGGATTTAGGGCAGAAATCTGTTCTTCTGGCCCCTGTGATTGTTGTGACAATAGCTACCTTAGATGTGAAAGTGCATGGAGGGGATCAGAACGTGTCAAAGTAGCAGTCTTCATTCCCCTGTGACTGTTCCATCTCTGGAAGAACTTGAAGCCCAGGCTGTGTGTAGTAACTGCTAGCTAACACACAGACAACTTAAAGAGAAGATTTAGGGAGGTCCTCTGAACATCCAAACAATAATCTCCTTGGGTTTTGTGTAATCTTGAAAAGTCTCCATTCCTTTTGTGTAATAATGAAAACCTTTTCCTAGTCATAGGTCAGGAAGGACAAGTTTTTGCTGAAGGCACAATTGGATATGTTTGTAAAACTGGGCTTACAAGTCCAGATCTGACAAATCCCCTAAAACAAGAGCTGCAAATACTCATACTTGCCGCTTCCTCACTAGGGGTTGTTTGTGTGGATAAGCTGTTTCCATGAGGTCTGCATTGGCATATGGCTTTTGTACCTGCAGCCATGTGCATACACTGGGGGGATGCTATTCAGGTGTGTGCCTTGTGCGTGGAGCTGTAGTAACTCCAGCTTTGTGTGTCCAAGAAGATACAGGTCTGTATATTTGCTAATCTTCCATTTCAGCTTGACCTTCTTTAAGAATTTTGGTAGTCATTTTTGGAGAAAACTTCCAACAAAAATAATTTTACCAAGGAGTGTAGCATTTACTTTGCTTTCCTTCCTGGTGCTCCTGTCATGTAAAAGATGAACTGGTTAGTCAGAAATAATTATCTCCAATTTAATTTCTCTGCAAAGTCATGCATTCCTACTGATGTCAGATACCGCTTTTTTTGTTTGTTTGTTTGTTTTTTCTCTGAAGAAGCCACTCGTTTGCTATATATAGCTGAAAATGTGACCCTAATTGGGAACTGGACCTTCACTGAAAATTGGGATTAAATTTTTTGGAATAAAAGTTGGATATATTTTGGTCCAAGGTACTAAAGTCTTATCTAAAAGCAGAATTAGGCATCTGGAATACATATTGTATGCTTATGTAAGTTGTTTAATGATAGACTTTTAATTGTTGAGTATATTGTTAAATACAGAAGTTAAACTGAAAGGAATTAAGTGGAATGATGCTTTAAGTTCTTGATGAGACACCTGATCCTCTGTTCAATGTCAGTTAATTTCCTCGTTTCCTGAGAGGCTTCTTATCTCTCTGTCTTCCTAATGCTTTTACTTGTCTGGCAAGATTCATTTGCATTTCCGGGATTTAGTAGTGCATACTTAACAAGTGTACATCGGTGTGATACTGTGAACTTCAATATTGGTAATGGAATTGACCTAGCACTTTTTGCATTTCTGAGATCTGTGACGATTGGGAAAATTCTGGATCACGCAGCTGGTCACTGGTCATGGAAAACCTGTCTGTGTAAAATCCCTTAACACGGTTCCAGGATTAATGTTAAGAGCTTGCTTTGTGTTTCAGTGTGTTTCCCAAAGAGGACAGTGTTCGGTTGCTAACTGCCCTTTGCATGGTAAATGGAGCAGCACAGTCGGCAACAAACCTCTCTATTCCAGGCCACTAGCAAGACGCATATTAGATTTTAAACAAAAATTAAACTCTTTGTTAATTTCAGTGGCCTTTTATCATCCTCCAGGGTTGAATTCTAATTTGCAAGGCAGTTCTTCTTCTCTTCCAATTTTTAAGGGAGAGCTGTCAAAAGTGAGGCAAGAATCCTCTCTACTTTTTGGAGAGCAGAAGGTCAGAGTCCCAAGAGTTTTGTTCTGGCATAAAATTTTGATGAGTTAACCAAACCAATGTGCAGACTTGCATAAAAATCCACCCCTTAGCGAGTCATGAAATAATACTCCATTTCCATTTTTATTTTTTACTTGCTTGTGCTAGAAAGCTTTGGAAGACACATGATACTGTCAAGACTGTCAAAACTTCATATACTCAGTTTCAGCACTAAAAAAAAAACAAAAAACCAAAAACCAACTCCAATGTGAATGGGAACAGGGAGAACCTGGCAAACTCTCTGACATCAAGGAATGAGGAGGGTGTTGAGAGATTCCCCCTCTCCAAGATCATGAGCAACATATGTTCAGCTTGTTTTTTCTTGTTTCTTGGGGAGTAAAAAAAAAAAAAAAAAGGGCCATCTCTTCCCCCCCCCAAATTTCCATGCTTGTGAAAAACAGTATATGCTAAATTTCTGTGCTAGCATAGGTTTAATGGGGAGGAATTTCTGTCTCTGTGACTGGCTTCAGATTGTAGTGATAGCATTGAGCTACGGACTGGCAGGTGTGCAGTCTGTTGGTGGGTTCTTATGGAAGCCTGTGGGTTACTGGAGCTTCCTGGAAGTGCTGTTTTCATGCAGAAATTGCTGGAAGGGCAGCATGGTGGGACGTAAGCAATCTTAGAGGTTTGTGGAGTACAGCAAGAATAGTCTTAGGTTGCAAGTGCTGGATGAGCCATAAAGAGGAGATTCTCAGTTGAACCTGCTACTCATGAACAGTTTTGGACCCTGAAGATTAGTGGCAGTTTTGGCTGCTGTGACTGTAACACGATGGTATGTAAGGTCCTGAGGGAAGGGAGGCAGGTGAGTGGCTGAATAACAGCTGTAATAAAGAGGAGAGAGCCAAATCATCTTGGAGATGCATAGTGAGAGGACCACAAGAAATGGATCTGTTCAAATTTCAAAGCTGAATGTAACTCTGAATTGGGCCAGATAACTTGCGGATGTCTCCTCCAACGTCAGTTATTCTATATTTTATTTTATTCCTTATTTGTCATGGCCTTTAGTGGGGTATTATCACAGGTTATTGTCTCCTCCTTTAACAGAAATCTTTAATTCACTGTTCCTCCTACTCACTCTTCTGACCCGGAGTCCGAGTTCCCTTATCCTTGATTTTTAATGTTGCAGTATCAGCTATTAGTGTGTATTGGAAGGAGGATGATGGGTGAGGAAGCTGCAGACTAAATCAAGGACCTGAGGATTTTTAGTTAGGAGTTGAGAACTGGGAAAGAAAACAGGGCTTGATGGCCATCTTGTTAGGGGATTGTTCCTACTCCAGCCAGACCAAAGCCAGTTGGTCTCCCAGAGGTGTTACGACTGAGTCGGGCCACACTACAGGAAGAACTGCTGCGGAGATCTTAATGCAAATATTTTTCTCTACACTGTTCTTTATGAACCTTCACTGTGTGTTTTTGACTCCGAGGGAATGGCATTTTGTGTTAAGTCTATTATGCAGCCTTTATAAATTGCCAGAGCTATCAGATGGATCACAGACTACCGAAGAGCAGCTGTATGAGGAGTGCAGTCATTTTACTCAATGGGGAGTTGCATACACTGGACTTTGAAAGACTCCATTTAAGGGGTAAAAAAAAAAAAAGAGATCTTCAAAGCTGGCATTTTTCAAGTAAATAACTCTTTAGCTTTGATATGCCTGCTTCATGCTGCCTTGTCAGTCTAGAGGAAAGATGTACCTTAAATCAAAGTGGACAACTGAGAATGAAAGCTAATAAAAGATTACAATAAAATAAAGGAATCCCTGACATTAAAAAAAAAAAATACAAGACATGGTTTTATATCTGTTGCAAGCATTCATTGGAGTGAATAGCTAATGTACAGTACAGGCTGAGACACTTTTGGTGAACTTCTATCATGTACTTAAAGCTCTGCAGGGTGATGTGAAAAATAATAACGGGGGAAAAAATATCCCCAGCCACACAGTTTTTATGTCGCCTTGCAGAATTTCATAATGTTACCATTATGAAAGCAAAATCTCTAATGGGCTGATACTAGTTTTGCTGAGCAGGGAGGTACAGAGTGCATAAGCACACGGATCAGGATTCATTAGCCTCCTATATTAAAACTGAAATCAACGTGATTAATATTTAGCAGAGCAGGAGGTCACTGACCCTGAGCAGTCCTGTAGAGGCCATCATTAGAGACCAGGCGTGGAGGAGACAATAGTACATGATTATAATTGAGAGCATTTATCACTTTTAAGGAAGTTTGTTTGAGCTCCTGGATTTGAGTGAGCATTTCAGACTAGTAATCACTGCTGAAAATAGGACAGGCCAGTTTGGAGTTTAGTCCTCTTTCTCCAAGTAGCTGCTGTTTTGGGGTGAATAGGTGTTTCTAGCTTGAACACACTTCCACATCTAACTCAGCAGTACAGCACAGGGGTGCACGTACATTGATGTAACACTGTGGCAGAATCTACCACGTTTTAATGAATGTGACTCAGTGGTGTGACTCCTTGGGGCCTTCAAATTTGCTGGGCTTTTTGCTAAAGCCTCAGAATAGAGAGAGCAAGGGGGATTGTCGCAATGTGTCTATTGAAGTAAATGGGACACAAATGGAGAAATGAATCTGCTGTTGTTGTAAGAGTATGAGGTGTGTTACAGAGGTGGTGATGGGAGGTACAAGAACAGGATGGGCACAAGTCTATCTAAACCTACTTTTGAAACCTTGTTTGCATGGTGGACATGGAGAACACTTCAGTCTGACCTGTCCTGGGACTGCTGCCACGTGCTATTTCTAACTCATTGAACAGAAGAAGGGACAGGAGGTGTCCCCCTTCCTATTTGTGTGGCTTTGTTCCTTTGCTTCTGAATCCTGAATGGTTTGTGGGACAAGGATGGCTCAGGTAGAGAGCTGACTTGTTGAGAGGCCTGGGAGAACCAGTTTGAAGAGATGGTGAAAATAGTTAATTGCTTTGCTTCATTTTCTCCATGTATAAAAGAAGGATTAGCAACACTTCTCCTGCTTTGCATGGTGAGAACGGATGTACTATGGTTTCATTTTAGCTGGTGCAATAGTAGGAAACATGCCATAGCTGTAGCATTTGCCATCCTGGTGTCTTTGGTAAGGTAAATAGCGACTGCTTGTCACCCCAGAGCCCTTGGTGTATTCAGCATTTCCACAGTGTTCTTCCAGTGAGGACTATTTCGGTGTTTGTTTCGTTCCTCATTTGTGTAATATGGTTGCACAGAGGATGGTGGGACAGGCTTACATGCAAAAAGATTTAGTAGCATCTGTTGCTGATGGCAATGAAAGTTATTGGGGGAAGAGGGCGGAATGGGATGACCAAAACCCCAAATGAAACAAAAAGAGAGAGGAGGGCAAGAGGAAAAGTCTTCACAGCGGCCAGCTGGAAAAGAAGTCATTCAATCCTTCCCCCAACGCCTCTGCAGCAGAGCTCTCCAATGCTGTGATACAAGGAACTATGTACTTTCATCAGGACCTTCTCAAACTCCCAGTTGGCTGCAACTGCTTGCGTTGGGGCTTGTGCTGGCTGGAGCATGTTTTGGACAGGGGGAGGTGTTGCCTGCTGAGTTGAGCTGATGGAAAGCTGTCAGCACTGCACAGGTTGAGGCACGTGAGACACTGACTATGTGCATGTCCCGTGTGGGTTTCCCTCACGGGGCTGGGCAGTAGGCACCTTGTAATTACAGATTTTCCACACTCTACTTTCCTTGCCAGGGATTCTGTAGGAGAAAGTGGTAGGATGGAAAAGTCCCCCTTCCAGAAAAAAAACTTTTGTGACTTGACAGATGAAATGATGCCACAATTCTGAAGCAGAAGAGCACGTGTCACTGTGAAGAGTAGGCTCTGGCTGGCCCTCAAACTACTGTTGGAAGTTTTATCTTTTGTAGGGAAGGACTGCAGCAAGTTTTTACCTTTTGTAGGCAAGTGTCCTGCAACAAAAGCAGTAAAGCAATAGTATCAGCACATCCCTCTCCCACTAATGTCTTGCTGTTTATCCACATTTTAGAAAACAATTCTCACAAGTGTGGAAAATTGTCAAAAGATTTTCAGAGTACTTCATGCTGAATTGCCCCAAAACTGTGCTGCACAGTCCTCTGAATGTGATAACGGCTTATTTTGTTTATATATTCAATGCAAATGAATTAATAATTGTTTGCCACTTACTATAAATAATGCCCTATTTCCCCCATGTAACTGTGCACATCCTGCAGAAGATCATGTTTTTGAGACCGTAGGCCCAACAGAGCTGTTTCTCTCGAGACAGTTTGGACTGGTAGAAATTATGTATGCATGGTTTTAGGCATATCTGCATATCTGGGAGCGGCTGGGTTTTTCTTCCTTTTCCTCTGTGGCCTATCCTACAACATCTAAAAAATTCCAACAGTCAAGTGACCAAACTGTGTTTGACAGAGACTCAGTCCCAGAAAAATGAAAATATTTGAACTTAACCAGGGAGTGAGTATCAAACAGATGCTGGGATCATGGGTGATAAAGAAACAGGTGAGGAGTGGTGCAAGGGAGGACAGCTTCATTAGGGAGAAGTAGCAACAGTATGCTGTATGCAGAATATGTTATTTCATATAAAATATTAGTGCCTCTGCACGTCAGCCCTTTAGTAGGTTTGCATGAGCATAAACTTGGCATGAACTGAGTTGTGTCCAAGCTGATGAAGTTCTGTTCGAGTCAGGTTTGCATGATCAGATCACGTAAAGTTTGAGTTGCAAATCTTTAAGGATGGCACTTAACAAATTTTGGGCCATCATATAAATAATTTTGAGACATAGAATATTATGGGTGATGCTCATTAACATGCTGCAAAGCACTACGTTGAAACTACCCAGTACAAAATGTCTTGGGAAATAAACTCTGTCCATGTTGTACCTCACCAGTCATACATGGCTTGTTAAAGCAGTCGGGAAAAAAACCTCTTCTATACAAACATGCTTTGCTTAGAGGAACAGCCTGGCTGAGGTAGGGAGATAGCAACAACACTAGTTAAAGGTGCTTTCAGTAAGAGATACTCTCAGGTTCCTGGGTTATCCTTTGAGAGCAGTGATTCACTTGTAGTGTAGTCTGCTGTGAACTCTCCTTGGGAAGCACATGGGATAACTTGTTCCTGAAATTGCCTCAAGTGCTCCCTAACACTTTAACCTGGATTTGCAGTGCATAAAGGCTTATTTCAAGAAGGATAAATTCAGTGGCAATTTAGATATATGATATGACCCAGTATTTTTAAAATCTGTTGTAATGATCTTAAACCAAAATATCTTCACTGCTACAGCATACTGTGTACAGTGATATACAAAGAAATGCGTAGGTTGTGAAGTGTTTGTAAATGTTTTGCTTTAATTTTAGAAAATGCATGTAGTAAGATAAAAATAAGGAAAGAGAGGTTGTTTTTTTTTTTTTTTTTTTTTTAGAACTGACAAGTTTAAATGTCAAGGCCATAATAGCAATTAATTCAAAATGTTCAATTCTAGTTTTGTTTCCAGATTTGCTCTCCATGCCACAAAGCCAAATATAAGTTAAACTGTGCGCTGCTGAAATGTGGCCACTAAGAGAGTAAGACGTAGTAGACATTTTACTTGAAGAATGTTATATAATGACCAATAATTTTGGTTAAAACAAGGTGGCAACATCTCTTAAGTCTCTATTTTAGTATGCAAAAAAGCACCATCTTGGCATATCTCACGTAACTGTGTTTTGTATCAGCCAGGATGGCTAGAGACTCACCTCAGAATGCTGGATGTTGCACTGGGGATGAATTTTTGCAGTTAGCTACGTTTACCGAGGCATACAAATGCTTTACTGCCCTGGGCTTTATGGTGTGTGTTTTGAGTAAGAGAGTTTGTCAGCAAACAATGCAGCATATTCCAGGAGAGCGGGGAAAGCAATTATCTTCCCTGGCACCCTCAGTTCAAAAACCAGCAATATTGTGGGGCAGGGAGCTAATTGCTCCATCTGTTGCTTTGGGTCTCTCCAAGGGAGAAGAGGTCTGTCTGCCACATTGTCTAGTGCACGACACACCGAACGTGAGGGGTAGTCTGTCCAGACAGGCTGGGACTCAGGAGCAGGCATGAGCAGACTCTCGTTGGAAGTGCAATTTTGCTGTTATTGCATTGGCTTTATTATAACCTTAATGATTTTCAGTACATCATTGCAGTAGCCAGAGTTCTTGTGTGTGTTATCTGTCAGACTGGAATCAATGAGGTTCGTTGTTTTCAATCAGAACTTGTATTGGATACATTTTTCTGCCTGTTGGTTCAGTATGATCTTGAGCAAAGTAAGGCTTTCTGTGTGTGTGTCAACTGCTGTGCAAAGATGCATTTTGGTGTCCACACAGATTGCTGTGGCCCAACATGACATCTACATTTGCAAAAAAGTCCTAGGTGTACACCGGTTTGTATTGATGCTCTATTTTACTTTGTGTAAAAAGCGTGCATTGGCTTTTCTGTCTTCAGACTTGTCCTGCAGTGTCTTTATGTCCTTATACATATGTATGATGTTTTGATATATATTAGCATTGCTTTGTAATCTTATATTTATGAACTGCTTTGGGATTCTGGAATGGCAACTGCAAGATATTTGTGAATTAAAAATATGGGTTGAGCTGGTATATACTTCTTGTTACTGTTCACACTATACCTTAAAAAGTAAAAAGGCCTTAATGTACTCTAGCTCACATGAAGCCTGGAGCTTCAGCTTTCATCCAGTACATCAGCACTCTGCACCAGGCCTCTGGCAACTCCTACTGTGGTTTTCGGTAGCTTAGAGTAGTAAGAACAAAATTCAAGCCCTGGCAGGGAGAATTTCTGATTATTCAGTTTGTTGCAGCTTTTACTGGTCAACACCTTCCATTGTGTAACACGCCTGTGAACATCCTGCTTGCAGACTACCTGGTGTCTCAGGGAGTGACTGAAAAGTCATGAAAGAGCTGGATTTCTATCATCTGAGCCATCTTCCATGACAGCACTGTGTTATGTTCTTATTTCTTGCTGGGAGCTTCTTGGTTTAATACAAGTTTTAATACCTAGTTTTATGCTATCTATAAATGGCTGCTGGCAGGGTTTGTCAGTCATTTGCAGAGTAGACAGAGAAGGAAAGAGAGGGAAGTTATTAATCCTCAAATATCATTTGATGTCTGGATGGCTTCAATAGGACATGAATGTGAGTGACATTTCTGGGTGTGTAACCTGGTCAAGTTTGTCTGAAGATGTGTTTATGTAGATACATCCACAAAGAATGGTGAGATGGCAGTGGGGTTTCTTTCTCAAAACCAGGATGTCCTTTTGTGGCTAAGTATGTCAATATTAGCATTGAACTTGTTAGGGTAGTTTTGTTAGGGAATGTGGTTGAAGGTGAGATCTCATTAAGTCTTATGAACATGGCCAAGGGATGGGGGAGAGAGTTCATTATTCTGTCTCTCATATGAGGAAAGAGAGCTCATGAAGGCTAAAATAGCAGATAGTTACTATAGGTACAGTAGTTTTGAATAACCAGACGTGGAAGAGCCCTGGAAGGACTGCACAGTTTCTGACAGTGCGATCTTGTTTTGTGTAGAAAATTGTACTCTGCTGTGTTGTGTCCAATCCAGATGTAGATTACTAAAATTATGGTATTGTCACAAGGTGCTTGTACAGCTGTGGATTTTAGTTGCCTTTTGCTTTCGTCACTTACATTATGCGTGTCCCCAAAACTTGAGTCAGCTCTGCCGATTAGCTCATCAAATGTATGAACTCCTCAGCACCAAACTTTGATCTTTGCTGTGTTAGAGTTTTCAATGATAAAGCGTTTGTGCTTTTCTGTTGAGGAGTCAGAAATAAAAACCACAAATTTAAGATCCCGGGAGGTTTCTTAGTAGTCTATCATTTCTATTTTGGATACTTTATTTTGCAATAGGCTCCACTTAAATCTCTCTCCTTCTCTAAATACCATCCAGCCTTCCAGCCAGTGGTGTGCTTCGTTTGGTCAGACTCAGGCTGCTGTCAGTATATGCAGAGAAAGCAAAACTGAAGCACCAACTTGAAACTTTCTTGCCGTCTGGCTAGCACAGCAGACCAGGGGAGCAGCTCCCTGCCTTCCCACCTAGTTACGCTGGTAACAAACAGGACGGGCTGCACTGGGACCTGCTACCACTGTTATATCGTGCTGTTCCATCACTTCTCAGCCCCTTTGTGGTGGTAGCAGCAGAAATTCACAGAGTGAAGGTTGTATAGCTCTGTCTTAAAAGTACCACTGTCAGAGGTTAAAAACACCTTAATACAAAGGGTTCTTATCACCAGGTCCCATTTATTCTGTGCTTGTCTGTAGCACGTTTTGCTATCCCTGCAAGAGGATGAAGATGCCTGTTTGCAAGCCTGAGCTGTTTCCCTGAGCCTCATTCGGTGCACAGGTGGTAAATCAGGCCATGGTGAAAAGGTTAACTTTACCTTACTGACTTCCCGAATTTTTATGTTTTGAGGTTCAGAAAAGGATGAGTTAATTCTCTTTCTTTATGAGTAAGATTAATTTTTAGTATTTGCGATTTATGTGAGTATGGTTTTAGATGGATACTTCTATTTTGACCAAAGCTTAAAAATACAAAGATCAACACTTTAGAGTTGAGGGTGTGGTTCTCAGTTTGAAGTTAAAGGTATTTGAACTGGCTACAGAAGAAAAACCCAGATTTGCATTTAAGGCTGATTTCTGGGGAATTGTTAGCTGTAGTAATATTGATTTGTTTGGGGGGATTCAAGAGTTCAGAAAGAGTACTTTTCATCTTGTACCTGTTTTTTCAGTTACACAAAGGAAAACTGTGAGACAGAGGTTTTTTTTTTTTCTCCTGCTCTCAATACCCAGGTACATAACTGTGACTAAGCTGTCCAACTAAGTGACATGCCTGCAACATATTCTTGGCACCTGCAATAGTGGCTGCAGTTTATTCTTTTTAAATGTTTCAAACAACCATCTTTCCCAAGTGGTGGGGGACTTCTTCCAGATCAGGAATTTGACATTGTTTAAAATCTAAAAGTATTAATGCTTGAAATACTAAACAGTCTGTAAGAAAATATATTTAAACTAAAAGCAAACAAAGCCAGAAGTCCCAAAGAGTTAAAATGGGGGCGGGGGGTGAGACGGGGGACGGAGACGGGGGACGAGACACAGGGAGATGGGGGGGACGAGTAAAACCAAACTAATTTTGCAGATACTGAAAAAATTATCTCCCACATTTTCCCCTACATCAAATGAGTCTCATGATCTTGTTATATTTTTGTTTAAAGACCCCTGAGTATGTGTGTACTTACTGGCTGCTACAGCAGGAAGGTCAGTGAGGAACAAATTCTCGCTGCTGAAATCGCAGGTGCCTTCCAGTAGAGCTGCATCCAAAGAAAGCTGAAACATCCCAACGAGGTGCATGGGGCGGAGGAGGATTTTTGCCTACCGTTGCTCATGTGCTTGTTTTGTTGACACCAGTTTCCATAAGAGTCAGAACTGAATCCTCTCATGTCACCTCCACAGATCAGAAGAAAAATCTGAGGCAGTAACAATCCTTGATTTTTGTAGCTTGGCATAGAATAAACATGACAGGAACAAGCTTGCTCTCTTGTTTAAACCCAAACAAAAACGTAGGTGCTTGGGTGTTCTGTGAAGCTTTATTTCATGTGCAATAAAACATACGACCTAAGGAAGTAAGGCTTCTTGTAGAGCATGGCTCACTGAAGAAAGAAAATAGGCAGACATATGCACAGACAGGCATACATGTGCATGCGTGCATTCACGTGGACTTTAATAGTTCATTTTATATACATGAAAGTCAATGACATGTAGTAAATGTGACCTGACACACTTTAAATAACTTTGTGATTTGGTGGTGTTCCATGTTCTAAAACTTGAAAGCATTGCTATAAAGAGCTTTTGGAATATAGATGAGCTTGGCACAGCAAACCCTGAGCGTTTGATTGGCTCAGAGAATATTGCGAAGTAAGTGATAAGAAGAATCGCATAAAGACGAAGTTTCAGTTCCTAGAAGAAGCTGGGATAATATAAAGGTGCAGATAATTTGACATTTATCTATTTTCAGTTCTGATTCATTTCTGTAGTTGTAGATGCTCTGTTGATGGAAGCTTACGTGTGTAATCTGCCTATCTGCCTGTAAGGAGGAACTCATTAATTTACAAAGCTTTCAGGGAAACATAAGCATCAGGAAAACAGGAGCCATGCACAAACAGGCAGCTCTGGTGGCGAGCAGATGGGGCTCTTGGCTCTCCTTCCTTCCCACTGTCATGCCCTGCCAGTCTTCATGGGACAGGGACCATCTCCCCCGTTTTTTTAGCACTTGTGTACATAATTCCATGAATAGCGCTTATCTGCAATGATAAAGACCCACATCAAGACTTTTTTAAACTTGCTTTACTGTCAAAATTGGTAATTTGAAATCTGCTTGGACCAGGCATGATACGGAAACTTTCAGACAGAGGCGCTGTATTTATGACCATTGCCCCTTCCTGAGCTGCAGCATCAACCATCGCCCGTGAACAAACACCAATCACGGGATTGAAAGGCGAGTTGAAACTTGTTCAAAAGACACCCTAGCAATTCAGCCCATGTCTTTTTTCTGTGCACAGCAGTTGGTAAGAGCTGTGGAACAGTTAAAAGGAGGCACTGGAGGAGCAGTCTGTGCTATGAAAGGGCAGGTCACAGTCAGGGGAGAAGGGTAAACAACATCTTCAGAAACATTGTGGTTTGAACTGGGTTGTTATTAACCCCTTTGCCAGGTGGTATCCTGTGTGCAGCCAGAAACTTTGACTTTTTTTAAGTCCCCATATGCATATAATTTAAAGAATTAGGCCATATTTGCATCTCAGGTCACAGAGGAAGCAGAGCAGAATACAGAAACCCTTTTAACAGCAATATTTTATCTGTTACAGATACCAGACACAGTATAGTAGCTAATCCTCTCTCTTGAAAAGAAAGTCCTAAATGATCCTGGATCAGTGACCCTGAATCCATGGTTGTTCATTCAAGTTCAGGATGGTGATTTAAATGGGAAACAAATACGGTGCTAGATGTTGTGTAGTTAGGTAAAAGAGGAAGAAAAAAATAGCAGAAGGGATAAATTGAATGTGTCAGGCAAATGTGCAACACTGCAGCATTAATATAGCACAGTGGTGGAGCCATCGGTAATGGGAATCCACAGAAAAGCAAGGCTAGGAAACAGCAGCGGTCTTTCTCACTATTAAGCCTATGAACCTTTAGGCTACTCCCTATTAAGGGCATGTAATAAAACATCCTCAGCTGTTTCCAGAACACATTTTGTGGCAGTGACCATAGCAATACAGTGAAGGCATTGGCTGCATTTTATAGAGGCTTCTGGAAGCATGAGATACTTGAAAAATACATTGGAGAAATGCTTGAAAACACTTTGGGTCTGCCCTCAGGCTGCTACTATAATGTTGGGCTGCTTGCTTCTTTCCTGTATTGTTAATCTGTCCTTTTTCTGTGTACTTGGTTCCATGCCAGTCCTGCAGTATAGAAAATCAAAATGTCATCGATGACAAAGATGTTTGAAGACTGAGTCCATGCTGACAAGGAGCCAGGTGGAGGCCACCCTGTCAGCACCATCCTCTCGCTGTAAATGAAGATGATAATTAAAATAAAATTTAGCAGTACATTTTCCTAGGTTTTGAGGGTGGCTGAAGTTGAATGTATTTTGATGAAGTCCAACTGAATTGCACTGCCTTGTTCTTTTAAAATACTTAATTAAAGTAAGCAGTTCTGTAATTGCCTTTGCAGGCCAGTGTTACAGACTGTTTTGCTTTCCCATCCATCCCTGGAAGCCGTTGCTGAGTTGTAAGCAATGATTCCCCTTTCCTCTAGTGTTGTATATTAAATTGTGTGACAATTGTGGTCTGTTTCTTTATCTTGTTTATGTTTCTCTTAAAAGGTTCATTTCAAACTGTACTTAAATGAAAGGGACACAGCAATCATTTTCAAAGGAACTGATGTTGGATGGGGAAAGGACTTGGTGCAAGTTCATTTTTTGACAGATTCAACCCTTCCTTGATGGCATTGTGGTCCCTCAACCTTGTAAATAGTCAGATTGGTTTTTGTTTGTTTTTTTTTTTCTGAAGGGTGTTCTGCTGCTTAAACCGAAAGGGAGTGCTTAGTATGTTTTTTAAATGTATGGAAATCCATTGATGTAAAAATTGGAGCTTTTTGAATGCTACAGTGTGTTCCATTCAAGTAAACAATTGTTTCCTTTTGGCCACAATAATACTGGCTTAAAACTGTTATTTGTCATGAAAGATGATGGCTAGCCCCTTGTGATCATACTGTTCATAAAGTGCAAAATGTAGAATGACAAATAAAATTTCTTAGAGAACCCAAAAAGGATATGATTCAATACATTGTACACAAGAATACGTGATGCAGTAAAACGACAGACAGACAAAGTTTGGTGGGGTTTGTTGCGTTGTCAGTGTGTATTCAACACATTGATGGGAACAGTGTCTCAAGTCATGTGGTGGAGAGATAATGTTCATTTTGAAACAAATAGCAAATTTCACTTTTTTTTTTGTAGTTGGTGAAGAAGCTTGAGCTTAACACCAGCATAGTTACCTATTCATAAATAGGCAAAGAATTGAATGACCCCGAGTAGTTCAACACAAGTTGTCCTACCTCAGAGTTTAAGCATGCTAAAGATACTGTGGTCGATATCATCTGTACCTGTTCAGTGAACCTTTATGAACTATATCTGAAGAATTTATTAAGGATGAAAGCAAAGAGGCCCTATAGGAATTACTTTAAAAACCAGTAGAAATTAATAAAGAATTATGTCTACTCCTAAAGAATTTTAAGACCACCCTATAAAATTCTACAGCAGGAATAAAATTGAGTGTTAAGTTCTATACAATGATATGAAAACACTACATATAGAATGTAATAGAAGATTAAATATTTTGTAAGGTACATTCTTGTAAGAGATAACTAAATATCACTAGTTTGCCTGGACCTTTAATCAATATGAAATTCAATTTGAAATGGAATAAAAGGTGTAACAACTTCTCTGCAAAGAAAAAAATCACAATATATCACAGTCCTGGGAACATATACAGTTCTCAAGTATGGCAGAAATGCTTCAGCAGCAGAAAATGATAACTAAAAATGTCCTCTGAATGGTATTTGCACAGCAGAAAAGAACTGTTGTCAGAGTGCTCCAGTGTTTCATGGAGGTAGTGAAGACATCAACGATACAGGATGTAAAATGAGGGAAGGCCAGGCTCCAGGCTTTGTAGTATCAAATAGAGGTGACTTTATTTTTTTTTTTTTAAATAGCCTCAATAATTTTATTGGTGTTCCTTATTCAGTTGCAGAGCAGTGAGTAGTATTCCACATGACTGCACTCAGGCAGACCTGGGGATAGATAATAATTCAAATCACCAGAAACACACAGACTGCAGAGGTTTTAAAACCACATTGCAAATGCACCATTACTCTTTGTGGAGAAGAATACTGGTTGATTATTTTCTGAGGGCTACTGGTCACAAACTGTACTTGTTCAGATTCTCAGTTATGTCTATGAGGTTTTATTTTGTCTGTAATTGCATAAAATCCAAAAACTGTGTTATGACCAACATCAAAGTTCATGGTCTGTACTATGTTGAAGGAATTGCATTTCCAGTGATCCTTACTGTGAAGATGCAGTTCCTTCAAATATTTGCTAACAGCTGGTTTTGGTTTCTTCAGCTGCTTGGTGAAATTATCAAAATCTCACTACTAGTAGTTTGAAAGATTTAATCATTGTTAGGGCTTTTAGTACAAAAAGCATTTTTCAGATAGCTGATCTTTTCAGTTCTGCTTACTATAAATGCAATTAATGCTCAATTTTCTTTAGAGCTACAATATTAAGAAATGTCAATGGCATGTTGTAGCTGATTTGATGCTTTAAAAGAGACATATAAGAAAGGAAGAAATAAAGGGAAAAAAACCAGACAGTTTCATAGGGAAGTGGGTACTTGTAGAGATGCTTCTTACCTGTGCATGTCATTGTACTACAATCATACTGATATTTTTGGTATTCTGTTTTGTTTTGGACTTCATCATGAATATGGTAGATGAGAAGTATTTTAGTCCAAGATATTTCAAATCATTTGACCCCATTTCAAAAATGAATTTTTAAAGATGATGTGTTGAAGTATGACAGAGGTGTGCCAGCATAAGGGCTCTCAAATGCCCTTGTGCCATTGACCAGCTCTTAGTAATATCTCACATTTACCTCACATTAAAGTCACATAAATCATTTCTTCCTCCACCCTGTCCTCCTTCCATATCAGAAATGAGATTGCTTGGTACCTGCAGAATGTTTTTTTTCCTTGAAAATGAAAGCAGCAGCATTTAGTGACCAGCATTTCAAATGGAGCTAGTAGCATGGTTTCAAGTAGTTCTTTTGGATTTAAATAACTTCTGACCAAAATACAGTCTTCTAACATTTAGACCAGTACTGTGAAGTAGAAAATGTCAAAAGAAAAAAAAAAATCTCTTATTGTTTGGTCTGTGTGTGTAGCTGTAAATATTTTATAAACCTACTTCCAGCCAACAAGTAACTATTCAGTCTGCCCATTGTGACTAATTAGGAGATATCTGAGCGTTCTACTGACACAGAGCCTTCAAACACAAATAGCTAGCAGCATAGCAAAGAAATATTCCTTGTTGATTTGTACTGGTTTATGTTTTTACCTTTACGCTGTACTGCTGCAGACAACATTAGATGTCTGCTGCTCAAACAGAAATCTAATTGAGCTTCCTGATCTAGTATCCAGTTCTAATAACGTTAAAATAGATGGACTGAAACTTTGTTATCGCTCTCTCTATATATTGAAAATTAAACAAACAATAAGTGGGCGGAATATCTGTATTTTATAGCTGTAGCCTTTGGCAAGAGCAGTATATACTTCTATAAATTCTGTTTGATACTGTTGGATCCCTTATGTGACAGCAATGTTGAAAAGAAAGAGTATTATTGCAGAGAATCCAGGCATGAATAACATGTCAGCCTAGTGGTGTTCAGACATGGGAAGGTGGTCACAGCTTTGAAACCAAGGCTTTGCTTTGTTTTCCTTTCTCCTTTCTGAAAGACTGGGAGAAACACATTTGAATGATGCTTATTTACAGCAAGTAGCTTGGTTGTTCACACAACCTTCATTGTCTCCCCCCCCCCCCTTCTCTACAAATAAATTGCTAGAGGAAAATGTGGCTGAAAGAGATGTTTTTAGATGCCTTTGAAGATGTAAAAACAGCAAATGGAACCTGCGGTGGCATAAACATCAAAGATCAGCCCAAGGAAAATCAAAGGATTTCTTTGAGTATATCAGCTTGCCCATAAATTGAAATGCTTCAACTGCTGTATATATCCTCTATACTGGGCACCTTACTATTGATTTTGATGCCACCCAAACATGAAAGGATGCGCAGTACTTAACTGTTTTCCTGTAGAATTCTACATCTCAATTCTAAAATAGTAGTTTTGCGAAACTATGCCAAACTTACTTTCTTAAGTTCCCCATTTTTAAAAGTTTGGGGATACAGCCAGCAACCCTTCTCACTCCAAGGTGAAGAAACCAGTCCCTGTTGTCCTGGAACTAGTAGTGGGTGTTGCTAGCAACCTTTGACTCTAATATTGGATTGATTAGTTGAATGATTATTATTGGTCTTAGTACTACAGTATTTTGTTATCAAATGTTGTATGTCAATATACTCACATAGAAATTGTATGGTATATGATTAAACAGTTCAGTATTAAATGCATAGGTAGTACTTAATAGTTGGCTAATTATTCTGGGCTCCTAGTTCCTGTTAATGTGTGGGAGATGTGTGCATGGCTTTGCTGAGGGGGGAGGATGAAAGAGCAGTATCTTACTGTGAGCTGGATGTGGATGCCATGGGCAGTACAGGTTGCCAGTAGAATAGAAAACCACCACTAGCTCCTGCATCCCAGTCTTCTCTTTGTCTCATGCAGACTTACTCCTGTATCAGGACAGCCAAAGATTAATATTAATGCCATTAGGACTTCCACATTATATTCTTTTTGTATTATTATGAATGTTTTCTTCTTTGTGGCTTTTCAGACTGAAAAAAACCAAGTTGAACTCTCTGATTTTGACCTTATATTGGCCACTGCTGCAGTCTCTCTCAAACTGAATCTCTCTGTTTGGGGGACAACGATACTGTTTCAGGCAAGATCCTTTTCACTAAAGCAGAGAGTGAATTCTGAGGTATTGAACACAGGTGTTAATACTGCAGGTGTTTGTTTCTTCAAGGAAGAGTGAAGTGCTGTTTTGTCATAAATTTATGTAATTTTTATCTTTGGATGTGTTCTAAACTACTGGGTATTAGAGGAGGGTTTTTCTGGTGAGTTGTTGGTTTGGTTTTGTTGGTGGTTTTTTTTTTTTTTAATGTTGTGAGTTAAGTGTGTTTTATGCAATAGGCACTTATTCCTATTTATTGCTTACAACACTAGTTTTATTTTGATATGATTCTGTTTCCTAAAAGCAAAGCAGAAAAACTAATTTACTGGTTAAACATTGTTCCTGGAAGTTTTAAACCTGAGCAAGCCTTTATGATCTGAACAGGGGAAGACTCAAAACTCTTAGTCAAGGGAAAATACTTTCTGAGTACTCACTGGGTTGTAGTCCTGCTGTCTGTCAGTGTCTGAAAGATTTTCATCATTAGAGTGAAAATATCTTGAAAACGCCTTAATAAATTCTAAAGGTACATAGGTTTGATAGAGGGTTTGTTCTCCTGGTGTAGCTGGGCAATGCTCTACTTTTCAGGCATTGCTTGTAGGAATTACAAGCTGTGTGCTGTAGGGACCTTTTACATATGCAAGTGCCACTATGGAATGAGGTTCAGGCTTCTACTATCAGTAGTAACTGCAGCTGTAGCTTCTGTGTTATGTTTCCTTTGTCTGCTGGAGGTGTGGAAGGGGATTTGGTCAGCACTTTATCCTGGAAGATAAAGCTCTTCAGCACTGGTACTACCAGTGTAAGGAAACAGTTTTTCCTTTTGGGGTATAACACTGTTTTGCCATTTACAGAACTATTTTCTTTGGACAACAACTAAATAGTCTTTATTGTTTGCATGTGCCTTGAGAATTTCTGAGTCAGGAGGAGAGAACAAAATGAGACATTTCTGGGTGAAGCCTTTGTTTCGGAACAAGGATTAGGACGTCTTGAGAGGCTCTTGGTTTGATAGCTATGTGTAGGGCTGTGGCTCTGCTGCACACCAGCCAGGAATCCTTGATGGGAAGCACTGTGGAGGGCTTATGGCATCTGTAGCTCTTGGGCAGGTTGCCCTGGGGACCTGGGAAGTCCTACTGAATGCCTGCCTTCCACTTGGGAGAATCTCACCCCAAAGCAAGATGTTTGAAAGGAAATCTCAGTTGTTTGAGCTTCAGATACTTTCTGTTGGAGTTTTTCTTTCAATAATTTTCAAATTGCTTTAGTCTCTCTGCCTATTGCTCAAGTTTCTGTGCCTCCAGCACCACACAGGCAGTGTCAGGGGAAGCTGTTGATGTTAAACTGATAAAAGAGTGAAAAGAAGAAAAGGAACAGCTTTGACAACTTGAGAGTAAAACACCAGTTTAATAGCTGTACCCTGTAAAGCTGTGCTGCTGGCTCTAGCATAGTGTCCCTGCCAGCTTGGCCTACAGAAGCAAAGCACAGTGTGGTCCACTAGTTGTATTTTTTCTATAAATGAGAAAATTCCTCTTATGTTTCCCCACACACACCTTGGCCAGAAGCAGCTCAATCCATTTAACACCTCTCCTTTGGCATTAATGGAGTTAGGAAGGTGTGATAAATGGAAAGCATTGTGTTTCCTTTCTGCTCTTGCAATCATCCAAGATTGGCCCATTACTGTGTGTCCCATTGTCAGGCATTCATGCGAATGCTAAAAACTTGTTAGATGCTTGATCTAGTTACCCTTCTCACTGCCTGAATTGAAAACCTTATTTCCTTTTCCCTGACTGACCTCAAAAGCTTTTCTCCTGTCCTCTGAGGATTTTATTGCTTTCAAAGGCTTGCAAAGGAATATCCATGACCACGAGGTCAGAAGTATGTAGGAGTATTTACAGGGGATGGTTTGGGAGAAAGAGGAAAGATGGAAAGATTGCGTGAGATTGGTTCCTTCTACCAAGCTAGATTAGTTGGAAATATCTTTGGATATTGTTGGAGCACTGCTGCATGTCTCTCTGCTGCCCAGTTCGGCACTTGTTCTACTTAACAAGTTTTCCAGTACCTGTCTGAGAATTACTGCAGTGTTCTCCTATCAGCTGATGCTCATTTAAGCAGGTTCTTCTTCACATTAATGAACAAAGCAGCTACCTGCTGGTAGCTGAAGATTTTCTGTTGCATATAGGTCAAGGCAGAATGCCAAACTTAAGGGCTGCTGCCTACAAAGGGACATCTCCAAAAGGCTGCAGTGACAAAGAGGGTCCCTATTGCTTCCATCCAAGGATTTCTGTAATCCTGCCATGGTAGGGAGCAGGAATTCCCTGTCAGCAAACTTCCCATAGGGTTTGCAACTTACTTTGTGTGTGGTAAATTCTCTTTGTTGAGTTTTTCATGGCCTTCTTTTTACCTGTTCTCCTAAACTTGCTTTGATACAGAGGTTGTCTCACTAAAACTAGAGACAAAGGAATATGAGGCCAATTTGATACACCTTTTGTTTCTGTAGCACAACGTGCTGTACTCGAGTCTTCTCATGTGCTGTGTTTTTGCTAGAAGAACTGTAAGTATATAACAAATCTGAGGAATGTCTATATTTGACATTATGAAATATTTGATTTTGAGAGCTGTTTGTTAAAGACAGAAGTGCAATTTTGAAACTACCAGAATTATTCAGACTGTATATAGAGAAGTATCATCATTCAAAGTAGAGTATTATGTTGCTGAACCAACCAGGTGTTGTATGTCGTATTTTTTTCACTCCTGGTGGGATAGGAAGCTAATACAATTATCTAGGTCTATAAACTGAACTCAAGAAAAATCACCTCTTTCTTATACCATTCTTTGCTAGGAAAAAAATGTGTGCAGTGTTATGTTCTGGTGTGAAAAATAACACATAGAAGTGAGAAGTCTTAAAACAAGAGAACCCTGAACCATGGTGGTGGACTTGAACATAGATGCAAAGGAGCACTGAACTAAAATCTGTCTCTGTACCCCTTGGGAGTCTGTAGTGAAGTTATTTAATAAGTTAACACTGTCTGTCAGGTGTTTTTTCATGAAGATTTCTCTGAAGTGTCTTTGTCCTATAGCAGTGGTACTTTGCTTTCTCCCCTTTTACTTTATACACTTGTATTTGCTTTGCTGAGTGGTCACAGGGATTTGAGTCAGCTAAATTTAAGTCAGCTTTAATAGCTTAGTCACACTGAAGTGGAAGGAACTTCTGACTCTGCTCTTAAGAGACAGGGATGTGAGTATCCACCAGTGAGGAGTGATAGCAGGAGATGATGATGAAGACCACAAGAGTGCCCAAGCTGTGGTTGGTACTGAAGCGGTGACAATACTTGTATTAGAAAATGATGATTTAATTACAAATGGCATGATACATTGGTATGACTTTTAAAAGCTCTTGGTAGTGATTAGCTTAAGTTGTTGGTACAACATGAACATCATGAATAAAATCTTCAGTAGCATGCAGTGCTAAGAAAGCATTGACATTTTCAGTGACCTACATCCATAAAGTCCTAATAAATGCTGTTCCCATCTAACTTTACAGGCATTCAGAGTCTCCACTTCTTACAGTTGATTAAAACTTGTCCATAGCTTCATGTGCAAAGGTATATTCTGCATTTCTGTGCCTATATGGATGGGAAAGGTCGATGTCAGATTACATAAATGTTAAACTATAATTAAAAATCTTCGAGACTCCAATTTTATGCCTCATGGCTTGACAAGTTGAAGAATATGTTTTCATTTAAGGGGGAAAAAAAAGGCTTTATTGCTTGTTGTTCATGTTATAGTCAGCAGTCTCTGTACAGGAGAAGTCTTTATATTAGATAGTGGCTGGGCTGCTTCTGAAGTGGGCAAAAGTATAGCAGGACCCAGTAGAACCTTTTTTCTTTTTTTTGAAAATTAATGCACTTTGTGTTTCACCCAAATGAGGTTGTTTATTGCCAGGTTTCTCTTTTTATTCTCCTCTTTCCTGAATGGCTTGGAATGTGCTTTTACAAATGAAACGTTATCTACATAAAAAGTGCCTATCCCTCTTAATGCTCACAACACCACTAAATCTAATTCAGGTACTTCTTAAATCTAATTCAGGTACTTCTTGGGGAAAATACACAGTTCATTCAAGTACTGTTTCAAAGAATGCCCACTGGCTCAAAAACAACGAATCACACATCCTAAAGCAATACAAGGATTACATGTGTGGTTGCTGAAAGATCAAACTCACTGTCCTGTATGGCAAAAGAAATCATCTAAGCTGTTCAAAGAGATGCTTTTTATCCCCTGTGCTGACTGCAGGGCTTTGAACGAAAATCTCTTTTAAAAAGTGTTTCTCAAGATTACATTTTTTTGACTGTTGTGTGTTAAAAAAAAGGTGTGTATTCTATGTTTTGGAAAAAGGTGTGTAGAATTAGGAAAGAGGCTAGTATTTTAAGTGCAAAACTCGCATTGTGTGCAATTCAAGGGGTACCATAGTTAAACCTCACATCTTGAAGAACTTGACTTACACCTGTATCACTAGAAAATGTTTAGAAACTCAGCTATGTGGGAGAGGCTGATAGAGTACACTAAAATTCAGTGGGGTTTCTGCCATGCCTTCACATAGTCTCTGTAATCTACTTTTGTCATTAGTCTGCAGTAGCAGATGCTCAGATACACGTGGTCCTTCTTTTTTAGGCAGACACAATACATTTGGTTTTAGGGACTGTTCCTGACTTTTTGGGGCTATTTAATGTAAAATGCAGGTGGTCACACAATTAATAAAATAATACTATTATTCTTTCTGACACAAATGTGATAGCTCCTGATGCAATTGGCAAAAACATCCAACTCAAAACGCACAAACAGAAAATGGGGATGTGTAGATGTCAAGAGTACCTGGTTTGACATGAAAGTTATTGCCCCAAAGTAACAGCCTCATTTGCAGCTCTGTGGTTCAATTTACCATAAACTTTGAAGAGAAAATGGCTTTAGCCTCTGCAAGAAGTGTGGGTCCTGAAGTACTGAGGTACTTTAGGGTGTGAAAGAAAGATGTTAAAATATTGTTCTGTGCTTTGTGCAGTTCAGTTCTGTGTAAATTTGGAGGCTTGTAGTGTAGATAGGGAAGATTATCCTTTCTAGTAACCTCAGACAACCTGCTGGTTGCATCAGATAGCGCACAACTGCAGTGGCCCCATTATAGTTCACTGTGTCAAGCAGAGAAGTGGCAACTTGTACAAGGGGAAGTCTGTGTTTTCCGGTGTAACCTGAACCTGTAGTACTTAGAGGGGCATGAAGAGAGAAGGAGGAGTAGCACAGAACAGCTGCATTAATGGCAGGGGTAGGTCAATAACATCCTTCACTGGTTTGGTAAACCCACCATGATTTATGTCCTCCCACCTTACGGTGCTCCTGCTTGCTGTAGCATGTGACAAAGTGGCTTGCAGTTGTTTCCACTCATTCAGCACTATAGAATATTGGGTGTCCTTACCTTCCAAATTTGTGAGATTACCACATTTTTTGAGCAACAAACCATTTGTGTTTTTCTTTTAGTTAAAAAGTCGTTGCTTTTTTTTTGCTAAATATATCCTGAATCTTGCAAATATTCTGAAGTGGGTCATCAGTACTTTGGCCACCACAAAGTATGAGGGCTGAAGCTCTACTGTTCTTGCTGCTTTCCTGATATTCTACAAAAACAGCAGCCCCTTCTGACTCATTCAGTGTCATGGGACTGCCTTTCTCTGTCTTTGGTTAAATATGTTAATGAGATAGTAATTAAATGCAAATCTCATTTCTGTGCTGTGTTACCTGGGCAGTCTTGTCCTTGGAATATGTCGTTGTCCCATACCTTAAAGTCTAAAATGATCGAATTGAACTCTTGTTCAAGAGAGTGAGCTATTAACCAGGAGGGAAGAAAATAAGGATGGTGCAAAGCCCCAAAAGCAAGAGCTCCACACCCAATGGCTACATTTCTGGCCACGTGTATTTTATGACAGGCTCCTCCCAGCAAACGCTTTGAACTCTTCCAGCAGATTTCCTCTCTCCTGCCTAGATACATGGTAGTTGAAGCAGATCCTAAAGAGATCACATCACCCACTGTAGACCAGTCTTTGGAGCGCATGTGAAAACCTGGCCTGCGGGTGTTTTGGGAACAACACAAAATTATAAAAATCGAGTAAGTATTCCCCCAAGGTTTTGTCTGTATCACTGTTACTGTCAGCTGTTGCTTCAAGGCAAATTTCAGATGCTGCAGTCACTGTTTAAGAGGCTCTGGAAGTCCTGCAGCACAGTGTCTCTTGGTTTGAATCTGCTTGGAATGTGCTGAAAGAGAAACTCTGTCTCATCATCACCCTTTTTACCCAATTAAAAAATGTTGCCTGTTGTCCTAGCAGCAGGCCTGTCTGAACACCTACTAGATATTGCATGCTTGATTATTCTGCTCTCGATAAAGGTTTTTTTGGTTTGTTTGTTTTATTTTGTGATGTGAAACTGTTGAGCAGAGTTTCCCTTAACATAGTTATCTCTTGACTGTAATAAGACTTTAATAAGAGTTCAGTTTCAACTGCAGAACCAAATCCAGTTCTGCAAAGTTAGGCATGGAAAGCAACAAAAAGAGCCCAAAGGAAAGCAGTAAGAACAATCAGGGGTATGAAAGGCAAGATTTAATCATTATAACAGTTTTGTCTGGATGAGAGCACCTAAAGAACATAATATTCTTCAAGAACATAAAAGTAAAGAAGAGAGTAGTCTCTTCCACATGTCTATGGTGGACAGTAATAGAAGTAATCTGGTTAAATAGTAGCAACAAAGCTTCAGTTTAGGCTTTAAGAAAAACGTTTTAAGGTTAGAGCTACTGAAGCAGTGGCCTGAAGTGTGTGAGGAGGTTGTGCAGACATCACATTACTGAAGAAGAATTTAGCCATCCACCTGTCAGGAATGACAGAGATAAAGATAATTATGGTATATATAACATAGCAAAGTTCTTTCCCATCTTGTTTTTCTGCATGTCTTTTCAAACTGCCTTACAGATAGTTTGCAGCCTGCTGATTAATGAACTGATAGAACTTTTGCCAAGTGGGTAGTTTTACAGATGCTGATAAGGCCTAGGAGGGAAGGGCTTGGCAGGGCACGCCTCACCCATTTGGAGCTGATGTACAGACCCACACATCTTCCCTCTTCAGGTCACAACTCAATAAATTACTTCTTTCAGCATAACCAAGACGAGTGCAGTAGGGCAGGCAGTTGAGAGGAAGGGATTTCCTTCTTGCACCCAAAGACATTTGGATTCAGTTCACTGGCTGGGGTTGTGATAACTTTGCTTTGGATATGAGTTGGCTGCACAATCAATTTGACCCGACGTTAATATGTGAAAGCCAATGCTTGATAGACAATTTCTGCTGCAAGATTCTTTGGCAAAATTAAAAACTATCCTCCTAAGTATAATTTAATATCATGCAAGAATGAAACAACAACAACAAAAAGATAAATTATACTCTTTAGCTAAGTGAACTTTTTTGGTAGTAATGCTTAGAGATCTGTGTGCCTATAATTAAATGCCCAATTAAATATGAGTATCTCACCTTGATAATTAAGCAATAAAGACACATCAGGCAATGCATTTCTGGGGTGATACTTGGGTGGTATTCTAAGGCATGATGCCAAAGATTAAGTGGCTTAAACCACCTGGGAAATTCATTAATACCTAGAAACTTGCTGTCTAGAGTGTTTTGTTGCCATTGAGAAATAGACTTGTACATAAACCCAAGGAAAATGCATAATTTTATTGGGAATTTTATACAATGTGACTAAGGTGTGGCTGAAAGCTTTAGGGTTCTTGCAACAGCAGGTATATCGAGTACTATCAGAGGATCATTTCAGGCTTTATTGTGTTAATTTAGGAAGACTATCTAAAGGGACAGTGCTGATTTTAAGGGTCTTAGATGGCTGCAGAATAAAGCATTAGAATGTTTCTGAAAACATTAATAATTTTTTTCTCGCTTTCACCTTGTTCCTGTTGATCCCTTCTCGTACTTCCCTTCACATTTGTTCAAAAACCAAAGAATTATGTGTATATTCCACCTAATAATATGCTCCTTATATGTGATAACAAAATGTAGGTGAAGGCATATGCCTCTTGCGTGCAATTTTAATCTTTAACTCTGTAAGACTTCTCTTAATATATTCTAAGTCACTGGATAAACCCTGTGACTTCACTGAGCCCTGTACGCATGTTAGTGGGTTAACCTTAACTGGATTCTCTGGGCACCACTTTGAGATAAGCATTAGGCAATAAAGCATACTGTGTTGGTATTAAGCAGAGAAGAGTGCTGAATGTTTAATACCTTTGTGATTCTATGTGTTCGCTTCATAAAACAACCAACATCAGAGTCTTTTCTCTTGTATCCAGCTTTCCACCAGAGCTCTAACATTAATGGAGTTAGTCTGGATTTACAGGCATGTAGGAAATCTGAAATAATCAAGCCATTGTAGTATATTTTGACAAATGAAACCATTATACATTTTGATGGGTTTTTTTCCCTTTTGATTCATTCAAGATTTATGTTCTTAATTTCCCTCTGCTCCCATGCACATCCCCAGAATGTCTTTCTAAAATCTTGTTTTCCGATTACTCCAATGTAATGAATTCCTAGACTAGCACAAATTCCCATGTACAATTTTGCGTCAGCGGGGACCTGATGAGCTCTATGCAGATGATAGTTTTGCCTGTCATCAAAGATGTGATGCCTGTCTGTTTATTTTTGGTTGGATGAAATATAATTGCTCTTCTGGTTGACACTGATAAATGGTGTTGACTGGAGTGTGTTCTTCTGATTGCTTCAATGAATGACGTGTACCATGTGCTGATTTTTGACTGTGAAACAAACATCTCATCAAAAGAAAGTAGATTATTAACCTCATGCAATGACATGAGAATTAGACACTATAAAAATGGGACTAAACAAGAGTCTCATGCTCCTTGGTGTTTAGTGAGGTTGAAGTTTCATGAAGTTATTAGTAAGATCAACAGGAAACAAGCTCAATTTGTGCTCCCAGGATGGGACGCATGCTAATTTTTTTTTATTCTAAATATTAGTGAAAGAAATGAAGGTAGGACAAGAACCTTTGAATTCAGTCAAATTTATGCAGAATCCTATGTTTCACTTTTTTAATGCAAAACTGGCATTTCTCAGCACAGATGTAATTGCTGTTTCAGAATTAGAACTGAGATTTGGGATGCACTAAATGTCTTTGATGACATTTTGGCTCAAGTTCTGCTTCATTTGAATAAACAAACTTTGGAAAGGTTTTTGGGTAAGTGATTGAAAGGGAGAGATTAGTATTTCCTTGCCGTTTCCAAAAAGAAGTGTCTTCCAAGCTCTCCCTGTTTCCGCCTGCAGTGTTTGAAACATCTTACCCTTTCTCTTGTGGCTCTGCAAATGTTCTGCCTAGCGCTCATCTCATCTCCCTCTGTGTTTGATTTCTAATCTCATTTCCTAATGTTTATTTGTGGCATTTTTCTTTGCTTACTCATATTCCTAAAATAATGCCTAAATTTGTGCACTAGAATTTGTCTTCAAGTACATTTTCCCAGAGAATTTTGTGATACTGAGTTCAAAATGAGGGCAAAAAGAGGCTTAGAATCATGGGATCACAGAATGGTTTGTGTTGGAAGGGACCTTAAAGATCATCTAGTTCCACCCTCCTGCCATGGGCAGGGACACCTTCCCCCAGCCCAGGTTGCCCAAAGCCCCGTCCAACCTGGCCTTGAACCCTGCCAGGGAGGGGGCAGCCACAGCTTCTCTGGGCAACCTGTGCCAGGGCCTCACCACCCTCACAGGGAAGAATTCCATCCTTACATTATAAATATGACTCTTTCAGTTAATTCAGGGTTATAAATGCCCGTTTTCCAGCATGAATTGAGTACCTGCTAGCTTCCTTTGGTTCTTCCAGAAATCTTCCTCACATACACATCTCCTGTGTGCAAGAATTTCCTGAAAGACAGCAAAAATGATCCTTGATAAGAATTGAATCTTCCATTGCTCACTTAACCTCACTTAAATTGTTTTCTGACTTTCTCTATGTAAGATGATTTCATTTATTGCATTCATTTTACTTTGCAGGCAGAGCACTTAGGGAATGCTAGTGATCCTGACATAACTATAATGCTGGTAATCAGCAAGACTGTGTTTCTCACCAGCTGATTGTTTTTTCTTGTCTTCCTTGTGTCAATTGAATTTAGAATGTTTTTTGACATTTACATAATATTCCAGGTACGACTTCTGGACCTACCAATCTTCTGAGTTAAGAGGTATATCTAATGTTCAGATTCAAAACATGAAGAGAGGTGGAGGAAACTATGTTCCTGAACATGTTACAATTATCAGCCGTTATCTTTGAGATGCTGAAAAAATGGAGGGATTTGAAATAATCGTGCACACAATGCTCAGGGAAATAGAAGGAGATATTGTGGGCTGTTGTCACGGTCCACTCGGTGGACTTGTGATGGTTCGTTTGCTATGATCTCGACAGTGCAAAATTAAGGTCACCAACACCAAAGGGGATAGCAGTAATAAACCAGCGAAACTTTATTGTGTTGCCTGTGAAGTGGCACGTGATAGAGATGGGTGAAAGAGAGAAGTAAAGTAAAGTTTTAGAGAGAGGGGAGAGAGAGGTTATAGCTACCACCACTGATCTCACGATGTCCTAACGGTCCTGGGTCCAGTTGATGCTGCATCGTCGATTGTCGAGGTCCTTGGTGGGGAAGCTTCCAATTTTTGTTGTCTAGAAGTCATCCTTTTATGCTCAGTAACACACCTTGTTCCACCTCCGCCTCGGGGGTCTCTGCCCTTCTTGAGTGAGGCCATCACACATGCTCAGGGAGGGGTGTCTGAGGTGTGGTCAGTCTTGGAGGCAGGCAGCCTTCCACCAGGAGGTGTGTTTTGGTATGATAATGGAGCAAAGTTCATCTAAGGTTCATGATTTTTTCATCGATGTTATGGCAACAGTTTCAATCCATCTTTTTTGACAGTGGCTATGCGGTTATCTCTAACAGCTCTGGCTGGGCCCAGGTACCAAACAATACCCAGCACTCTTTGTACTGCACAGCTCAGGCACTGCAGAACAGCCCAGCACCGCCTGCACCGCACGGTCAGTGCTCAGGAGAACAGCCCAGCACCGCCTGCACCGCACGGTCAGTGCTCAGGAGAACAGCCCAGCACTCGCTGTGCCACACAGCTCTTCACTCAGGAGCCTTGACACGACATCCCACTCCAGGGATCGGCAAGGCCAAGCGGGCTGTTGTTGGGTACCTCACTGTCCATGTCCCTGATGACAATGTTGAGACAGTGCTGATCTTCTGACCGACTCTTACAGCTGTAAAGACTTAATTAGACATACATGTGTGTCTATTGGGCAACATCTGGGCACAAAGAAAAAAAACAGATACATTATTTAGGCATTTGTAAACACCTAGGGGGATGAAGAATGTAGGGAGATACCAAGAATATAGCTACAAATAGCTGAATGGAAATTAAGAAAGAAAAAAGCAAACTAATTCTATTAAACCTCAGTCTTGGGAAATATATTACAATTAGTAGCCTCTTTGCCTGGGGCATTTAAGCTTGGAATGGAAATTGCACTGCCAGATCATTTCCTACAGTATGCTTTACAAAGGCAGAGAAGATTATCTTAATGATCTGTGGTCCTGAGGCATTTCTAAGTTAAACTTCTTTGTTCATGTAAACATAATGCTTGGGAAAAGATGAATATTTCTCTTTTTCTGTCACCTTTTCTGCTATTTGTTGATGTCCAAGGCCCAATAGCAACATGAGTATTTGTGTTGGCAAGTTAGAAGGGTATCACATCAAAACTTGTTCCTTTAGTGACTGTGCTTCTGAACCTTTTACATGGAAGCCTAATGGATGTGATGTATAATTGGGCAATGCATGATGGTATGTGCCTTTGCTCATTGTTTAAGTGTACCACACACCTGAGCTTGTTCAGCTTTTGAGTTAAAACTCTTTGGGTAACAGGTGACCGAAAAAAAATTATAAGGAAAAGCTGTATTTAAAAGTATGTGTTGTGACATGTGGCTTGAGGATTTCCAGTCATGATGTGATTGATCTCATTGATACCTTTTCCAAGAATTGGCATCTTTAGTCTTTTCCCTTCTGATACTATCTATGTTATTGATCACCCATCAAAGGTCAATCACAAGTCAGTAGCTACTAATTTACAAATGTCCTTGCAGTTTCCAGAACTTCTGAAACTTGTAATGAGAAAATCTGAGTGCCTTTATCTTGATTGGAACAGAGAAATAGCCAAGGCATTGCCCAGGGACCGTTAGAAAGCAGCCATGTCAGAATGCCATTGAACCCTTCCTTGTGTTACTGCTTGCATGTACTCTTTAAGGCCCCTTTGATGAAATCTTTTTGAATATGTTGCTTCCTAACCCTGAGGTTTATTGTTCTTTGGTCATGTTTCTGATGTAATAATCTCAGTACTGTCTGCATAGGGCACATCTGGGCTGCAGAGCTTTCGATTACCTTGGGAGAAAAGTGAGAAATTTAGACCTTTTTCTTCTTTTAGTTGCTCTATGTATTCCAGCACACGCCTCTTTTATATTGTTTAGTCTGTAGCATAATGCACATACAAGTTCCTATAATTTGAATGCAAAGTAACTTGTGAAAGTAGATAGAAATAAATGCGTTCTGTTTGCATTGAAATGCAAAAGGAAACTATTCAAGATGTACTACAAATTGCACACAAGCAATCCAGTGCATTCCTGTTTAGCAAGGGAGATTTCAGTGCTTTTGTAACACTGCCTGCCATAGCAGGGCAATTACACAGCAACTAACCACCCACCCCCGAGTCCTCCTCCTGTGAGCCTAAGCATGTAATTGAAAAAGCCACAAGTACATTGAAGAGCCACCTGTTTCCTCTTAGGATTATATAAGGATGTAAATATCCCACTTCAGAAAATCTTAAGAACATACGCAAGTATTTGCTGATTCATGAACAATTTATCTCCAAGGTTACCTACTCTGTGCAGCAATCATACTAAAACACAATCTAAAATATTTTGTAAGCAGTGTGGAAACCTCAGAAACTTGACAGTGGCTCTCGCTTTGGAACCTACCCTGTGCTTCGTCTCATGCACAGGCGTTTCCTTCCTCAGGGTTTTCCTGCCCCGTTCTTCCTTATTGCATATTAAAATCTGTAAAGATTGAAGACACCTTAAGGGCACGTTCAAATCTGAAGAGCAGTCAGTGGGGGCTGCAGGAGCTGGAGACAATCAAATTTCATTTCTTCTTGAGCTGGCTAAAACAAAATGGTTGCCCTCTGAACTCGGGGCAATGTCAGCTATTGAAAACTTGGAGAGCAGCTATTTTGAAAGGAGTTTGAAGACTATTTTATGAACTAGGTCTGTGCTAAAGGGCAAACTTGCATTTTTGACAAATGGGACCATTACACTTTTTGAACACTTCTGAGAAGTGCCTTTTAAAAAGCTTCACATACTATTATAACCATTTGAGATTTTAAATAGGTCAATATAAACACACCAACATCTATGATTATCAGCTGACAAAAGCTTCGCCTGGTACAGACAAAATAACATCTGAATACAAAATTCAGACTTTCCTATTAAAAATGGTGAAAACAAACTAAAGAGAAGTTTGCTGAAGAAAAGGCAACAGAAAGCAATATGGAGATGAAAAGACTGCTGATACAGTAATAAAGGGAACATTATGGCTTGTCTTAATCCCGGAATTCAATGACAACTACAGACTTTTCAGGGAGTAGCAAGAGGGGACTGCTCCGCAAGGGCTGAGGAGCCGGGAGCCGGGGGGTGGCCGGGCAGGCCCAGGCAGAGCCCTCGCTGGGGAGGGCACAGCACCCCAGCACCGGGACAAGACAAGCTGAGCTGTCGGGCGGCCCAAATTGCCACCAACTCCATAGCGATGAGGCAAGCCTGAGGTCAAGCAAGAAAGTCAAGTTGGCAAGAAAGGGTTGGGTCTAGATCAGCGAGACCCAGGCAGAGGTGCTACGTAGGTCAAGTGTGCACTGAGGATTTTCCCTTTTGGCATGAACTTGGATGCAGATCTGCAGACCTGCTGAGGGATGGGGCAGCTGAACTCCAGCAAAGCACTGGCAGGAATTAAGCAGCACCTTCACTTCCTATGCAGAATTTCATTCATAAAACTACCCCTTCGAGGACTGCCACACAACAGAGAGAACCTCTAAATGCCAACGTCTGTTAATGTTTATGGCTCTTGTCTACAAAGACGGCGAGTGCTGCTTTTCATCAGCATGACATGCCATCAAAGAAAACTTCTTTTATTCCCATTTGATTACTATTGTGGTTTTGGACTGGGAAAAGAAAGTTTAGAGATAAAAGCAGACTATCACTAGTGAGTGAGAGGTTTTCTTCCCTCTGTCTCTGGTTATCTGTAGACTATGTGAGTTCTGTGAGCATTGATACTCAAATGACAAATTCAGTACACAAGGCAGATCTGTTCTGTCATTTCATGCTCCCAGACACCGCTTTTTGCAGCCTAAGTTCTTTCTCAGTGGTGGCTCCTTTATAGAGGCTACTTCATTCCTGCTGTTGCTGTGTAATGTCTAATTTTAGTCATGAGCTGACCCCAGAGCCTTTCTTGTTAAAATTGGAGTTACTTCAGTAGCTGAGGCAGAATCCTCAGCTCTTGCACAGTTCAGGGCCTGGAAGGGGAGCAGATTCCCACAGATAACCAGTGTGTATTCTTACTGCTTCTGATTCAGCAGCAGGATTCTCCCAAACTGTCTGACCTTTTACAAGAATTTTAGATGAAACAGAAATCAAGTTACAGCAGTCATGGTGTCAGGGTAAGTTGGAAGCTTCCAAGCATGAAGCAGAGAATGGCTGTCTCTAATACAATGATTACAGTATTTATTGTATCAAAGGGCCAAGCCTTTTTTTTTCTGCTCAACCTGCAGAATATTTTTTCTTACTGGATATAGGTAGAAATTGAAATCTAAAGCCATTTAAATGTTCCCTTTTTGCATGTCATGCTCACTTAGGGCTACTGATGGATAGCAGACTTCAGATATTTTATTATTTTCCAGTACTCTATTTAAAAGTTCTAAGGGGGGAAAAAAACCCACAAAACAACAAAAACAAACCAACACACAGGAAGAGCTTTTTAACCTTACTCCTATTCCAAGAGTGAAATTTGTTTTTCAGAGCATCAGGTTCTGAGCATGCAGCCTCCACCTATGTCTCCTTACATACAGTGCTGTACAACTAATTTGGTGTGTTCTTTTTTATTTCTTTTGAAGCATTAGGCACAGACTGAGAGAAAAAAAGGCAGTTACAGACTTTTTATCAAACATGTTAGATCTTACATGTCTCTATTCAAAGCACAGACGTCAAATTTCTTACTTCCTTTTGCAACAGACTGAGTGTATTGTAGGCAAAAATACACAGGCCTGCCTTTCTCAGAGTACATTTATAGTCTGATCCCAATTATAGCAGTTATCCTCCCAGGAAAACTCTTACCATATTAACGTATTGAAGTAGTTTTGATCTGTTTTCTATCTGTATCCTGTGGATCTTTATGCATATACAATGATTACTTGCATAAGAAAATCCATACAATTCTTGAATCAGGCCTGAACTGCTGAGCTGCTTTACTATCAAGTTATTATTGATGTATTTAGTTTTGGAACTGGCATCTCAGAAGCCTGTCGCTTTCCAACATCATTCAGGATGTACCTCTCCTCCTTCCCAGGTTCTAAGCTGGTGCCGAATGCCCACGCAGGGTGAGCAGATCCTCCTCCCCTGTGCTGGCGGTTCAGGCTCCGAGCAGTCGGAGGGATGCTCCACTTCTCAGCTTCCCACCCGTCCCTATTAGCAGACCAGGATTAAGCGACAAGTCTGGCTTTTTATCACAATGAAGTGTAAGATTGGAAATGCCAAAAATGTATTCTTATGTAAAGGCTGGTATTTCAGCTGATGAGCTAAGTAAGACTGATTTATGGTTATTTCTACCTGGGTATTAATTTCTGCTTATAATAGAAGCACCAGACGTGCTGTCCACCGCAGCTGAATGCAGCTTTATTTCACGTCTCAAAGCCATCGCCCAGGAAGTTGGATTTGTCACATCTTGGATAGGAGGATTATCTTCACAAGAATATTAACCCTGTAGCTGAAAATTTCTGGTTCTTCATTTCTGGTTCTTCTTTCTTCATACATTACTTATCTTCTGGCTGATGGGCTGTATGTTTACAGTATGCTATGCTTTCTTTTTTTCTCTTTGAAAAGAGAAAATTGCCTACTGGTTGTGGAGACATGCTCAAGTTAGCTTTAAACTACCTGTTGAAAACATATCCCAGAAGAGAGTGGGATTCAATGGGAGAAAATATCGCTGTATTTAATGAATTTATTCAGTGGCACTTGAAGTGTATATGGAGTTTCAGCGGCTGCACTACGAAGGATGCCCAATCTATGCATTTTAAAGCTAGGTTGGTATGAGTAAGTAGGTAAGCATGATTGAGAGGTGACAAGCATGTTGCTTTGCACCCTCATTCCTGGAAATTAAAATCTCCTTCCTTCTTAGCAAGCTATCAGATGTGTGTGTGCTTTGACAGTGATGTCAGGAAATTCTTCATTGCTTTGTAGTTTCTACAAATTATCACCATAGGCTGTTGTGGTATCAGTGCTTCCTTTTCATGCCGCTTTGCTTTAGATATAAATGGATTAAGCAATAACATTAATTGAAATGTTTTATGCAGGGGCATGTAAAAGGGGATTTCACACATAACAGCAGTATTTCTTGTATCTCATCTGGCACAGTGACCTCTTCAGCTTGCAGGGTTGGAGGTTTATCTTTTGGCACAAGGAAGTTCCTAGTTTTATTAAGCTGAGGCCTATAGCCCCTACCATTGATAGCTTTAAGGAATTTAGCTCAGTGGTAGACCCTGCACAGTGAAAAGGTTATTGCTTTGCTTTCTGTTCTCCAGCTGACACCCTGGGAGTCATGGCTGGGTACATTGCCTCTAATGAGACAGCCTTAAGTGGGTACGTTATTCAAACTGACTCTGATGAATTTATTCCAATCGACTGCAAGTCTTGTTGCAGTAATACTTTTGACAAAAATTGAAGTTACAAATTTGAACTGCTGTGAGTTGGTATAGAAATCTCCTTATACTACTCCCTGTATAATAACATTAACTTTTCTTTTGGTGTACTGCTGTAGCAGTTGCTATGGAAGTATATAAAGAGATTAGTACTGTATGGTAATCTATAACTTTGAAACTGTTCTCTCTCCTTCATTAACCCTTATGTGCCTTCCTATTAAATACACAGTGCTGGGATCATCTTTAGCACACCCAGGCAGTGTAGTCGTTGGTACAAAGTGTAGTATGGGAGTAAGAAACATTCAGAAAGATGTCCAGCAAAACTGAAATGGTAGGACAGTGATTTTCTTTTTTTTAGTTTATATACATGATGTTTCAGTTTAGAGCTTGACTCCAGATGCAAATATATTCCATCTTCATCTTAATACACATTTTCTTAAATTGATAATCACATCATAGTTACTGTGTGAGAAGTGAGAAAGTAGCACTTTTTTTTTTTTTTTTTTCCCCCAGTAGTTGATGCCTGGCACAGTTATTTAACAAAACTCAGTCCGAGCCTCTGTGTGTCAGTATAATGGCAAAGGTCATCTTCTGAGCAGAATGTATAGATATCGGTTCCCATTTAAAATGAGTGTCCTAGGTCTGATGGTTTCCTCATTGGTATATATGGGGAGGGGAGCCTCCATGTTTTACTTCTGAGTTTTGTGGTGGCTTTCCCCCAGCAGTATCACAAATCACTGAAAACAGAAAAAAAATGCAGCATTCTAATGTAGAACAAGAAGTTAGAAAAAATTAATCAGAACTTAGTTCGTACAAAAGGTCTGAGCTGTATCTGATTGGTCTGTTATGAATTGTAACTTACTTCAAGGTGTTTTCTCAGGTTTTTTAACATTTTCCGTGCAGTTCATGTAACTCCAAACAGTGTTTGGCACTCTCAGATCTCATTGTCTCATACTGCTACCCATTGTTATGTAAAATCTTTTTTTCATACAATTACTGAGGTCTACTTTAAAACTTAAAATGATTGTTTATTTTTAGCTACACTTAAATCAGGTTATTTTTCCTAGCATTTGGAAATACAAGAGTGTATTTTTTGTACAGTATTGGTTACTGCTGGCCCTTCATTTTTTCAACCAGCCATCTTCCCCAGGAACAGGTCGCTAGATTATTTATTCATCTTTTCTTTTAGACAAGATGCTTCACCTCCAGTGCTTGGTCTGGGTTAATTGCCTATCAGACCAGCTAAAATTGTGAGAATACTGGGGAAAGAAATGAAGCTTATGACTCTTGATCCTGATCAATATTATATACTGTCTTTTACATAGAAGGTACCACCAGAACTCCCTGGCTATGGGAAAAAAATCTTTCCTGGCTGGAATTGCTGGAGGGTAAAACAAACAGAAGACATTAACACAAATGCTATACTGGAGATGAAGGGCAGCATGATTCATGGTAAATTATTGGAGATAGCTTGCTGAGTTCATTCACTTTTGTATCTGAAAGCCATCAATGCTATACATCAGGACTTGTGAACTATTCAGATGAATGTCAGTCATCTTGTGAATATGTTAAATATGCTTTGTTGGGAAAATGGGACGTTAGTCAGGATGGAAGGGATTCATAGGCTCTAATTTTCTTTACTGCTTAGGACAGAATCTGCCATGCCATTTGTCTGAGTCTATGTGGTTTGGTTTATAAGAATGCTCCAGAGCAGAATTTCTAACTGAGGATTTTGCCTATTTTGCCTATTTTGCATATGAATTAATACATATATTTGAAAACTTATCTGGGAAAGAGCACAGTGTCAAAAACAGAGATGCAGGCCATGCCTGTAGACAGTCTGCAGTTGGCACATGCCGTATTTGCCCCCAGTATCCGATGGGTACCCAGCTAGCGAGCTAGTGTTCAGGCACCTGGTGCTGTGTGTGCATGCCTGGAAATATCCCAGGCAGTATTTGTAGGGCAGATCACAAATTAACATCCCAAACCTTGTTTTATTACAGAAGAAAAGTCCCAGAATGTTCTGCAGTTCATCATCCTGTGAAGCAGATACACGTAGTGTTTTGCTGCTTATTTCACCAAAAAGCCTATTTAATTGCTTAAGGTACAGCATACAGTTATTCTACATTTTACTGTTTTCTGCTACTTTCTCTTCACATAATTTCTGAGTAAAATAATTCCGTTTGGCTGATTGATTCAGGAATTTGACTGTCACATTCAAGGCGTGACATTTGAAAATGCATACTAATGGACTTTAAATGTGTTGCTATAAGTTTTAAAGTGATTTTTTTTTTTAATGTCGAGGTGGAGCACTAATATCTCTCCGGGTAAAATCTATTGCCCCTAGAAACAATATTTTAAAGTTCAGTAATATTCATGACTATATTCCCCTTGTAATTGCATCACTAAAAGAAAACCAATGTGCTTTGCAGGCTGTCCTTGTCTGAAAGAACTTTGCAAAGACCCGATTTTTACAACAGGCTGTTGCAAAGACAAAAATAGTGCCAGAGCAGATGAATAGCTCAAATAGAGTAAAAATCCAGCTGCAGTGGTCTGGAACTCCAGTGTTCCATCTCTGCCTGGTCTCAGAGTGGCTTTTTGGTTCAGTCTACAGCCAACCCTGATGCTGCTGTGAATTCAAAGAACAGTCTTGCTCACACCTGTGTGGGTGAGCATATAGGCCACCCTAAGAGAGTGCAGCTAGCAGCTTCACTGCCAAACCGAACTGTTCGGATTACAAAATGGGTAGTTCCTCTTAGAGATGAGGAAACAGATATTCTCCCAAAATGCAAATTGGGAGGTGCAAGTATTTATTTCAATTGACCATATTACCACATATCTACCTTTAACAAAGCTCACATTGAGACTGTCAGTGGGCATGTGGCTGCTAGTAAGGTCATCTGTTCGACGAGTGTTAAAATTGAGGGTTGTGATCACCGAGGGTACCGTTTGCAAGTTGAACTATGGCTGTAATGTCCCTGCCACATAAAACACAAGAACGATTCTCCTAGTGCATTATTCATTATACAGTCATCCTACTGGAGTTTTAAGTTTGGAGTGTGTGGATTTTCATATTTGGGGAACTGAAGCCAGTTCTGTCTGCCGACTGCACAGCAAAGCTCACATCATGCAGATGGAAGGGAGCACAGGTCAGCGCCTTGTTATCATGTGCCCCTCAAACAAGGCAGCAGGATCCTGATTCCAGGCACTGCATTGGTTGTGATGTGTGGAGCAAAACAGAAATGATGTGAGTCCATGTCCCACAGTGAAAACAGAGGGTTGGCGATTAAAAATACCTAACTTTTTTCTTGCAAGCAGAGCATGAAAAGCTTTTAGTGAAGAATGAATGAAAATGACATTTTCATGGTCTCTTGACCACCACCATGCTTTAAGCTCCTCAGTGATGCTACAAGCTAACAGTGGAAATTATATGCTGTGTTTGTATTTGTAAGTGGTGATAAATTACTAATCATATCAACAATTAGCAAGCAGCTCACCTGATGAAAGGAGATGCAGTCAGATAGCTTCTGCAGATTGTCACTTGCTCAAGGACAAATAATGAACTTTGTCAGGAATATGCTAGCTTCAGCCAGAATAATTAACGAAAATGTAGATGAGAGCTGTATGTCTGATGGAGTTACTCTCCACTGTTGCTCTCAGAGGGTTCTCTTGAAAATCAGATCTGTAATGGATATTATGCAGATTTGAAAGAAAAATTGAAACATGCGACTTTTTTATCTGCTTTTGATGTTACATTCAGCTGCTTTCATTGCCGAGGATAAAAGTAATTGAACAATAATCCCAAAGAGAGTCAAATATACAAATCAATAAACTGCTCTCACAGCGGAATATATTTTGATGAGTATACTGGTACCTAACACTTCCCCGAGCTGTTAGGTTTCCATTAGGTGGTCTTGTACTCTTTAATACAGATAGCAATGTCTAGACTGGGGAACACAGACAATGAATAAGGCAGATATACTCTCTGAGTATCATGGAACAAGTACAGCTTTTTACCTCCTTTGATTGGCATCCTAAATCTCAGTTGAGTGCTGAGAGTCAGTTTTTGTCCTTTCATTTTTGTGTTCTTTTGGGAAGTATAATAAAGCAATGGGCTAGTGCTTTCATTAGACATAGCAGTAATGTAGGCAGTTGTTAGGCAAACTTCCTCTGTTGAGCATTTTTTTTATCTTGGCTGTGGTGGGTGGAGGAATTTTTGGTCTTTTGTATTCCTTGTCTCTGTAGTGTTATCCAGTGATCTTGGATATTTTTTTTTATATTACATTTTTTGAAATGTATTTTTTTAACAATGTCATCAATTGTTGAATTATTTAATAAATAACTTGATAGTCCCCCTTCCCTTAATGTGAGGCACTACAATAGGCACATAGAGAAAGGGAATCCATGTTCCAGGTTCTTAAAGTCTGTATATGAGAACAAGTTGATCATTACTCTCTTGTATAGAGTTTTGACTAGGTTTGACTACCCAGGAAGTTTGCCTCACATGTACATTAAGCTCCTTTCCATAACCCAGACCATGATGGAAAGGGAAAACACCAGGAAGTGTTGGAGGTGGAGCAGATGATACGATCGCTTACCTGAAACTTTCTATCTATGGTCCTGTGTAAGGACCATCTCTTTAGGGCCTGTCAAACTTTATAATTTTGTCTGAAAATCTTAAAGGTAAGCAAACCCCCAATATGATGAAGGCTTTGGAAATCTCCAACCATTTCCAGGAAGGTGATAAACGGAACATAGGTTTTGTTCAAGTTTATTCAGTTCTTAAGTTTAAGCCTTCTGGAGGATGTATGTGGCTAACTTTCCCCTCTGAAGGGTGGTGAGTTTTTTTGGGGGTTGGTTTTCTTGGTGTGGTTTTTGTTTGTTTGTTTGTTTGTTGTTTTTTGTGTTGTTTTGTTTTTGTTTTGTTTTGTTTTCTCTCCTGTCGGCATGAAAACCCACCACAATCTGTCTGTGCGATTGAATGAGATTAAATGGAAAAATTGTAGTCCATGTGTATGCAGGAGAAAGTTCACAGATTATAATAGCTAGATTTTCAAAAGACTTCAGTTGCTCTAAGTTGGTTTTGTCTTGTCCAAGGTTAAATTTGATGTTAGCAGTGAAAGGATCCTTAATCCTCTAGCAAAAATCGTTTCACCGCTGTGCTCAGTCACCCTGGAGGAGAAATCTGCTGGACTTTAACTTAGAGCTGAGAGATGTGTTGGCAGAAGGGAAATGGGGAAGTGGGTTTAGGGAGGAATTGGGAGAAGAAGGTGGGAAAGATGATTGTGTAGGGCAGCTGGGCATGAAGAGCAGGAGAGGGAGCTGGGATGTCCTTTAAGGATGAAGGAGGAACATAGGAGCAAGGTCTAAGATTGAGACCCAGTGGCTGACGGGATCAGGAACCCAGGCTGATGAGGAACTACTGTCCCTGATGGAGAGTAGATTGGACTGAGCTGCAGTTCAGACTGGAGTAAGAAGTTTTAGGAGCAGATACAGTTAAGGACTTTGAGAATGCTGGAGTGGAGAAAACGCTGGACTGAGGTAGGCAGAAGAAACAGTTGTAGTGGAAGATATGGAGCAAGGAAGAGTGATTGTGTAGAACAGGCAGTCAGTCGATAGAAAATGTTCCCAACCATAATCAAAGTTAAATCTTGTGATTCCTTTGCTGCCCACTGGCACAGCTGAAACATAAATGGCTGCAACCTGCTGCGATCTGCTGGACAGATCATTAGTTAGTTCACTGAACTGACAGGCTGCATTTGACACTTGCATCTGTTTTACATAGAACTAAGGATGTTTTGTGTACTTGGGGGAGACAGCGCTCCTGTGGGGAAAAATGCTACAGTATAGGAGTCCCTGGGCAAGAGGCACAGAGGTAGGATGGTCAGGCCTGAACAAGTGTTTTCACCCTTTGTGCTGGTTTCGACCAGGCCGCAGTTACCCTTCACTGGAGTATTTCGGACCATGTGATGTCATGCCCGGGGATGCCGGGCCGGGCTCTCTGGCGCCGGCGGGTTGCGGGGCCGGGCCGGGCTGTGTTGCCGTGGGGGCGGTCGCTGCGCTCGGTAAGCCACTGCTGCATGTTACCCCTGTCTTTCTGGGCTCACTGTTGTTACTGTTGTTCTCTCGTTATATTTAGTGAATTCTTCCTTTTTATCCAGCCTAGGAATTCTCTTCCTTTTTCGTCCTGCCCCTGTTTCCCCGGGAGGGCGGAGGTGAGCGGCCGCGCCTGCCTGCGGGCGAGTTCAGCCCTCACGGGGAGGCGCGGGCTGCCCTGAGCGCCCGGGGCACCGCGGCGCTTAGAGGGGCTCTTTTGAGGGCCCCGATACTGTTAGACACTTACACATCTCTCTCAGTCCTTGGGCACAAGGAACACACATTCGCATTGCACGTGCAACCGTAATTCTAGCTGGGCCCAACACTGGGTCGCTTCACTTTGTAGCTGTAATGCTCCTGGATTTTAAGTTTCACAGGAGCCTGTCTGAAGATTGCACGGGAAGAGAAAGTGGTTCTGTCTGTAAACCTTGAGAGACCAGAGCTGAATGGATGCCAGTTGGAGATCCCGGACGTTTCTAATCTGCTTCTCGAGATAAATTACAACCATCTAGGGAGCAAATGCTAACATGTCTCTAGTAGGAATATTATTATTTTAATAGCAAAGCAGTAACTGTTTTTCCTCTGCCCTTCTTTCTTGCCCTCTGCTTTGAATAGAAGAGAAATCATTAATAGCTGGAGGACAACCAACCATCAAACGGACTTTTTCGGCCGTTGTTCTAGGTAGGAATACTAGAGGAAAATGAAATTAGGAACACAGTATTTTCTTTATATAAATTCAGTGGTATATTAAATGAAGAAAAAGTGTGTCTCATCATAAATCCTGTTACAACTTGCAGACCTTGGGGTGCCAAGCTGTGGCAGTAGTTATTGGAATGTTTCAGTGATATATTAACAGATCTTTTCTTAGAAACTCTTAGCTTTCCTTAACACACTTTCAGCAAATGGATTTCCAATAAGCATCTACCTTCTTTCTCCTCTTTCCATTTTAAAATAAACTCTTTCAAGGCACAGTAGTGCATTTGTCCGGAAATGGCTTTCCTGAGAAATTGAAAGGCAGGATCTGGATCAGTTCCCTGCGCAAGCATTGCAATATCCCTGAAAAGTGTCCTGATCTGTATTTGGTGCCCAGAGCATTGCTTAAGCTAGTGGGGGGAAAACTAATCTCTTGCGCTTTCATTGGCAGCACTGTCATGGACTGATCCTAATGGGGTGGAAATGAGCTCAGCTGCCTGATTCTGTTAAAACACAGGCGCTTTTTTTCACACATGATTGCTCATCTACTTCCTTCTAGCTGCCTTGTTAAAGCCATGGCAGCAAAGAATCAAGCCATAGTGGCCAAAACCAAAACATGCCTCTTTTTTTTCCACTTCTTTTTTTTATATATGCAGTAAGAAATGGTCAGTGCAAGAGTCTTAATTCACCCAGAACACATTCTAAAGATCTTGATATGGACAAATGAGACCTTCCCTAACTTTTAGGGCATGACTAACTTCCTCATTAGTATTGTAATTTTAATACTGCTGTAAACCTTGTTTCACTCTCTGTGGTTCAGAACCCAGAGATGAGGGCAATGCAGCCCCAGAACCAGATGTGGCTCTTGGCAGTTCTGCGTCATTCACTTCAGCTGTGGTGCATGTGCAAGCAGACAGCCCAGGATCTTCCATAGCTGGCTCGGTTTTGTGTCCGAGTTGTTGGCTGTAGTAACACACAGTTACTACAGTAAATCCAGTTATTACTACAGTTTCCTAGCAAGTGGAAGACCAGTTCCCTGCTGCAGCCTATGGGAGATGAAGAAAGTAAGCAGAGCTGTAAATCTGCCTCTTCATTTCCATGTGCCTGTATATGAGGACATGACCATTTTCTGTCACCCAGCCAGGCCGTTGCTATGCCTGTACCTTTAGGTCCATTAGGGTTGACCTTCCTGTGCTCATTAAAACCAGGGCTCAGATTTTTACTTCCGAGATAAATGTATCGGTAGTACAGGACTTCGTAGGGAAGCTTAAAAACTAAACACCAACATACTTTGCATGGGTATCAGTCTTTATTACATCCTTCATCTTTTTCCCTTTTGAAGGGCAGGTTCCTCGCGGCAGACTCCACTTTCATCCTCTGTGGGAGCTGTAGATGTTCCTCGGGCAGAACTGGCTGTGAGTGGGCATATGCACAGGTTCATGCCATGGTGTCCCTTGGAAGTGACTCCCATGACTATTCATTAAATTGTGCTAATACTCTGTAAAACCTGTAGCCGGCTGCTAATCGCTTGCTTTGCAATACAGATGAGCTGAGAAGTGGTTTAAAGGCTGTGTCCAGGCCTGCACAGCTAATAGGAATTAGGGAATGGGAAGTACATCTTTCTCTTAGAGGAAGTATTGAGCAAAAGAGAACAGCAATAATTTGGTATTTTTTGGTGAACCATCCTACTTCTTGGGGGTTTGTGGGCTTTTTGCTTGTTTTGTTTTGTTTTTTTTTAAAACAAAACCAGAAGTTCTAGAAAGTTTATTAAGCAAGAGATCTGAAGTTCCCCTGGGGGATTTTCCTGGCTCTACTGTGAGCATAGTGGAGACTCTACCAACTCCCTGGCCCTCCCGTAGGAGCAGTACCTTGGCTATTGCAGACTCATGCCTCCTGCAGTGCAGGGCAAAACCTGAGTGTGTCTGGTAACAGAAAACTGTGGTCATAGAGCGGGGTCATGTGGCAGCAAGGAGATTAGAGGTATTAGGAACAATTTGGAATTGTTCAGAATTGAGTAATTTTCTGAGCAGGCAATTATAGCAGTTGCATGTTAAAAAAAAAAAAGAAAGTTGCTGAGTTAAAAAAGGTATACTTGGGCTAAAAGAAGGACTTGAATTTCAATAAGACTTTTAAAAATGTGTGTTGGGGGTATTAACGGGGCTGCTGTAATCCCAGCACTATGCTCTTGTATGTTCAGATTACACTAGGTCCTACCTGTGTTGGAAGCTACAGTCTGTAGGCTTGACAGTGTTTCTGAAGAACTGCTTTATCTGTATTTTCTCGTATGTCATGTCCGTATTGAAATCCTTTAAGAGTATTTTCTTAGTGGCACACTGATCAGATATAAATGGTTTTAAGAAGTGCTGGTCCTGCTCCTTACACTCTGCTCTCCTCGCACTCTTATCTGGCCTAAAGTTACTCTGCTTTATTTTTGTTTGAGCTAAAAGTGCAACCATATCCTAGGAAAAGGGCAATCATTGAGCTAAATGCAGTGCATTGATTTTGTTCAGAGCAAACTTCTGTCAGTCCTTCGCTATCCCAAAGAGTGTCTATAGCATTTGGAAATGAACATTTGTTCAAATATGTACATTCACGTAAGAGCTAACCATCCATGCCATTAGTGGCACTGCATTGCTGACTTCAACACCCTAGTTGAAGGCAGGCACGAGCATGAAATTACAATTTATGACCAGCTGTTAATTCTATCTAGACCCTTTCTAAAAATGTATTCCTGGAATACATTGCCACCAGTACTCAGCTGCAGGAATTTGAAGTCTTTTGGTCTAGTTAAGGGAATAACTGGGAAAAGAAACTGGCTGACACAGAGTTACAGCCTCTGTCCTGTTTCCACTAGCTCAGTTTCCAACCACCTGCTCCCAAGGACTCCCCATTTGTCTAACCTTATTATTGTAGTTGTGACATATTCTACTTGGCCCTAAGTAATTGTCCAATCTTAGCATTCTTAGCAATAGATTTTTTTTTTCCCTCTTCTGACAATAAAGAGAGAAAATCCTTTAGATGTCATCAAGTACAGGGAATCAGCTAGTCCTCATCACATGGAGATTCCTCATGTGCTGCCGATAGCAGATGCAAAAGGGAGTTGCTGCTGCTCCTGAATCTTGAATCCAATGGACAAGCCTCAAGGGCAGTTAGGATATCTCAGTACTGCCCCCAAAGCCAGTGTTTCATCACCTAATAGCTCCTTCTGCTAGATGTGCAAGTAGAAATGAATTTATTTTTTTTTTTTTAAATTTTGGTTTTGAAAGACAGTATTTCAAAAGAATTGAGAGAGTTGCTCTGGCAGATTGCACAGACATGAAAGGAAGCCACAGTTACAAATGAGAGAAAGCCTATCTGCCAGAGCAGTGCTTTTCTCTGCTACTTAAAATAATTCAATATGCCCATGACTGTGTAGCCTCTCTTTTACCTACTATTTCAATTACCTTATTTATTTTTATGGAGATAATTTATGTTTTGTCAGGAACTAGCTTGTATGTTATTCTAATCTCTTCCACCTGTTCAATTACATTTATATTAGATGTGAGGAAAAAATTCTTTAATGTGGTGAGGCCCTGGCACAGGTTGCCCAGAGAAGCTGTGGCTGCCCCCTCCCTGGAAGGGTTCAAGGCCAGGTTGGACGGGGCTTTGGGCAACCTGGGCTGGGGGAAGGTGTCCCTGCCCATGGCAGGGCGGGTGGAACTTGGATGATCTTTAAGGTCCCTTCCAACCCAAACCATTCTGTGACTCTGTGATAACAGCAGAAGTACACAGAGGAAGAGGTAGTAAAAATAAATGCACATATGCGATAATAAGGCAAATAGTTAAATATTTTATTTATATGTAATAAATTTGTGAAAAACACGTTTTACTTTTGTTTGACAAAAACCAAGTGGTTTACCTGCTTTGTAATCTCACTGTCATTAGCATATTTAATTATGCTTTTGCATTTAATCATCAAAATGCTCAATAATGTGCATTTTGTTCCCAGTCATGGAATACCACTGCTATGTATATCCGTGATAGATGTTTTTAATAAAATCAGTAATTACCCTTTATTGTTGTTTTAAATTATTATTTTTAAGTTTGTTAGGGAACAATACTTTTAGGTATAAGAGAAAGAAAGCTTTCCTTTTACCATTTCACAATGTAATGAAAAAAAAATCCATTTAAACAGATGCTAATAAACCTTTTTTAAAGACTAGTGCTTAATTATCTTGAAGTTGTTTACAAGTGAGGACTTGGCGGCTGGGCTCTGGGTGTAGGTGAGTCCAGCGCAAGGCGGCAGTGCTGTGGCAGGCGCTGGGAGCTGGCTCTGCCAGCGCGTTCTGGCCGGGCTCCCTGGCACCCTTTGCTTTTTGGGTGACCTTGGGCACGTGCCAGCGTGCAGGCTTTTACTCTGTGAGCCTGACAGGCACGTTTTGTAACGAAAGGTCTGCCAGGCTTTTTAAACATCAGATAGATCTGGGCTCATTTTTAAACGCTTTTTTTTTTTTTTTGGTTAACAAGGTTGAACTATGAAATCAGAGGATGTTTAATGGGATTTGTAATGTATCAAATATTTTCCTTCTTTTTTTTAAAAAATAAAAAATCTTGGGTTTCTTTCAGTACGGAGTACAAGGTAAAATTTGTAACTGAAATGGAACCAGATCAGTCAAAAAATGAAGATGCTGTGCTGTGGAGTAAAATGATCGTGTTAACTGCTGAGAGAGCTCAGTCCCTGGCCTATCTAAACACATACTCCATTATCTCACTTAGTTCATCGTTCTTTTAGAATACATTTATCTGTGTGCAGGGCTCCTCTTTCTTCATTGCTCAGAGAATGCCATGAAATAGCCTTTTTCACTTCATCAGCTGTGATGACACCTATGTCTTTGGGTATGACTTGGGGTTTAGTTGATTGTAGGTATCTCAACAAACAGGTGGTTTGTTCAGTGGTGATTTTATTGTATTAGACTCACTCTTTTTTTTCTCTTCTCTCTGTTGCAAGTCATTTCTCAGAACATGCCTTTCTGTATAACTGCCTGCTTTCAGCGTTGTCTGTTCTCTTTGGACCAGTGATGATATCCAAACTAGTTAAAAAAATAAATTATATCCAAATATTAAGGAGATTGTTCTTTCTCCAGAAAAGGGGAAAACCAAACCACTTTTACAGTGTTGAAAGACTAGTGAACTCTGTTTAATCAGTGTTTTTATCTGTCATGTCTGAAAAGGCATTTATACCACATTCAGGCTCAGAAGGCATTGAAATGTGATGGGCAGCAGCTGTGTGAGCTGTGACGCTCGGCAAAGGAACTCTGTCACAGAAAGACATGATGCACTTCAGGGATGGACAGAGTTGTCCGTCATTCTGAAATGTCCACGTATAGGACATTGATATGGAAGGTGTTCATGAAACAATTCATCTGTCAGGATGTCTTTGAAGAGATGAACAGCTTGCGCTGTGGAGTTGGTTGTTTTATCCTGAACCATCACACACACTTGAATTGTGCATTTAAGGCAAACCACTCAAATGCTTCTGCTCTGTTTATCTTGCAGCGTTTTTTGATGGTAGGTATGTTTCCCTGGACTTGTTTCATCCTGTGGAAATTTAAGGAGGAAGAGGGAATAAAGGTGAGATAGAGAAGGCTTCAGCTCTAATCTAATATCTGAAGTAAAATCATTGTCAGAAAAATTACATTACTGTTTGGTTTTCCACCTATAGAACAAGAACAACATCTTTCAAAAACACAAAGGAAACATTCTGATGATTCACTGTCATTAGGAGTTCTGTTGTTGTTGCAGCAATGGTGGCCACTGTCTCAATTTATTGTGAGAGTGAAATATTCTATGAAGTTCTCAACCATTCTGTGATACTACCAAATTTGTATTTTCTAATTGAAATGTTTAAATGTTTTCTGGGCTACAGAGAGAGGTCATACCATGCTGGTAGATGGAAGAACACAAGTTTTGGTCTTCTTATCAACTACTGATGCACCAGTCTCCTCCCAGTCTGCCTAGAAGGAGGGGATGGGGACCTTACTGGGGTGTCCCGATGTTGGCTGACCTGCTCTGGCTGGAGTGACTGGCTCAGCTGTGGGTGTGTTGGGGGGGAGGCAGGAATCATACTCACACCTATTTGCCTTCTCTTTCTGTATCAGAAAGCACCTGTTCAAGACTCACAGAAAGCTGATACACCTGTCACCCTCATTTTTCTTGCCTTTGTGCATTCTCAGTCTCTGTAACCTACTGCTGAGAAACAGAATTTTATCAGTGGACACCTGCACTGCTAATAAACTCTGCCTCCTGCTCTCCGTAGGGTCAGGGGACATGGGCATGGGGCCTCAGACAAGTATGGACATCTTCTGCTCAATGTCATGTCTTCACTGACAGCAGCAATTTCTTGCAATTAGGCTCCTGCAGCAGGTAGTTAACTTGGGGGCAACAGCTGATTGTCTCTATTTAACTTCACCACTCAACTTGAGATTCTTGTTCAAAGCCCAGTGTTTCCCATTGCTTCCTTTCCTCTCTGTTCTTCTCTTGATGGAGGGGTATAAATCAGAAATAATTGTTATTAATAATCTAAATCAACCTTTGCTTTTCTACCCCTCACCTTGGGCAAGAAGACTATAGTGAACAAAATGAAATCTGTGACACTTAATAAGGAAAGAGCAAAACCAGCTATAAAAGTCAACTTTTTTGAAATTGCGATAGCAGAAAATGCAGTGTCTGAATTTTAGGTCACTGTTGGGTCAAAAATGTCTGCTTAGCTGGACTGAGAGCACAGCTGAAGGATCCCTGGGAGAGTTTGTTTCATTTAGGCCACTTGCACATCACAAATGCTTGAGAAGGGTTCCTGGCCTGCAGTGTTTGCATCAGCCTACCAGAGTAACGAGAAGTATCAAAGCATCAGTGGGAGATGCAGTCTTAAAAAATACGGTTCAGTTAATGACTTGGTTGTGAACTTTCAAAATGTAATTAATAGTTCAACCAGGCTGAATTAAAAATACAGCATTTGCACAGTGAAATCCCAGAGACTGCAATTTTCTTTGCATGGGTTCAAGACTAGTTTTAATAGATCGTTGGCAGATGTTTCATTGCTCCTGCCTCATGGGAATTTCCTTTGGTTTTTCCAAGGTTTCAGGACACTTAGAAATTTTTATTTCCTTTTATGCAGGTTACACAAACATCTTTTTATATGTGATCTCTTAAGTATTCAAATTGGGCCAGTCTGTTCCTGTCTTGCTTTTGTAGGTATTTTTGTAAAGCAAAAAGTTGAGATACCTATTAGCAGCTTTTCTTACACTAACCCAAGTGCAAGGTTAACAGTTTTCAGGTTTTTTCTTGTGTTTTTTGGAAGCTATACTTCCAAGAATACAGAAATGGAGATGTTTGTCCAGTTTCAAGTATGCACCACTACTAGAGGATTGTTGATTGATTATAAACGTTTTTAGGTTTTTTTTGGGGAAAAAAAGAATCTTTATGGCATTATGAAAAAACAGTGATGTTTGACAGTAGATTCCCAGTGATAGGTTCTATAGACTTTCTGAGATTGTGTCCTTACAAAGCTAAAATGTGGAAGGAATTAAATGGAGAAGGTAATAGGCACCACTGTCCTTTAAAAACAACAGTACAAAATCTCATCTTTGAAACTGAGTTTCAATGACTTATGCTGCAGAGGAAATCAGTGTGGCAACAGGAGAATATTTTCAAAATTACGTAGTCTCAGTTTTCAGAAAAAGGAGATTGAAACTGAGAGAAGGCAGCCAGAGAGAATATAAAGCTTTTCAGGTGCAGCTTCTATTTGTTGATTTAATGCCAGTTTGGTTTCTTCCTCTCTGAACCTAAAGTTTAAATAGGTTTTACTTACTTATTCCTTCTTTGCTCAAAAGGCTGTTTGTTGTCAAGTCTCCACATCTGACATAGGAGACTCCTCAGACTATGGGTGTTTCTGAGACCTGCATCCCCTTCCTGCTGTCACTGTGACTATACAGAATCATGATCTAGTTTTTTCACTGCACTGAAAAATCTCACTTTTTAGGATTATTAGCCTGAGCACATAAAGTTCTTGGGAAAATGTGGCATGTTCTGTGTTTATGTAGTGAGGTCTGGACTATGCTTGTAATCTGTATTTTTAGCTTCTTTAGATTTTTAGTCATCTGCAGTTAATAGGCTGGTTACTCTATTGAAAAGATTGTGTTGCAAAACCATAGAAAGGCCTTGGGATGTATCTTAGAGCATTTACAATACAATTTGAAGTAGAATTAAAAATCGTTGATACAAGGCAGCTTCCAAGACTTACAGTTTGGGGTAAGAAAGGAAAGGGCAAATGTGAACGAGAAAGCAAGCTAAAACTGCAGGTAATCTTCCATAGTCCAGGTTTTGGACATAGAACGTGGTGAGATGATGCTGAATCAGAGTTGCTCTTTACCCACTTACAAAGTCAGCACATCTGATATCAACAAATGTCACACCCCCTCTAATTAGCCATTCATTCCATAACATGGCCGACTTAAAGAAAATAGCTGTGATTTAAAAAACCAGTATAGCATTAACATGGAGGTTAATAGCCATCTTCAGCTGCATCATTGTCCTGGCATGAAATGTTTTTGCTGTGTCTCAGCCACATTTTGGGTTGGGATCCAGAGTTGATTATTTGGTGTAGTGGTGAGTTCAGAAGGACAAGCATCTGCATCTGCTTTTGGTTTTCTTTCCTTTCACTGCACCTTGGAATGACACTTGTGCTTACCTTTACAGTCTCAGAGGCTGAAAGTTTTCATGGAAATATTCTTTTGTTCACCTTATTTCTCTATACAATTCATCTACAGAAATGTTCTTTTCATGAGTTTATAGTAAAGGAATGATTATCATGTAATGTTAAGTACATATGTGTACATTTATGCATATAAGCATTTTAATTTCTAAATTGGAATTTTTTGACGCATACAGTACTAAAGAATCTCATTTAAGAGGTGATTTCTGGATGCTAAGGGCTTGACATGACTTAAATGAAAACCTAAACCAGTTGCTAGTTTTAGACCCCTGGTCATTTAATATCTGTCCTGTTACAAAAACTGGCTGCATGTGTGTGTATCTATGTAAAGATTCAGAACAGTGTTCATTTCAGAAGTAGCTATTTTCCCATTGCCAGACACTAGGGCTTTATTAGAAGACAGAATATGCTGGTTGTTACAGCGCATTTTCCACTTATGCATTAGTTAAATTGAAGTCAGTATGGCTGGTGCGTGCTTTACTTTCAAAAATTACTAGAAGGCTTTTCCTCCAGTTTAATTGTCTTCCAAAGAAACGTAACAAGTATTTGGGAGTCCTAGTGCCTTTTTTTGTTCCCATGAAAATGTTCTGTTCCTTTCATAGGTTGAATCGTGAGAGAACATGAGAAGTGGGTGAAACACTAAATTGTGCTATAAATCAAGTAACTTTATAGGAAATTATGTATTTTCTAATTACCCTGCTTAGATATATAGCGAGCAAAAAAGGAAACGAGCTACACAAGTTGGAGAAATGTCAGATAAACAAACTATGACATGTGTAGTATTATTACCATCTGACATATCTCAAACACTGATTTTACTAACTCATCCTTCATTCTTTATATCCACATGTCTAGCAGTGCATGCATTTATGTTTTATATAAAGGGTGAAGTCTGTAGTCAGAGCATTTGAGCTACACTGTTAAAAATAAATTAAGGAACAGCAGGTGAGAATGGTTCCTACGCATGAATATTCAAACTGTACCTCAGTCAGATACTGTAGAAAGAATAATAGAGAGCAATAAAACTTTGGTGGGGCCAAGGCGCTGATATGATCTGAAATAAAAGTTTTATTGGCACAAGAGTGATACGACTCCGAAAACTTAAATCTGCTCGTATGCCCTGTTGCCAAAATGTTGAGTTTAAAAAATTGAGGGGGCAGTGGCACTAAGATGTTGAAAGTCTTAGCAGTCAGGCTCTTAACCCTGGTGTGCTTTAGTCTCTGAGCAGAATGGGTTCAGGGTCGGCAGGAAGGTGTAGGGACTAAGTAGCTAAATTGAAATCTGAGAGAATTCAATTCATTCTCTCTCTGGCAGCCCTTTCCTATGTATCTGCATCACTTAGGGCTGAACTCACGGAGGCATTTAGGCACTTTCAGGCAGGTCATCAGCTACCTTTTTCTTTTTTTTTTTTTTTCTGGTGTAAATGAAGGTGACTTTCACACTACAGCCACTGTTGGATTCAGTGAGGTTTCATAGGAATCGGGAGCATGACCACTGTTCAGGGGATTTTCAGGGAGAACTCAGGAACCAGAATGCATTTGTGGATCTGACATTCATCTGCCCATCACTTACACATTGTAAAGACAAAAACATTCAGAACTGTGAAATACTTGGATACTCTAGAAGGAACCTTATTAATGGATAACTGAATTCTTTTAATGTAATTTTTTTTTTCTTTTTTTTTTTTTTCTGTGCTTGCTTCACAGATCCTGTACATGGACCTCAAAATGTAGAAGTTGTTGATATTCGCTCCCGGCAGCTGACATTGCAGTGGGAGCCCTTTGGTTATGCAGTGACCCGTTGCCACAGCTACAATCTCACAGTCCAGTACCAGTATGTGTTTAACCAGCAAAAATTTGAGGCAGAGGAACTCATCCAAACTTCTTCCCACTACACCCTGCGAGGTCTTCGGCCCTTCATGACCATCAGACTGAGGTTAGCCCTCTCTAACCCAGAAGGCAAAATGGAAAGTGAGGAGTTGGTTGTACAGACTGAGGAAGATGGTAAGTTATGTTGGGTTTGTTTGCATGTTTGCTTTTTGGGAGAAGACTAATATTTTAAACAGCATAACCCTTTCTCCCATAGACTTATAAGCATCTTCTCTGGACAATGTGTGTTTGTTACACAAGTAAAATCTGTAGGTGTAAACAATTTCCATTTCACAGCCATGTTCTTGAAGGGGCAAGGATCCCTGAAGTGCTTGGAAATGACAAACGCCAGTCTGAGCAGCTGCCAAAAGTGGTAGGTTTAATTCTATAGAACTTGTGTTCTGAACTACCCAGGACCAACAATAAGCTTCTTTATCATATGGGTAAATGTAATCCTGGCATTTGTTGATTTTTCTTGTGCCTTCACATCACTGTTCCAAAACGAAGTATGATGTCTTCCTTTCCAGAGTGTAACTTTTCTTAATACTGATCTGGATACAGCATTTTATATTCGTCTCAGAAGCTAAATTAATTTGGTGCTAACTCTTCTGTTCTTGTAAGCAAAAGAAAAAACAAAATAAGTGTTTCCTAGAAGTAGTGATGGAAAGCTTTGAAGTGTCACTATCCCATCTGAGCTGTGAGGACTCTCATAGACTACAAGCTCCATCCTGTCCAGTGTGTTAAAAAAGAAATGTTCTTCCTCTGCCAGAGCTGTAAGGAGTTGCTGTCCTAAGTTTCTCTCAGCTGAAAGTGGTTCTTGCAGTCCAGTATATCATACGGGGGGGACATAAGAGGATGGCAGATCTTTCAGAAAAATGAACAGGGTTTTTATCAGACAGGCTTGGGAGTGCATTTAGTTAGTTATCTTCCACAGTATTAAAATTTTGCTTGAGTAGGTGGATTTTTTAGCTGGCCTTGTAGCCATAATGAAATATAAATCTTCCATTGTTACTTTGCTAAGGAAATAAATCTTTCAATTGATAAAGGTGTGCAGCCCAGTAGCATCTTTATGCCAAGGTGCAATCTGGCTGTTTAGTGGATAGAGCTTTGCTCTTGTGTGGGCAGAGAAGGACAAATTACATTTCCTGCTGCTACTGTGCTGTACTCGAATAAGGATGTACTGAAATTAGTTTCATATTTTCATGGATTCTGATTCTGTTTAGCACTTAGTGGTTAGATTAGGGTACTCTTACTTGAACAAAAGTTTCAGAATAGACCTTTCATATTGAGAGTGCCTTGGTAATGGTAGTGCCTTGAGGGGGTTTTGTGTTGAGTTTTTTTACTATTATTATTTTTTAAATTTTCAGCTGTGAACTTCCTGTCTCATGGCCTCTTGGTGTCTTCTGGTGTGTGTGCATCTGGAGCTGGTGGTAGCTTCTAACACAGGTTTTTGTTCATTTTTTTTCCCTGTAGTTCCTGGACCAGTTCCCTTGGAATCCATCCAGGGAGGACCTTTTGAAGAGAAGATCTATGTTCAGTGGAAGCCTCCAAATGAGACAAATGGCATCATTACACTCTATGAGGTAAGGAGAACAGATTGTTGTCAAGGAATACATGCCACAGAGCCCTTTTCATATGTATTTAAGCCAATCCTGAGCTCTGAGAGATTTCAGCAGGTGCTAAAAGAAGCTTGATTAAAATACATAAGAATCTTCAAGATAGTCTGCTGCTATCACTGGAAAAGTTTTCTAGTTCAAACAAGAAAAGATTTCTTTACCAATATTCCCCCATGTCTCAGGTGTTCAATTCCTGCACTTTTTTCTTCTGCAGTATCTCCAAGATCTGGTTTTTTTCTTTCTTGAGGTAAACTTCTGTTAGGTTTTATACCTAAATACCTAAACCAGCTCCTCTGTGCCTTTCCAATAGCCATAACACTTCCTGGCAATCTCAGCAGAATATAGACATTAAGTCTTATCTTTTAGTGTTATTATTCAGTCTTTCAGTAAGACATCTATCTAGCCCGATCACTTTCCCGGCCGCCAAAAGAAATATACAGAAGGTTATAGGATGATCGCTGGATGAAAAAAAACCCTTTAAATGTGATTTTAGAGTGTATCAGAGATGTTTCTTGTTAAGGTAAGGCAGCGTTACCATTGTCATGTGCTTCTGGTGAGACTGTGTCCATAATGTCATGTACACCCAAAGGTGCAGAAAAGGAATATAAATGGAGGACTGCTTTAGAGGATCATGTGAAATGAAAGACAGTCCTATGAGAGAAGATAAAGACACTTTTATTAAAGTGCACTGGTGTACCAGTGCTGGCTGAGCATGTTTCTGTGAATAGGTTCAGCATTTACCACAGTAAGGTTAGAAAAAAAGAAAAAAAAGTTTTGATTTTACAGTGATGAAAAAATCAGCACTGTGGGCTTGTGCAGCATTTTCTGATACAGAGAGGCAAGAACCACTTTTTTGCTTCCTCTTTTATGATGGGTGAACATAGAAACTTACTTTGGAAAAGTCATGGGTGCAAGAAGCAACTCTGCCATCACCAGTGAGGTTGTTCTCCTTACCTCTTCCCATCCAGCTCCTCCGTTTGGAACAGTGTGTCTTATAACGTGTTACTCCTAGATCTCCTTGCTAACACTGGCTGTCACTGTGTGACAGGTTCATCAGCTGGAGAGAAAAATACAGATGAGCAGTTACACATAACCTGGAGAAGTGGCCAAAGCATTCTCAGGGTAGTTGTCAGGCTGTTAGGTCTGTATCACAAGCAGGTATGAGCATCTCTTCCAAGTAACGGGAGATCCTAGTTTTGAAATTGCTCAGTAAATAACGTACAGGTCTTTGCACAGAAACATCTCATCCTGCTGCCTACAACTGAAGTTTAATCTTTCTAAAAATACAGAGAAATTTCCAGTATTGTCCAGGTAGTTGCATCTTCTGCATTGCTTGCTTAATCCTTAGCTTACTATAGATACTTAAAGGTTCATCTCTGTCTCTGCTGGTGTTATTTTAAGATTTCATGCCATGTGTCTAGGACCAAAGTCATTCCTCAGTAGTAATGACCTCCAAAGTGTTGTTTTAGACAGGATTCAGCCAGTTTTCAGCATCATCATGGCCTTACACTGCTTTAACAGAGTTCAGCTGACCTACTGGTTAAAGAGATAAAGAAAAGCCAGTGGTTAGTCTCCAAGAGGTTTTCAGTTCTTTCCTGTGACCTACAGCACCGATCCAGGTAGAATCAGAAAGCTTTAAAGACAACAGAAGAAAAAAGGTCAAACTATGAACTTGTGCAGTGCTACTTTAAAGAGGTCTCTGCAGGGAGCAGAGTTCCTGCAGCCCAGGACGGGCAGTGCTGCTCTGTCACCAGGAGGAGCTGGGAGGCTCAGTGATGTGCTAGAAAACTTAAAACTATCTAGAAATTCTGCAATTATGTTGTTGTCTTTAGGGAGAAACAAACCCAAGAGCGTACCAACTTTTATTAAAGAAAAATTCCCTGCAATGTACAGAATCAAGAAATACCACTTTATGAATTAGTGGTTAGGAGCTCTGCATTACACCTGGAAGTAGCTGGCTAAGATTCACACATAGTTATTATACAAGTGATGGTCTCTCAGACTCCTTTGGGCACAAGACCTCCTAATAAAAACAAATTTTAAAAACTCCTCCTCCTAAATAATAGTTCCCTTCTTGCCATCACCATCAAGATCTGATTCACTGTATTCTAAAATGCTTCCAAATAATCACACTGTGTATTCTACTTACATACCACTTGCTTTTCCTTGGGACAGATTTACTTCTCAGATCCCTAATCATTCTTGCAGTTCCCTGCCAGGCAGACTTCCATATCGCACAAATTGCCATTGCAGTTTGCTTGCACACTGCTTATATGCCAACTGGGCTGAAATTCAGCAGCACAACCTTCAGCAAGTCATTTGGCAGCCAGAATCACTAATTTCATAATGACTGAATGCTTCTAAAGAGCCTAACCAAAATGGAAGGACCTTAATGAACCTTTTTGACTTATGCAAGTCTCTTCTGATTGATGTTTATCCTTAAAATGCTATTGTAGTTTTTTAATAAAGGCATCAATAGCCTTGAATTTAAAGTTGGTTTCAAACCCCCCTGCGTTCAGTTGGAGAATTGATTGTTTCACTGGGTACAGCCTCAGCTGGATTTTTAAAAAAAGGAACCTTCTAGATCCCCAAATTGGGATGTAATTGCAGTCTGTTTCTAGGGAGCAGAAACCTCTTGTTCAAGAGAACTTGCAGAGCTCTGGGAATTGCAAGTCAGTTAATCAGTATGCTGAAAAGATTAGGATATGAGACTTGCAGAAAGCGAGTGATGGTACCGTTCATGCTGGGGGATGTGCGGGGAGCACGACAAAGCAGTTAATAACACGAGCATATGCTGAGTTAGTAGGTGTCAGTTGATCTGTCCAGTCAAGAAAGCCGTTAGGGAGAGGCGCAGGCTGCTGTTGCAAGTAAGCCGTGCAGCTGAGATAAAGCTTAAGAGCTCCAGCTGTAGTCAAGTCCCCAGGTAGCTTCAAGGTGTGCAGGACCTTACCTGAGATAAGTAGATCAGTCTGGGTTCTGAAACACAGCTGAACAGTGAGAATGGATTTTGCTGGTACACTGGGTTGGATCGAATGCTCTACAGAGGTGTTTTTGCATATGGCATTCATGAAAGAGGCGTTATTACAGCTCTCTCTTGTAGCGAGCTGTGACTGGCAGAATGTAATAATGTTGTAATAAGTCCTGTCCCCCCTTCAGTCTTCTGGCAGACTGAAAGCACCACAAGTTGTTTATTTTTTTTTAATCAATCCTGAAAAGCTGCTATGCTTTAAAATCCCTAATAATCAAATGCTGCTTAGTGTGCTTGTACTGTGTGGGAATTCAGCTTCAAAGACTTTGTGTACAAAGACATGCAAAAAAGATACTTTTTTTTAAACAATTTTTTTTATCCTAAGTGAGTGTAAAGTCAAACCACCATCAAACAGCAGAAAGACCTATGCTGTCATTGGACTGCCGGGACAAGAAATCTAATTTAAGGTCGTGGACCAGCTTTGGCACTTAAATTCTCCTGCTTTTAGAGGACATGATGATGTCTTTAAGTGTCTGTTTCATAATCTGAAGTGCTCCAGATACATGCGTGGACCCAGATATTCTGTGCAAACTTGCATCTTGAAAATGTAAATAAACAGAAGTTATTTATATCTGCATTTCACTGTTCATTTGGGCAGCTGGAAGCTTACCGGTGCACTCAGTAAGTGACGGTGGCTTTCGCCTTTGTAAATATATTTTTTGAATGTAATCTCTTAGAATCGTGAGGTTTAGAATATTTTGCCCTTAAAGGGAAGATGGGAAAAAAAACCCACCTAGCATTCCTGTCTAAGATATTTGTCACATTACTTGGGGGAAGGCATTAGGTAAGGTATTACAGTCCTAGAAGCATTTGAATGGTGGCTGCAGTGTATTTAGCTCCTTGGCTGGAAAAATGACTCTGACTGTTGAAGTCCTTCCAGTGAGCCATGCCTAAAGGCAGTGTTTAAACAGGAAGCTGTCTTTTTAAACATTGTGAGGTGTAGCCTTGTAATCACTTATGTTCTCATCTTTATGATGATTAAGTCCCATGTGGGTTGCACATGGGTCTTGGGAAAAATAAGAATGCATTTGCAGCTTCTAACTAGCTAGTTTTCTCAGTCACTGTTTCTGAAATGCTGTAAATTTCTATTTAGATGCCAGGAATAATAATATAACGGACTTTCATACACAATTTTAGCTCCTTAATGGGATGCTTGGAGCCTAGTAGTTCTAATCCCAGTGGATTTGAGTTTAAATTGCACTTCAGAGGTTACAGATCCTCTTAGTTGCCATGCAAAATTGCAGTTTGCCCTTCATCATCTCTCCGGTTGCCAATATGCCATTTCTTCTCCATCGCTTCATGCACTTTTTCTCTGCAGGAGAGGTCATTACATGGAAACTGCCTCTTGGAAGATCATGCATAAGGTCAATATTTGTGGGATGCACTGCCTGCATTTACGATAGGGCAGAAACAAATTTCTTCCACCTCTGACCCCTGAAAGTGCATAGTTACTGTAACACAAAGCATGATTATCTGGCCTAATAGCTATCCACTGCATGGATATGCATGCGTTTCTATTCAGAGCCCTTTTTTAAGCTATTCATGAAACCTGACATTTTTAGGATAAAATCTTCCCTGCTAAAAGGTGCAGCAAAAAAACGTTTCCTGCAAAAGCTGAAAGGATTGGGGACTCAACTTGGCTTAGTCATTTGTTTGTTTATTTGAAGGCTTTTTTTGGTTAAGAAGAGTGAAAAATGGCTCCCACAAGAAGAAAAGCAACAACCACGAAATCTTGCAACCAATTTATATAAAGCTCTACAGTCGAAATAGTAGAAAAATGACAATTCTTGGAAATTGCCTTCAGTGAGAAGTGGCTTTGAATGTTCCCATGAAAATCAATCATGTTACAGCTTCTCAATTGCATTCTGTGGATGCACGATACTCCTGGGACAAAGCTTTCTCACTTAAGCTCACTAAGTGTGCACTGAAGGAAGTCCATGCTGCACACAGCTGGCTCCTGAATTTATCTGAACATTAAGAGAACATTAAGGAGACACCGTTAAGTGCTCAAAACCCAGGAAATGATCAATTAAGGATTGTATATTCGGTCATAGCTTTATCACTCTTCTGTACAGGCATTTGACAATGCAGTCTTCACGCAATCGGATATTACCCTCTGTTCATCTGCAGCACTAATGTGGTTTTCCTTTGACACTGGATTTATACAGTGTCTTGTACTACTATATGTTGTTTGTCCAGAGTCCATGAAAGTCAATTTCATGAAGAATAAGTGTTTTACTGAGTCTGTACTATGTTGAATTAGAATTCTGTAATAGTCTAAACTAGCAATGAAACTATGTGGCCACATATAATCGAAGCTCAATCAGCTGTAGAGTAGGCAGCGTCATCCTCTCAGTGACACGTAAGGGAAGCTGTGCATATATACCCAGCTAAATTAGTTTTGTAGTTTACGGCGTTTTGTGCAGAATTGCACTAGAAGAGGGCTGGGCTGGCTGAAGAGAAACTCTTCATTATATGGTTGCTGACTGTAGTATTTACTGAGCACTTGGTGGACAGGTTGTTTAGATGCTGCCAATGTTCTAGGCCCCACTTAGGCAGCATTGAGGCCAGAATTTGGAAAATTAATGATGCTGATTGCACTGATTTTTTTATTTTATTTTTTTTTAAAAATAGCAGTTGAGAAAGGCTGTAAATCTGGGCACTGTGCACTTTCTCAGCAGGTTGGGATGCCGTGTCAGGCACAGACCTTGTTCTGTTTCTGGGACAAGGCAGGGCTTAGCAAGACAGCTTTCTGTTGAAATTTTAGGAGCACAGAGTGACAAGAAATATCGTTTCTTTCAGTCAGCAGAATCCCACAGAGAGCTCTTTTTCCCCCTTCTATGCTCTTTAAAAAGTAATGTGGCTTATAAGCTCCCTGTCAGCCCTAGAATTCTAGTATGTGCTTGAGTGACCCCTCCGCCACACACAGGGCATGTAAGATGGCTTCTCCGATGCTGCAAGGAAAACCCAATTTACCCGTGCACAATAATATAGAAGCCAACATATGCAGCTGCTGTTCTGGTGAAACAGGATGGCTTTCCTTCCCCTATCACGTTTGGAAACATAAAATGCCGTGGCAGAGCTGAAGTCACTTGGAGCCATCTTGGTTTCTAGCCAATGGGGGCGATAATAGGAACGAGGCCTTGTTCTATCTGTCCAGAACGTCCGGGGGCCAAGGCTGCTGGCTGTTCGTGCTCTGCACAGCCACGGAGGACGGCAGCAGGGAGGATACCCCAGGTGCAGGCTGGCTGGCTGTTTACTTACATGCTAAACCCTGTTGAAGAGATGGCTGTGTCTGTGTTGCTGTCGTTTCTTTCCATCCTATCCCAGTTCGTTTAACACAGCCTCAAACTTAGGAAATGATTAAATGATTTTCTGCTTAGGGATACTTCTCAGAATAAACACCTTAAAGAGCTTTTGAACAAACTTCTTGGAATGATACAGGATTCTTATTTGTGCTTTACTCATTCTCTGTTACTTGCAAGATGTACTTAACTTGGAAGCATTTGTTAATGATGCTCTTTTAAATCTTACGTTTCCAGTAACATCTTGATGAGAAAATGAGAGGGTTTGTTGAGAAACTCAGATGTCAGGGTTTTTTTCAATGTGTGACATCCTCCAGGTAAATAGCATACTTGTGTTATAAATAGTATGAATCAACCGTTTAAAAAAAATTGCTTGATCAAGCTTTCCAGAAATAAAAGCATAATACAGTCCCTTGAGCACAACAATTTCTTTGATTACCTTTTTATTGTTCTTTTGAAGCCATTAGACTTGCAGCAATATAAATCCAATGCAAATGAGAAAAGATATTTGGGTACAACAAACCTTTTTTTTTTAAAAAAAAAAAAGGAACTGGATTATTTTAATGTTCATGTTGGGCTCTTTCTAAGCTAAACTAAGTGATAAGAACTGAAAAAAAACCCCCAAACTTATTCTTTCTTATAATGAAGTTCAAATTAAAAAAATCCTTTTGTGGATATGTGAACATCTTGTCTCTTTGCCTTCCAATGCTTTATTTTCCTTCCTAGAAAAAATACAGTTTTGGTCTATTATTCTTTATTCAGGCGTGCTGTTTCTCTTTATTGTCATCCAGCAAACCAGTTGATTCTTAACCCCATTTCTTCTGTCTAATCTTTCAAGGGCCAATGTACCTGTGCAGTTATGTTGATACAGACAGATAACTCTCTTTAACAATTCCATATTCAGATCTTACAATATCTTGCTTACCAAAATGTAGTAATTAACTAAGTTGAAAGCAAACTACGGTATGTGTTTGTACTTCTTTCCTAGATGGTTATTTCTGTTTCATCATAAGTATTGTTTAATTTAGCAAATAGATAGGATTGAAAAATCCAGACGTGGTGGCTTTATTCTTTATTAATTGGTGCAACTGAGGAACTGTGTAAAAGAGGAAAAGCCAGTCAAGGGGATCTTCTCATCGCCTCCAAAAGGCAGAGATGCCAGAATTATGGTTCCTTTTGGGAAATTGATCGTATTGCTGTTCTGTGTGTGTGTGTATTAGACCCAGTCTTTAACTATGATCCTGCTATCCAGGGGACAGGATGGGATTAGGTTTAGTTTCCTGTGGCCTTTGGTTCCCTTTTTGCCGCCTTCTTTTGCCCTCCCTTTTTGCCACTGTTTTTTCCTGATTTCTGTTCTCCATGCTGTCCAGGTTGTATTTCTGACAGCAAGGGTGGGACAGCTTTCAGAAGGCTACTGGCAGCTACTAAATTTTAGCACTGGGGGAACAACTGGATTGCTTAATCTCCCTTTTGTTTCTAATTCAACCACCTCTGAAATTGTGAAAAGCAATTTAGAGTGAGGCAGACACTTGACTTGGAAAATAAGCACAAATGGATAGTTTATAATAAGACTTAAGTAACTAAAAATATATAGTCTTACAATTATCAGCTACAGTAGTAGCTAGGACTGGTATTTTACCTATAAATGTGGCAAAACCATTTTATCCATATTTGGGTCTTGCTGCCATTACTTTATGGTGTATAGCAAACAGAGCAGCTGTAAGTGATGTTGTTAATACTCTGTTGTGTTGGTTTGAGTTTTTGTTCATTGCCCACAGCTTTTGCTACGCCCAGTGTAGCATGGCAAGCCAGCCATGAGGCATATTAAGCAGTGCTTTCAGCATCAAGGACTAACTGAGGAACAAGTATGGAGATTGAGTAACCGCCTCAATGCTGCAGTCCTATCAAAGCAATTTCTATAGTTGTCATTTTCTGCTATTAAACTGAACAATGAGGCTTTCCAATAAAATCATATGAAATAACAGCTCATTAAAAACTCTCCTTAATATATAGCATGCTAATTAATGTCAGTGGGGTGCAAGCTTGAATGGCAGAATAGACTATAATGTTTAGAAAGTAGGTAAAATAAAAGAAGATATTTTATCATTAATGACCTTTTAGTAAACCTAATGAAATCCTTAATGGCCTGAATACATTACTGAGGCACTCCCAATTGCTTTGTTACCTACTCCATTCTTCCTCCCTTTCTCATAGACATTAAACTTGGTTTTATTTATGGAAAACAAAAAGCCATAAAGTCCCAAGGAAATACGAACTGGAAGAAGGCATCTGAGCAAGGAGATTAGATGAGTCTTCTCAGCTCTCCTATCCTTGTTCCTGGTCAAGAGAAAGGCTGGCTGTAGGACCATGTTATATTCTGTCCTGTATATATGTTGTCTGTGTTTGTATTCAGGTTTAATTGGCTCTGTGTTTATGTGACTTCAGTAAATAGGCAAGGGAGCAAATGGGCCTCTTTTATTCACGGGGGCTCCCTAGGTTAGCTTCCATATTCATTCCTAGAGCTGTGCTATAGCTTTTTATACTGTTACCAACTATGCTGTGCTTGTGCTGTGACTAAATTAAAGGACTTTATTCTTCAGGGCTTTTAGTCTTTCACATGCTGCCAACCTTAAATATAACTTGCAAAAATGCTGTTTAACTCTCCCTTAACTTTCTCCCAAAAGAAGTAATACAGGAATGGAAAAATGAAAAGCCTTTGCTTCCTCCTATTTCCTGGATGAAATTTTGTGGGCTGGAGAGGGATGCAAGTAGCAATAATTGTCTGGCTTAAACTGAGTTTTAAGATGAAAAATGTGCCCAATCATCTGGTCATAAAATACATTCTTTAGTTCTGAAGTCCAACACTGGAGAAGGATTGTTCACTAACCTGTTCACTAACCCTTTCCTGTTCATTAGAAGATAACTTTCTTCAAATGATTCCTTTTGTGCAACACTGGGTGCAATTAACTTTAGTCTTGTACCCCAAATGTCTGAAACTTCCTGATAAGATTGAAATGCATGTCCATCCTAGCTGCAATCTGAAGTCACCCGCAATAGTAATTGTTCCTAAGAAGCATAGGCGGTTGGCGAGTCTTAGAAAAAGGAGCCCATTGCTTGCTGTGTAATCATGTTTCAATCAGCTTTATAGAACCATGAAATTGATTGTCCCCCCGATGTACCGTACACTTTGGAGCAGATACTGTGCTGGGCAAGCTAATTCCTTATTTGGCTCCAAACACACAAAAGAAAAGAGCTTTTCGCTTCCTCTCCCATTTTCACAACCAAGGAGGAAGGGAGCACAAATCACCTTGAAATCAGAATTTGAGAGCATAGCTACATCAGCCAGCCCTGTTTTCTTTTCCTAATCATCCAGTGAAAAGTGTGGTGATTTAGGAGAAAGATGCTCAGGCTGTTGGCTGCATACAAGAGAGCTTGGATGCCTGACAAAACCAGTGGTGGTGATGACCAGGTAATCAAAGAGCTATAGGAATCGTACAAGTCTGACAGAAAGGAGATCTGAGAGAGTGTCTGGTTAATGTGGTGTCCTCTGCAATATTGGAATCGGCTTCTCTCCTCTGCTGTGAAGATAGTCTTGACGTACTGACAAACATTCCTCGTCAGATACCTGCAGAGAAGCTCTGATCCTGTCTTCACAGAATTTAATTCCTGTTTCAAATTCCCTCATTTCAGGAATATTTTGGTCCTTCAACATAAGTGAAACTCCGTTCAAAAAGAATCCAAAATCAACCCACCAGTGAAAGTTCTGGGAGCTCCTTCTTAACCTGAGTCTCATCCCTGGAAGATTTAACATCTCCAGCATTTTTGTATTTTGTGTTGAAATGACACCAATTCAGGGTCCCTCTTCAGTCTGAAATGCTTCTTCTGATGGAAGTGGTTCATTAGTCCCTGGGCTTTCATGGGCTAACTCTAAAGTTCACAAGAAGGAATCAAGAAAAGCAAGGCTGTTGCTGTCATCCTTAAAATGCTCCTACAAGGCCCATATCTCAGACAGAAACTTTGAGGGAGGACACAAGCTAGAAAATATATAATTTTAAAAGTACACACCAAAACAAAACAAGAAACCCTGCAGAAACGGCAAAAGGTGCTTCTATCCAGATTTATGTTGTCTTTTAGAATGTATGAGGTTTCTTTCTCTTAAGGCTCACTTCGGTGACTTTTCCAGAGTCAGAAATGTGGTCCCCCAAACTGCTGGGCAAGTTCAGGCCTTTTCTCCTCCATCAGCTCCTGCACAGGGCAGCTTCCACGTGTGAATGGTGGTTGCTCCAAGCTGCAACCCCCAGCTCTTGCTGTAGCTGCAGTACTGGCAGCAGAGCAATGTGACGCAGTGGGGTGTTTGGTTTGCTTTGGTTTGGTTTCTTTTGCACAGACCACAAGAGGCTTGTGGCTACAGAATAATTATTAGTTTGTTTATTAGGAAAGAAAAATACAAGTCATGACTCCCACATATCACTGTCTAGGACATTTTTCCTTTTAGTGCTTTAGTGCTCTAGTCCTTTAGTCCTTTCCTTTTAGTGCTCTAGTCCTTTAGTCCTTTTTCCACTGTTTTTTCTGAGCTATTTAATTTTTCTCTCTCTGTCACAGCGTTAAACTTGTATTAAATTTAGAGGGAAACAAAATAATGTGTATACAGCATTATTAACTTGCCATTTTCTTATTTAGGACCCAGACAAATTGTAAATTGTTCAGGTTATCCGGACAAAAGTTACATCCTCACCTAGCCATCATCCTGGTTAAGGACGAACCTTGTGGATTTATCCATGCTGCTGCTGAGCAAACAGTGCTGCTTGGTAGATGGAACTCAGCCCTTTACCTGGATACTGTAATATTTCCCTCTCGTTATATTTTATAAGGTCTGTCTTGTAATGCTCCACATTCCAGAAACATTGTCCCATCTTTCCAAACTTCTCTGTACAGTAGACCAGACTTCCAGCTAAGTAAAACCACGGCTCCTGCGTTCAAAGACAAGTCGGTTGCTCAGCTGACACTGAAGTTCGAACAACCTTGGCTTGGGCAGGAGTAATGAGACACAGCCCTGGGCTATAAATTACATTGACTTGGGAACGAGGGGAATTCATTCTGCTTTGCCTGAGGCAAAGGTCTGCTGTGCTGTCAGCTGAGTTTCTGAGACTCTCAGTTTCCTCTGTCATGGTAATAAGTACCAAGAAAGCTGATTATGAAAGAGTTCTGAGGAAATCCCTTGTTACCTGCTACTAGTTTAACTTATGTAATCTCAGCAGCAGAGGGACATCTATTTCTAGCTGCTTTACTGACAGATTTAAATAAAGACGGTTGACTTTGTGGACCTTTGGCACAGCCTTTCTGGAATCATGAGAAATTCCCTGCAGTTAGTGGTTTGCTAATAGCTGTCATGTGAAAAAATGGTATTGATGAGCTGCAGTTCTGTCTCCTGCATGGAGATCTTGGCGTTTTCCCTTGTTACTCTGGGCTCCTCAGTGGGATGAGAAGAAAATTATGTCAGAGCGTTTGAAGTTTCTAATAGAGGAACCATGGTAGCAATGACTCTTTTTTTTCCCAAACAAATCTGAGATAAAGAGGAAGACCTGGTGAAGCTTTCTTGCCTAAGAAGAATCAAGATGTGCAGTTTACCCACTGCTTTTTCATGTCATCGCATAATTATTTTAGCAGCTTTACTCCTGAAGGGCTCCATGCACATCTCAGTGACCAAATTATTTGCTGGGATTTAACACAGTACTGTCTAAACAGAGTATCTGTGAACATAATCCTTAATGATATGCTGGGGGCACACACTGCTTGTGGAAGTGTTGCCTGTGATTAATCAATTAAGAATAAGATAAACCCAACAGTGCTTCCTCTGTATTGGTAGACGATTCGAAACATGCTGAAGGTGAACACACATCTGTACTTGTTTACAGTTCCATATAGTTTTTTCAGTGTTGTCTCAAATTAGATAAGCCTAGAAATAAAATACTCTCCCAATTGTTGCTGTGCACAGTAGGTCCTTTAAGAATGACAGCATCTGTTTTTTGGAGAAAGCCTCCTCCTTGTACCATAAGTAGTGTTTATGGTACAGACCAGGACAGTCTGTGTATAGGTGGTTAAGAGAATGTGTTTGCTGATCTGTCTGTGTTACTGGGCTGTTTGCAGGTTGAGTCCTGGATAAGGTTGGCTGAATTGGCATCTGGTGAGGAGATTCTCTGAGTTTTCACAAGTCTATTACAGGTTTTTCTGAACTTATGTACTATGTCAGTGTAGATGGGAAAACCGACAGACACTCTGAACCAATGAAGGGTTACTGTTGTGCTATATTGATCTCATTAGGAGACCTGCTTGCTGTATGTCTTTACAGCAAAAGGCAGACATTTTGTCCCTGAGCGCTCAGGTGTTTGCATCATGTGTAATGCATGTCTCTTACCTCTCTCCTCGAATAAACAGAGTGAAATAAAATAATTGCAAAAGCAATTAAGAGCTTCAAATTAATTTTCATGCCCCACATTAACTGTTGGAAGAGAAAGGTGGCATTTTGGAAGATAGAGATACATTTTATTTTTCATTTATTTACCTCCTGAAAATGTGGGAGCTCCTGCTGATAATGTTTCTGGGATTTCATACTAAAAAACGACAAGTACTAATTTATGGGAAGAACACTCCTCACCTAAGGGGATGCAGGATTTGGGCAGCATACTCCGTGACATGGTTAGTACAGCTTTTAGCAACATGTCAATCTCTAAATTTTCTGTTTATAAATATTTCTGCATATAAACTGCTGATTATAAATATTGCCAGCAGCTAAATGCATTGCAATCCAGTAACACCCATTCAGCCTTGTTTGCCCCTCAGAGAGCCATTATTATTAGCATTATGAGACAACCTCATGAAGTTCAGCAAGGCCAGGTGCAAGGTCCTGCACATGGGTGAAGGCAATCCCACAAAGATGATCAGAGTGGTGGACCACCTCCCTTATGAGGACAGCCTGGAGAAGAGAAGGCTCCAGGGAGACCTTAGAGTGGCCTTCTAGTACTTAAAGGGGGCTACAGGAAGGGTGGGGAGGGACTCCTGATCAGGGGTGTAGGGATAGGATGAGGGGTAACAGTTTTAAACGGAAAGATTAGATATAAGGAAGAAATTCTTTGCGTGAGGGTGGTGAGGCCCTGGCACAGGTTGCCCAGAGGGGTTGTGGCTGCCCCCTCCCTTGCAGAGTTCAAGGCCAGGTTGGACGGGGCTTTGGGCAACCTGGGCTGGGGGAAGGTGTCCCTGCCTGTGGCAGGGGGGGTGGAACTGGATGATCTTTAAGGTCCCTTCCAACCCAAACCTTTCTATGATTTGTTGAAGAAGGTAACAGGTGAGGTGACAGCGCTCTGCTCTGAGGTGGCACTTTTCCAATTCTTGCCACTGTAAGCAGATATGTCCCTGGATTTAAATGCAGAGGAAGATACATTGCCTTCTGTTCACAACAGCTTTTCCTTTTCATGCTGAAGTCCCTAGAGAAGAAAATGCTTCAGTGGATGGGACTATTGCTCGGTATTGTTGCAATCTTCTGCTATCGTATGAAGCTTAGCATCACTTCAAGAACCAGGAACCAGGGTCACGTATTCGAGGAAGGGACAAGAGATGACCACCTAAGAGCTGATGGGTTCTTGCTGCCTTCTAAAAATTTGGAAAATCAGTTGATAGCTAGGTACAGCTTTGTAGCTCAAGAACCTAAAGCTCTTTGCAGGTGTGTATGTAAAAATCTATCTGAATCTGACTTGAGTCTGACTTCTAGAGAGATTTCTGGCATCCTCACTTTTATTCAGAACACTGTAAGAACAGCCCTGGCTATTGAGTTTTTGGGTGCATCTGCATCCAAGTTCTAATTAATTATGATGATAGACTTACCTTGTAACAGTGGACTTGCAGTTTGATGGTTGATTTTTCTTGGTTCTTAACCAAAACTAGCTTTTCTTCCCTTGTTACCTGGTTTGTAGCTGTGATCCCTGGCCAGTACCATTCCTAGGAAATGTTACCATCTCGTCTGCCTTTTTTGGGTGTTACAGATACTGCAGAGGGAGAGTCTGTGCCAGGGACCTTATCTTGTATCCAAGTGTCTGTAACATAAGTGTTTCTAGCAACGGTGTTGTTAGTTCATTGATTTTTGTCAATATAATAGTAAAAATAAAAGTAACTGTGCTTGAGAGTGACAAAAGGGTGAACAAAAAGCCCACGTACCTGCCAGTATCTGAAATTAAGCAGGTCCTCGTTGCTGTGAGAGTGGAAAGAGTGCTCTCTCTGTAGATGAGTTTTGTGAGCAGCAGGTCATGCAGACATCAGAGACTATAAAATAATGACTTCGTGTCAGAGTGCAGCTTGTGTGCTTGTACTTGCATTACTTCTCTTCCCACTTAGAGTACTCACTGTACTACAATTCTAACATGATAAACATACCTGGAATGAAAATGCTTAGCTGTATCCTAATTATGGGAGTGCTATTTCTTATTTTGGAAGGTATCCTGAGGTTATGATAACATGCTGAATGAATGCAAAGTGGTACTTTTCAAGAGTTTCTGAAGAGTAATTCTGGCTTGTCTTCCTTCTGTTAATGTTGTCAGCATTTGGGGGTCAGTCTGCTTTCATGCTGGACGTGTTTTCATGTTGCATCTTGACTTGTACAATGCTGTCCTACGCATGCTGTGATTAGATCTGTCTCACCATTGTCATTCTAATAGTCACCGGAATGTTTGGACCTGCAGGATGCAAGTAATGAATGGATCTACTCTATGGATCTGCTAGTGACAGTATGTGGCTTGTTCATAGCAGGTGGGTGTTGTCTGGGAGGATAGATGTGGTTGTGAGAAATGTCTGTGTAAACCAGTACTTCTGGAGGGAGTAGGCCTGTCTTGTTCATGGACATTTTAGCTTCGTGTTGTGAGAAGTAAAAACTTGAAGTTAGCCTTACACAGCCAGCGCTCTACAGCAGTGTCCTGTGCTTCCCCATGGTTCTTCTTCATGTACTGGTCACACTGGGTTTGTGTGACTCAATTAAATGAAACAGGGTTTGAAAAAAAAACCACATGGGTCAGATTTGGCCTGCAGGAGCCAACATTAGCAAGACACGAGAAGAGTTAGACTTGGTTTGGTGCCTAGATTAAAAAGGGAATTTGTAAAACTGGCAGCTGGAGAGATCAGGGTTTTGCAAAATGACCAGCTCATGCAAACACCCCAACTTTGCTAACTTCCAACTTCAGTAAGGTTTCCTTCTTTACTTCAGCTGAGAATAAGGTTCAGTATTTTCTTTGCAAACTTCAATGCATTTTTTAATGGAATTCAAGCCATTAAGAATGAAAGTCTGCAATACATTTCTAATTTTCAAAAATTGCTTAAAAATAGGATCATAATTAGATCAGTAGAAGGCAATTTTTAAAAAAATTTATTGCACTGTGAAAACTAATAGAAACTTGATGCAGTAATCAAAGTGCCTGGGTCTGTTTTAAGTTATGCCAGTTTTCTCCAGAAATGGCCCATAAAAATTTATATTATTTTTAGAGCTTTAATTAGCTAAGTATGTAAACTAAAATTAATTTGATTTTTAGAGACATTCTGAGGGGAATAAAAGACAATATAAATGTTCATTCTAATTCTTATTTACTTGAATAGTAATTATTTCCTTTGATGCTAAATCACCTTTTCTTCCTCTCACTCAATCCGTGAATTCTCTCTCTCCAAATAGAACCTTGGAATTTTATTCCCAACATTTTGGCCCTGTTATTCAGCTTTATTAAACTTGCAGTTTGTTTGAACACTTCAGTTACTCATTAAATTTTACATTTTCTCTGGCTGTATTAGTCACTGCTTTTTACGAACTGGGAATGTAAATGATCCCTTTGCCATCCATGCCATGTGATAATTTGCCTTTGTGAGAGGCTCCTCTGCATTTCATGCAGTTTTCCTAGTTTTGTAATAAATGGGGTTTTTCCCCTTCACTGTAAGTTTTACATTGGATCCTGCTTTTTACTATTGTTTTCCACAGAGCAATTCCCAAAAAAGTCAGTTTTTCATAAAGCTAACAGTCTCATTTACATGCTTGTCTGGTATTAAACTGTACGTATGCAAATGGAAGAACGCAAACTTAGGAGTCTGTTCAAACGAACCACTCTGTGACTCAGGGAGAGTAATTGCTTCTATCAAATCCTTGACCGTTCAGAGCACGTGGAAACTGGCTTAAGTCCCTTGTGAAAATTGAGCTTACTGAGATCAGTGAGGTGCATGTGTGCCCCATACGGGACACAAATAGCTGTGGTCTTGACAGCAGCAATGACAGCAGGGTAACGTGGTGAAGGCAGGTAGATGTGGTGTGCCTTTCTTTTGGTATTTTACGCTCAGTTATTCACAACAGATTTTCTCATAAACATGAATGCTTTGTAGTAAGGAGCCCCAGCAGAAATTGTCATGTTTCAAGAGCTGGGGAAGGTAATCCAGTGTTCCAGTGAGTGTCTCAGGGGAGTTGATGGTGGTAGGAGCGCCCAGGAACCTTGTTTCTTGCCACAGCTGAGGAGAATGAGGAAATAGATATTGTATTTAATCACCAGTGCTATGTCCTCCTGGTCCTACTGGTACTTCAGTTGAATCACGGTGTTTGTAGCCAGTGCTACGATCCCTGTAACTGGCTGCTGGGAACCCGCCACCGAAAGACAGAGCATATCGGTTAGGAAATGTTGGTGGGTTCGTATGTCGAGGTGCACATGAGTGCCCTGGAGATTCTCCGAGACTGCTGTAATTTCTCTGACATCACAGTTTGTCTAGGTTTATCATTGATGATTGAAACCTAAGTTTGAAAAATGCCAAACCTGGAAGGCTTGAGCTTCCCCACAAAGCAATACGCTTCCCTTAGCAAACAGTTTTGATACAGAAAACACCAATGTTTTTGGGACTGAGACCTATGCTCAAATGTCCCCAGTGGTAACCTGATCTCCCTGGGATAGTTCAGATTTGCTCTGTTTCCCAGGGCTAAGAGCTGTGCAGCAGAGGCACCTCAAATTTCCTGTAAGGACAAAGACAGCTGACGAGGGGTCCTGGGATCTCTGAAGCCAGAGGACGATTAGTTTTCATTGCCTGGGAGGGTCAGGGTAGGTAAGAATGACCAGACTGCTATGCTGTTTAAAAGAGGGGAGAAACTTCTCTTGAAGTGCCTAAGGATTGAGTTATCTCAGAGCAGTCTTATGACCAATTGGTTTTATCTTGCTGGACAATAATAAACTAAAGAAATGACTGCGGAGCAGTACCGCTAGCTAATTCCCTCTGCTGGCAGCAGGAGTTGCACTGAACAGTCTGTGTCTGTGTGTGTGTGTGTGTATGCGTAACATATATCAAAACACACTTAGCCTGCTGTGTCTTTAGGCAACGTCTTTCATGCAAATCATGGCTTTTTTTTCAATAAATTACCCTTAATTTGAATCAATAAAAAAAATCTGCCTTTCCATTACTGTGTGATGACTTTCTCAGGCTCCCTAGTGAATTCATAAATCTGTTTCACTTTCAAGCCTCCAAATTATTTTAATAAGAAACAAGGAGAAGCAGTATAAACTTAAGTTTTCTGCATGACTTTACAGGACCAGGTGTCTGCACTCTAATTTGCCAAATTTTGATGCTACCCTACTTACATTTTAGACTTTAGGAACCTAAGCTGAGCCTCATTCAAATTCACATTCTCATCATTACTATTCAGAGTCTGAATGCTTGTTGGTAAAAGGCACTAATACTGCAGTAAGTCCAGGAGCAGCTGGTAAGTCTATTTGAATTATACTTTGTAGCAAGCTCAAAATGTCAATATAGGATCTTTTTCCTTCTATAAAATGCCCTGATGTTATTTTCAGGGTAAGTTTAGGCAGCAGCCACTTGAAGGTATTTTATTTAGACACGGCGAAACATGTTTTTATGCTTCTCTTTTGAAACCTATTGCCATCTTTCAACGGATGTACTAGATTTGGAGAAATCTTACGAGGGGTCTGTAAAATCTTGAGATTGGCCTAAAGAACCTGGGACAAAATACCATATTCACAGCTTTGATATGTCCAATAACAAGCAATTATTTTCATGGTTTTGGGGGCTGAACCACTATAGGCTTTGAGGTTGAAACCATGAATCATTTAAGACTATCAGAAAATATAGGCTTGCACTCATCAAGGGCTTTTTTTTGGTTGAAGTTGCAGCTCAGGCTTGACCACAAGTAAACAATGTTTTCTAATGTTGTCATTTAGAGTTTTGAAGCCTTTTTTGTAAGTCCTAACAGGAATGTGTACATACTCTACCCATTTGTGGAAACCCCTGGACTACTTCCTTCCCCTGCATTTTTTTAAATGCAGGTTCAGACCACAGTACAGCAAATTTAACTGTCCTGGCTGGCTTGCTTTTCTTAGTCACCTTTAAAATAGCCTGCAGAGTGTCAAGCATCCATAGGGGGGAAAAAAACAGTTAGGATTTGGGAAGTGTACTCTGGGTGAATGGAGGGAAGGGTGGCATTAGGACAATGTGCTGTATGAATTGCTGTGACTAAGCGTCCTTTACATACGTGCCTGGGGTTACAAGTTCAGAACCTGAGGGGGTTCTTCCTGCCTTTTGCCCCTGTTGCCCTGCTGCTGTCATCTGGCAGTGTAGGAGACATGGCTAAGGGTTACAGCTTTTGGAAGTACGGGACAGCGTGGGAAAGAGTGCTAAAAGAAATGCTTTAAAGATGGAGAAAATATTTTCCTCTTCATCAGAGAAAAAAAAAATTCCACTGTTTCTTGTTCTCTGGTCCTCTAATTTTGCTTTATAATTGAAACCTAATGAAGTACATTTTGAAAAGTGCCTGAGCCTTTCAAGTTTAGTTTTATTCTGTGATGCCCAGCATGCAAAGTTTAAGTCTACATCTGTGGCAATTAACCTTGTTCACCTCCTCACCATGACAAGTTAAAAACTCTTGGCTTCCTCTGGTTGCTCATCAAGGTGCCGCTGCTCTGCCTCTCTGCCACCCACTCCAGCTCTCTGTCCAGACGTTGACACAGCAGTGATGTTGGCAACATGGCTTTTCTTGGCACTATGTGACAGTGTCAGTGAGAAGCCAAGCTGTTTTCTTCCACTTCTGCCCCCTTGAAATGCTTCAAGAGTTCAGGGGAGGGAGAGGAGGGAGATAATTGCACCAAATAGGACAGAGCTAGTGCAGGTTCCCGATGGTGCCGGTGGAGGCCAGGAAAGATCCTTGCCAAGGTGAAGGACTGTAACAGGGGGACCAGAGAGTTGAGGTACAGTTTTTATAGAGATTTTGCTTTATAAAGCAGAGATGGAGCCAGTCAGACTCATCTGACAGCTTGGTGCTTGATTTTACAGCTCATTAGTGAAAGAAGCAGAGCTAGATTATCCTAAGAGGGGAGGGAGTTGGAACAATAAATTGGACTATTTTAAACTTTGTCTTTTGAGACTTTTTTAACTGTGATGCTTTTTGATATAACCTAAACCAATCCAAAGAATTCTTGGAGCGTCACGAGGAATTTGGTGATGAAAAGGAGGGGTGAAGGCTGCTTGGAATATTGCTGCTAGTGTGGAGAACAAAGAAAAGGAGTTTGAGCCAATCTAATGGATTATCTGATGTGAACACAATCTAGGACTGACTATATTCCTACAGATGAAGTAAAAGGACAATCCAACAGGCCATTAAAAAAGGGAACAGAAATTTATCTTTTTTTCACTCGATTTCAATTCAAGAGCAGACAAATCTAACGGAGTAAAGCAACTGTATTATGCCAAGAGTTTTTCAAAACATTTAAAAGTGCAATAAATGTGTTTTCATGTGGATTAGAAGTTGATTACAGGACATAAAACCAGAATTGGAGTTGAGAGGTATCTGGAGATCTTAATAGTTCACTTTTCATTCATGTGGTCTCCCAAATATGCATTCAGAAAACAAAATAATACAGCTGGAAAAACCCACCTTACAACATAAAATATACTATAATGCACATAATACAGTTATTTCTGTGCTAGTCAGTGCTTGAGTGAATGCTCTGTTGTCTCAAATTGAATAAAAAACAAAAATCAATGTAACATGGTGTCTAAAGCTGGCTTAGTTTTTCCTTGTGCAAACAAAATGAATTGGACTTTGCTCTGAGTGCTCTGTGTGCAGCCATCAGTCATGCAGTTCTCAGACTTGCCCATTTGGACAGATACCCCTCTCTTCTGACCAGGCAGTAATATCTGAAGAAAGCAAGATTTCAGTCTTCGAAAATAAACTGCTTTTGTATTTGCTCTGCTCAAGTTTCTCACTGGAGCCATCCACCTTGTGCAGCAATGAAGAGAGGCTACACCAAGCTTCAAAATAAATCCAGGATCCTAGTTCAGCCACTCAGAGAGGGTGAGTGGGACAACAGCACTCAGGAGAATCCAGGGTGATGTCCGTGCTGGGAAAGAGAAGTGTGTGGGCATCATGTGATGGTTTGTCTGTTGACTGGTGGCAGTGGAGAGACACAGGGAACAGGAATGCTGCCCAGAGACGGCAGTAGAACATCACAGGGAGAGGTGGGTCATGGCACTGTTCTCCCACAGTCGTTTTTTAGGGGGCAGGAGGCTGGTGGGCACTCACCTTTTTAGGCCTTATCCTCTGAACGGTCCCATCTGGCCAATTCTTTACAGTGTCCTGGGCACAGGGTGGGAGAAATGTCCCCACTGATACTGCAGCACTGTGAAGAGTTGAGAGGGAATGTTGCTTCAGCTTTGGGCTTCTGAACACATTTTCTAAACGTAGGCTACTGCATGTTTTTTTCCCTCTACAAAGAGTATTTAGTTGTTCAATGAGACATATCTCACTTTCAGCTAATGTATAGCTCAGAGACACCTTTGTGTGGGAAGTCACTTTAAAAAATTGAAACATTTTTTTTGTAGGAATTTTTATCTTGCTTTATACACCATGCATTTTTACAGCCTCTGGCTTTCGTGAAAATATAGTTCAGGTGAATAAACCAGAAAACTTACTGCAGCAAACCTGATTGGAGACGACCCCTTCTATAATAGTAATAGGATTTTATTCATGTAGTATCTAAAGTATCTGCAAAAGCTATATCCCAGGTATTTGCTCTAAAGCAATTATGTCCTCAGGAACAAGGGATGTTGTTTTTCCAAGGTGATGGAGGATTTCCAGCTCTCTTCTGACTGTGGACTCTCCCCAGGACATTAGACAATCCGGCCCAGGATTTATTCAAGAGGAAACCAGCAACTGTGACTTTTTTCAGCAAAAGTCATAAACATCCTGTGCACAAATGAAAGCCCTCTGGGTGTAAACACTGTGAAGTCTCTTTAGAGGCCCTGATATATCAGGCGCAAGATTCGTTCTTTCTGATGAAATATTTTGATTAGGGTGGAAAGCAAAATCACAGTGTAAAGTCATATGCCCCTGGGTGAGAAAGGGAGAAGGAACTTTCCAGCAAGGGTGGGAAGAAACAGGATGTTACGTGATGATTAAGAATTCATGGGTTTAGGGGAACTGTGAATGGCTTTTTCAAATGAAAACATAGGACAAATCCTGTAACGTTTAGATGACACAAAATGTGTATCACTGAGATGTAAAAACATCGTCAGAAAAGTTTTTTGGGACTGGGGGGTGGTAGACTGTTTCCTCCTCATGCTCAGCGTCTGCGTGCTGTGAAGCAGGGTCTGTGCTGCCGTGGTGTGGGCTGGTGTGTGCCCATCTCCCCCACAGAGCCGGTGGTGTGGCACAGCCTGGGCACCCCACCCGTGCTGAGGCTCTCGTGGGTGCCTCACACCCACCCGTTGCAAAGGTATTCGCAGATGTGGGGGCATGTCACACCCAGGCAAGGGTTGATGCCTCAGCCATGGTGGTATTTCTAGTTATTCGTGCGGCTGCAGGGCTTCCGAATGCTGCTTGACTCCCAGAGGTCCTCCCTCTGTTTCAGCAGAGAAGATGCTGCATACAGGATGGGGTGCGTTGCCAGTGTAACCCACTGTGGTACCAGCTCTGCCAGGGCCTGTCCTCCCCTTCTCCATTTCCCCAAGCCCAGGCCTGTGAGATGGTCAGGGTCCTTAACGTTTCATTGTGCTGTTGGAGCAAGATGGGGCCAGCAGGTCCACTCTTCAAATTCCAGCTACATGAACAACTAAGTAATATTCATGAGAACTTCAACTTTGCCTATCTTTGCAAAGCTACTCAAGAAAATACGTTCCATCTTGCTATAAATACTAATATGCAAGACAGCATCTTAGCCACTAAATTCCAAGCAAATATTTTGCATATAAAAATTTATTTTCTTCAGTGTTATCTGACTGCAAAGCTGACCATTTTTCTGCTAGAATGTTGCAGAAGCAACTTGGCTTTTTTGCTGGCTGAAGCAGTTCAGGTGGATTTATTTGCTATTACTCAGAACATTAAAACAAGGATTTTTTACTTGGCTTCAGGAAGAATTTCTTGCTCTCTTATTTATGACAGGTGTGCATTAGTGGGAGAGCTAGGTTGTCTTTCGTTCTGTTTCCTAAGACTGAATTAGACTTTCAGCAGTTTTCAAAATCTTTGCAACTGGCCAGCCTGTATTTTTGGTAATTATGCTAGACAGGAAGGGTGGAGAGTTCTGGTTTTTTACTTAACCACATACACACAAAAAAATTTAGTTTAATTGAAAAAAGAGAAAAATGTGTTTGGAAATTGTACAGCCTATTTACATCCTTCACTTACTCTGTACAGCTGCTTTTTTATAGTTCTGGTGATAAAAATTCAAAGTTGGCACAACTTCATGGCGTAACTTGAGAGACAGCTGTAAAAACAGCACTCAGGGGTCACTGTCTTAACATACAATGCCAAAAAATGGTTGTACCTTCCATTGTAAGTGCATCCTGCCTTTCTGGCGTGCTATGGCAAGATGGTGGCATCTTGCTGTATGAAGAGCATGGCAAGGTATAGGCAATTCAGGTTATTTGATAATTAGCAAAGCATGACCACTCTTACACATTTTAGTCCTGGGTAATTGGTGTTTGAGATGCCAGTATTTTCAGTTCTGCTCTAAATCTGAAAATTGAAAGATCCAGGCAGAAAAGGGAGACCAAAAAATCAACATCTAAAATTAAGTCTTGATTTAGGTATGTTTGTGAGAAAGAGGAAAGATAGGCTGAGCATTTGGGTCCTGGATTGTGTCAGAACTGATTTGCAAGTGAGTTCTCATCCTCAATGCTCAGCGATTCCTTCATTGAAGATAAATTTTTAAATTTTTGTGTGAGCTTTCAGAGGTTGATCTTAGGGTAAGAATGCAGCTCAGGACTTGATTTGTTTGTCCTCTGCTTTTGAGATGAGCGTGTAGACCTGCACTTAAAATTCCGTTAGCAGTAAAATGAAGCTAAATGTGTGTTTGAGTGGTTTGCTGGGCTCAGAACATGTGCTTAGGTGCTTCCAGTTGCTGTACTGTATAAAGTAGTCTTACTGATGGTAATACCCTGCTGCGCTGTGGTCCGGCGTGTAGGCAGACTTCTTGCGATTTTTGTTCCTTATGAACATTGAATCTTTTCATGTGTCCTGATTTGGGGTTTAAGCTGCGATCTGACCAGTCCGTGCTGCTTTTACTTCTGCATTGGTCATCTTCTGTCTGCTGCAGGGCTGATCATTTTGTGGAAGCTGTGAATATGTACCTGACTTGAATTAGCTGATCTAACACCTTTTTCCCCTCCTCCTTCGATGTGATAACTTGTTTCAGTATGTTGATGAAAAAAGTGCATGCTTGAGTTTGATTTATAAACCAAATTGAAGCTTTTACCACTTGTTATTGTTTCCTTCTGGTGAAGCAGATGCATTCCTCAGCATCTCAGGGGTTGGGCCCCACACACGTGCCTCCATTTCCATCGCTGCATGCTGAACTGTACTCCTGCTTTCCTTAGCCTACATCCAGATTTATTTTCTTGTAATGCCTGTAGGTATCAGGTTGATTTGACCATATTAACAGAGGTCACCTCAAGCAATTGGGGGAATACAGTCTCTCATATTGCACTCCGTAAAAAAGCACAGCAAGCAACAGCAACAGAGGGCCATTATGGAGGGATCATGCCTCTCTCCTGTTCCCTTCAAGAAAGCAAGCTGCTCTGATGATACTTGTGGAAAAGAAGGGGCTCCTGACATTCTTCATGCCTTGTCTTTCACACCTAAGTGAGACGTGCTGGAACTTGAAGATGGAGGTGAGCTGTACAAAATACCTGAGTGCTTTGATGTAAAACACAGAGCTGCGTCCTCCACCTCTGACACTCTCAGCTTTGAACTTGAAATCAAATGTATAGCCCACATGCGGGGCCCTGGTTGTTTATGATTTGCACTCTGCTTGATACCAGCCTTGGAAATGTAAGTGGCAAGTGTTACAAGACGGTGATGTTGTAAACAGGATTGGGGACTGTGCCAGTTTTCATGTGGCTGGGAACCTGGAGCAGAATCTCTGTAGCAGGAGGAATAAGCTACTTAAAATTACACAAAACAACAATTATGTTTCACCTTTGGAAAGCAAAAGAAAAGATCTTTAATTGTCTGCTGAAACTGCAGTTTTGCCAGGATTAAATGTAGGATTAATACCAGAAGGTAAAGATTTCTGCAGAAAAATCAGTATAACGTAAGTTTTGTCTCTGCCTCATGAATCCATAACTGCTCTTTGCTATTTGCTTTCAGCTGACATTGATGCTACTTTGTAATTTACTCCCTGTATTGCATCAGCTTCTTAAAACATTGGGTAGTTGTCTGTGCAGTGGTGTTTTACCAGGAAGTGTGGTTCTGAGAGTGACCCTGAGCAAGAGGCTGTGGGGAAGAAAAGAGCTGATTTTCATTCCGAAATAAATTTCAGGCTGGGAGAAGGTGTTGGATTGTCAGGTTTGAATTCTGCAGTGCTGATTGTCGTTATTCAGCCTAAGTCCTGATCCTAAGAGATGTCACTGAAGAGGAGGGGGCAATTACATCTCCATCGCTTAGCCTGATGTACAGTGACTAGGGAGAAGCCACATCATGCTCACTGGTCGTGCTGGGCTGATCTGAGTAACGAATATATGTATAATTTTAAGAACATCTTGCTAATCCTCTTGTTAGGTCCAGCTAGAAAGTAGGAAGGGAAAGCTGTGGTTGGGAATAGCTGTTCTTTGCTGTTCTTTGCACTGAAATCTGAAGCTGCCTTTGTTAGGTATCTTGCGAGTGATACACACACAGGTTCAAAAAGGTGTTTCAAAAACTTGGTATTGACTATGTGAGAGTAACCCAGATGTAGTATGAATTGAGGAGAAGCCTTGCAAAATTTCTGGAAGGTCAGTGGTGCCTGAAATGGTAGCAAGTGAGATGCTCAGTAAAACACCTTCACCTTGTACACCCTCTGGACATGCTGAATTCAAAGAAAACATTTCCAAGAGATGCCATGAGCTAGAGCTGGTTTCCTTCCACCATAAAAAGTCATTTGCACAGTTAATTCACATTACACATGGCTTCTTAACACCTGGTTGGGGAACACTGCTTCCCTGAGGCAGCAACTCTGGAAATGAAGGAAATGTTTGGGTAACTTTGAGTTCAAGGATATTTCTGTCAAGACTTTAATGCATCAATTTATTTGTGTTTATTTTTGAGAAATGGGGTGAAAATGAAGTTTTCTTGTCGGCTTTATTAGAGCATGGAGTGGAATATGTAAATCAAGATTAAAAACTAAATAGCCTGTTGTTTCCCAAGGTACAGTCAATCCCGAAGCCTTTCAGCTGGTTCCCCCTCCCCTCCTGCAGTGCTGAAGCCTGTGAAACACATCCCGCGCTCTCCACTGATACCTGACTCCCTTATCTCTGCACTCCTATGAATTGCATAATGATTTCTAGCTCTGGAAAATCACGCTTTGCCTGTGACAAACTTCCTTCTCATCCATTTGTGAAATTTTGTGCCGACCCTGTTAGGAAATTGAAGCAAGTGGCATAGGAAAGCTCAGGGGGAAGTTGCTGTTTTCTGCAGCCTGCGGGTGCTGGGCAGGCGGGACCACAGCCGGGCAGGCAGATGTTCTGCTCGACAGTAGAGTGGGAATGTACTGGTGCTGATACTGGTATTGAGCTTTTCTAAAGCTCCAGTAAGTCGGACTTAAACATCACTAAGTAAGGCTTGTACACCACTGAGTCTGCCTGATTGTCTTCTGTTTAAATAGAAGTGATTCTAATTCAAGAGAGGATTTCACGTAGTTGGGAAGTAGCAACATCTCCCTAGTTAAAAACTTTCTCAAAATGAGGGGCCCTTTTAAAAAGAAAGGAATTAACGATGTGTGGGTTTTGTTTTCTGGGATGCCAGCATCTTTTTCTTATTTCAGTGGTTTTGATACCAGCTCTTTGTATCAGCTAAAGCAGCTGGAGGTGGGGCTGGCTGGGACATGGTGGCAGCGTGTGGGTCCTATGGTGTAAGGGAGAACTGAGCCCAGCTCAGGTGCGGGGCTGTTCTGGGTGGGTGGGCAGGCTGCCCTCCTCATCTCCTGCTTGCTGAGCAGCGCTGGAGGAGCTGACACCTGTGACAGTCACCAGGGACCCTTACTCCCAGTACCCCTTCCGCAGGCAGCCCACCCCCCTGCCCCTGATGCAGCATGGTGTGATAAAAACCAATGGATTCAAAAAGTCTTGATTCCAGGTCTTGCTTCACAAGACAGCAGTGAGCTCAAAAACCAGCAATAAGTCAGGCAAAGCTTCCTTTTCTTCTGGCTCAGCAACATGAGAGACACTAGTCAGGCTGTCCCAGCAGCCCCAGCTTCTGCCGCCAGCACAGCCATGTACGTAGTGGCTGTGTAATGTTCCTAGTTCTGGCTCCTCTCTTGTCCATAGCAAGATACGGCTTCAGTCTTGAGGCATTAGTAAATGAAAAGGGGGAGAGAAAAAAAATAGATTTCTTGCAGCTAGCTGTCAGCTCCAAAGCATCCCCAGAAGTTAGGGGGTTTAAGTTGTATGAGGGGTATGGAGAGGCAGAACGAACTGTTTTATAAAGACAGGGACATAAAACATCAATGGGAATGTAGGGGATAATGTAATGGATTTATAGGTTTCAAATGCCCTCCCCAAACTGCTATGCAGGCTGTCACTATAATGGAAAATAGATATAAGGTTGCATAATGTATCTACAAAGTAATATTTGATTTAACAGCAGTACTTACCATTTGCATTCAAACGGGCTGCAATTGCTAAAATCGGAGGGGAAGCTTGAAGTCCTAATGTTTGATGGTGAATATGGCTGTAGAGAGCAAAATTCTGCTTGCTGTGGTTGATTAATTCTGTATGACAAAAGATAGAAGATAAAGTGTGTGTATACTGGGATCAATTGCTGTGGGAAGAAACATACGAGCATATTTTTTTGCCTTGACTGGCAAGCTCTCAATCCTGAGACATTAGAGTTTGCTGCCCTCAGTTTTAAGGTTATGAACATACGAAATCCTGACAACTCGGTTATTCATCAGTGTGAAAGCTTACTCGAATGTATCAAATGTATGGGAAGGCTAAATGGATACATCAGCCGTGATTTGAGCAGAATATTCTGTCTTGTTAATTTATTTATTTAAAAGGATTAAAGAGAATCTGAACAGCCATCCAGAGTTCCCAAAGGATTTTAGTAGTGGAGGGCAAGAAGGACCATTACAATGAAGTGATGAGATCTTTGTCACAATTTGTTCTTGTATTAAGTTTAGGACCTCATGATCGTACCATAATACATTCTTCCACAGGAATATCTAAACCCGAAGGGTAATTTATCATGTTGCTTGACAGTCCATTTCACTGTTTAATTGCCACATTTTTAACAACATGTACCTTTTTTTCCTACAGGAAACTTTTTTTTTTTTAACCTCCAGTTTTCGACAACATTTACTGGTATTTTTATTTTAAAAAGCACAGGATAAAGCCCCTCCTGCCTCCACCACACAGAGATGGAATAAAATTCACCAGACTTGTGCTATTGTCTGTATTTACTAAGCGGGGTATAGAGATTCAGCAAGCACCTGGGCACTGGGCACATGAGAGCTGCTAAAGTAGAGGGTGAACCACTTGCTACACATTCTTGATCAGATTGTGATGACCTTGCAGAGTTTTGTGCTCTGGTCCATGGCTGATACTCAGGCTGAACAGACATATTCAAGATACAACTGATGAAGCATAATATGTTATGTATAGTAGGTTATTATATGTACAGTAATATATTCCACTACCACAATCACCTTTTGCTTTTGTGGATGCACAGTTGCCCATACGCCTGTGGGGCGTAGGACAATCTAAGTAGCTTAAGGGTGGAGGGTTTTTTTTTAACTTTTTAATGTGTTTTCTTCTGAAAAAGAAGAAAAAAGAAGAAATTTGCAGTGGAAAATAGCCTTGTGCTTCCTAGTTTAGTTAATACCTCTTCTGTGGTCTTTCCCTTCACAATGAAAGTTTTATAAGTCCTCATATTGTAATAGAAGTTTTACAGTCACAGATGATGACAGTTAGCAAAGTATTCACATTTCCCTAGAAAATTGTGTTAAATTAAGCTCTGTGAAGGAGAAAAGAGCCGTGCTCATGCTCTTAATATTATATCTTTATCTTCATGGTTTTTAGCGTAGTATTTTCTCAGTGATTTCAAGGAGTTAATATTCCAAATTTTTAAAATGGTTAAAAAACAGAGGGGAGGATGGAATAAGAGGGGGTGCTTCTTGTTAGTGGGCGCTGAGAGTGCACTGGTGTAGATTGCATTTCTGTTTAAATAACAACAAGGACTGAACTCACTGACCATCCCATCGCTTATGCTGATCTGTTGTTATTTTATTCTCCATCATCTATCCCAGCAATTGTATGTCACTGAATACTTGGAAGTTAAATATATAAAGCCTTTTTTGGTAGTTTCCAGTAGACTTGACAGTAAACTGTTGACATGTTTTACATTTTACAAAGAATTTGGACTTGTGTAGCCAAATTTTGCACAGTTGACTGGGGACTTGAATCATCTGTGCATGTCCTGAGTAAATAATTTCTGTCCAGGTGGATGGATGCTAGGCTCAGTGTTTCATTCCTCCTGTGATGGTGGGAATATGGCAGTTCTTTATCCTTCCGAGTTCCTTCTGACTTCCTGATTACCTCAAATTTATTGTTGTTGTTGCTTCAGTTTGAGAACCGTTTCATTAACTCAGTGAAGGAGAGTCCAAGGAAGATTTAGGATTTATTAATGTATATTTCTTGGGTTTGATGTATTTTAGCCTGCACCACTTTTTGCTCTGATTAGAACCATAGCAGTGTTGGCCACTAAACTTTTTCTTGGGACCATCCAGTTGCCCTGGAGACGATATGTAATCTCTACATTACATATGCAAACTCTGGACAGCTGTTCCAGTTTGGAGAGGAAAGACAGCTTTCAACTTACGACAAGTGCCTGCTGTGCAGGAGATAACCAGGGAGCTGGTTAAAAAACATAGAGTTTCAGTCTTGTGAGAAGTTTCCTCATCTTTGTATTTGCATTTATTCTGCATCAGAATAAAAACAAATATTTTCAATCAGACTGAAATCCTTAAATATATTTTTGAGTATTTTCTTGTTTGTTTTCTGTCTAGGTTTTTAAATGTTTAAATTAATATTATTGTTTCTTTTTTTTTTTTTTTCAGAATACAGATGTATTACATGACATGGCTTGTCTTTAAAATAGATTATTTTAAAATAATTTAGAACAGCTGCTTTCTAGTGATTGAGTCATCTCATTTTCTAGATTAGAATCTCTTGTTTGTTTTGTAATGAAATGGTTTGACACTTGGAAGAAGAAATTAAGATAAATACTCAGCATACCAACGAGAAGAGCAGGTGTTTTTTTCGGTATCCATTTTATTCCCAGAAAGTGCCATATTTCTTCTCCAGATGTGTCTCTGCGCTTTTATAATTTACTCCAGAGTTGGAAATTTCCATAGTTTCTCCTTGAACATTTTTCAGTGTGTGATTCCCTGAAATTTCTCTGCTTCAGAAATTTTAGTTTAAATCAATTAAGGAGAAGAGTGACAACTTATTGGTGTCATCATTTCACCTGATTATAATTTGATACATTTATACATGAAAACCAACATATAAGTGATACATTACAGCATCTTTTCTTGCTATAGGAGAAATCTTCTGACACAGAGACACGCATACACGCAAATGCATACAGTGTGGAACTTTACAGATATTCCAGTGAGGAAATACCAACATCAGTACCTGGGGATGATGCTGGCCGTGGGAACTGCAGCAGAGCTGGCTGGGCAGCCTTGGCTTGGGCAGTAGGGGTGTGTGGTGGCTCAGCGGGGAGCAGCCAGCCCGTGCCCTGGGAGGCTCTTCTGGCAGAACAGCTATTGCTCTGCCTGAAGCTGCAGATGCTTTAGCTGTACTGGGAGGCTCATAGAGGAACAGACTGAGACAGAGCTCTCAGATGTTAATCCACACTTGGGGTAGCACTAATACCTAATAAATAGCAGGTATCTCACTTGGAAGAGAAAAATTATTATTTTATTTTGTTTTCTGAGCTGGAGGAGAATTTGCCTCCTTTTCTGAATAGAAAGCTCTGTTTTCAGCGCTACCTCATCTGTTTCACCTTGGTTTTGCTGCTTAACTGTCAGCAAATTACAGAAATCCATAGAATCCTTCAACCACAGAAATTTTTTCATAGTAGAGTGTAATAGCCCTCATTTTATAAATGACAAAATGGGGACTTGGAGATCTTCAGCTTATCGTGGTCATGATGGAAGTCATCAGCAGAAGTGGGCACAGCGCCCATAGACTCTCCTGGCAGTGTCTGTATAGAGTTTCCTCACCACTTCAGTCACTCAGAGCTCTTGTGGAAAGCAGAGAAGAGTTCGAGACTAACTCAGATGAGAATAATAAGCTAGTAACTAGCTGTATCTGTGGGCACTATTTCTCTTACAGTCCCTTAAATATTGCTGCTTATGGACTGAATGAAACTGGACCACATGCACAGTACTATTGTTTTGCTATTCTCTATGTTGCATCCAGGTACTGCTCGTATATTAAATGTTATGTTTTGGGGACAAGTATTGCTTCCTCTGAATGTCTGCACGTCACCTGCTTGATCGGGGTTCATGTCTGTTGGAATACATGAGTCTGCTGCAGAAACAATAATCTTGCAATTTGGCTATGCAATGAATCTCTTTACTGTAGTTTATATATCCTAAAAAAAAAGTTTTTACTGAAGTCTGATTTGAGGGAGTAGTCTTTCTGAAAACTGACCCATACGACAATCTCAAATAGTGGATATCCTCTCTCTCAAGTAGTTTTCTCCTTCCCTGCTTTTTGTGAGTTGACCCAGGGTGTTTTAAGGTCCCTTGTACACATATTCTGTGCTATAGTCAACAGAAAAAATAAAAACTGTTATTTTTAAAATCAGTGACTTCTTTTTTTCTCTCTCTTGAAAGCTTTTCTAGCTCTATTTGCCTTAAGGGGATAGTTTTCTTAATGAAAAAAACCCCACCTCTTTTTGTAGTGATTTTAGAACTCGTGAAGGTAGCTGAATACTTTTATTTATGTGGAGTTCATGGACAGGTGCATCTTCCATTTGTATTTATAGCCTTTTGTATAATGTGCTTGAAAACAAATACCACTGATTTTGCATAGGCTAGTACCTGAGTATCCTGTGAATGTTGTTTTCAGTGGCCCAACAATAGGAAGTTCCCTTTCTTTTTCCCTAAATTCCTATTTTGCTGATTCCTCTTTGGAATGTTATAGAATTGCTATTTCTCTAGCACTTGATTTGCAGATAGAGCATATAGATTGCATCGGTTCATTCCTACATAACAGATTAAATACACTTTTGTTTCTGGATTTGGCTATGGCATTAACTGGGTTTAAGGTCTTTGATGCTCACTCTATCTCTGATGGTGTTTTTACACAGATTCCCTTGCCTCAGAGTACCTTGATGCAGTAGGAACTGTCAAAATACTGTCCCATGCCATGATGCTTTGCATGGTCCTCACCTTACCGAAGGAAAAGAAGCAAGTGTAAAGATTTCTCCTTCCTGCATTTTTTTTTGTTTAAATGACTGTTGTGCTAAGATCTCTCTCTTTCTCATGTTTCTGGCAAGTAATAAAAATTTAAAACCAGGTTGTAATTCCTGGAAAAATCCGTAGGTTTTCAGTCAAATCACCCGCAAGCTGTTTAATTATAATTCCTTTAAGTGTTCTGGTTTTGCAGTTCTTGCTGTTCTGTGGGTCTGGTGTAATTCACAGCCCTTCTCTGTTATGCTGCCTCATCTTGGGTGTCACCTCTGTCTAAATTGTTCTTCTCTATCCAAATAGTAGGAATCACATGCTCACCCCCTTCTCTGGTGTCAGTAGCATCAGTCTATGTCTCTTATTTATCCTGATATTATTAAAGATCCCCTTTTTAAACACTGTATATTTATTTTTCCTCAAAATGCAACATTTTCCTTCTGTCATAAAGCAAGCGACTTAAAAATTTTCAAAGGCTCTTTCAGCAAAGCTGGGAATTAGATTCTTGTGGAGTCCATAAAAAATTGAAGACTTCGTGTATTAACATACATTGATTTATTCATAGTGTTTCATTACAAATAAGGAAGGATCTCATAATATCAGGAAAGGTTAGGAGAGCAGTGGAGCACGTTACATTATATTGACAGCTTAGTTGAAATTGAGCTGCCTTTGGATTGAATTTGGAACGCAGGCAAGGAATTGGCTGGTAAATAAGTCATGAGTTTTACTTGCAAGTGTCTGTATATCAACAGAATTGCCATGGATAAGCAGAATGGTGCTCAAGCAGAATTTCTGAGGTGTGCTTTCAGCTTGGATGCCTCTGAAGGTGCATTGGCACCAGCAGTAGGGATATTCCTGAACAGCTCTCTAGGTCTGTAGCTGACTTACTCTCTTCCACAAAAACCTGGCATGGAACCACGTGTGTGCAAACTGAGGCTCAAAACAGGGACAGGAAAATGACATCAGAAACTGGTTTACAAGCTTAGAGAAGAAAAGGGCTTTTGTCTAAAGACCTGATGATATTTATTTCATTTAAACATACCATTTCATTTCAGCATTTTTTCTGTAACACATGAAAAGATTTCCAAAACCTTTGTTGTCAGTAAAAGGCTTCCATTGTTTTCAGTGGCCTTATGAGAAGACCATTTAACAGAAGAAAAAAAATCAACTTGATGGAATATTTATCCATGTTTGCACCAAAAGTTTTCGTATGCTGTGGGGGTATTGTATGGGAAATTCTCATGAAAATTCTGCTGGTTGTGCTGTGTGCTTTGGCTTGGCTGCAGAAATTCTGAGATTTGGAACAAAAAGCAATTCTTTGCATCTTTTGTTGCAAATCAGCACATGCTGTGGTTTTAGTTGAGAGAAGTAATTAGTTTTGTCCTAAGTAAAGCCTTGGAAAAATTGTTCTGTTTATTTGACGACATCCAGTAACAGAACTGTTCGCTGGAGTTACTGAAATAATATTTGTCCTTGTATTTTCAATGTCTGGTCTCAAGAGATGGCAGAAGAGGGGAGTAGAGAAAGGCCAGGTGCCCTTATGACCTTATTTTCCTTTTTCTTCATTTGCAGATTACGTACAAGGCCGTTGGGTCTCTGGATCCCAGTGCTGAGCTGTCCAGCCAAAGAGGGAAAGTCTTCAAACTAAGGAATGAAACACATCACCTCTTTGTAGGATTATACCCAGGGACTACGTATTCATTCACCATCAAAGCCAGCACAGTCAAGGGTTTTGGGCCACCCATCACAACAAGGATTGCAACTAAGATTTCAGGTACTGCTTTGGAGAAAAAGAAAAAAAGAGCTTTCTAGGGCTTTGTTCTTTACACCCAGAGATGATGCATAAAACAATAAAAAGGTCTTCAGCTTAGTGTCTCTCTACAAGTTTTGTAAGGCAAATTTTTAAAATGGCCACAATCAAGTTTGTTCAAGTTACAAATGCAGTGGTTAATTTGTGGATATCTTAAATATCCATGAATAGCTTTGTGGAACATTTTAAATGAGAACCTTCATTAGTTCTACAATTGAAGTATCCCTACAGTAATTGTTCGTATTATCTGTGTGGCTGGGGAAGCTCCTTCAGTAATGTGGCTTTTATTTTCAGAATGCACCAAAATGGATGTAATGAAGTAATTGAATTAATAGTGCAAGGAGACTAAAAATAGAGGAAAGCTGTTTTTTATGTTTTCTTTCTGAGTAAGCACAGAGGGAGTGCTTGAGGTAGGCAGACAAGTGTATGAAAGGCACTAAAATCAGGAGGTATTGCAAAGAGAAGGCGCATGTGTCTCTAGGAAAAAAAAAGGAAACGGGCTAGCTATCAAAAAAAGATGGATGAAGATGTGGTAGAGATTATATTGGGCAGATATATGTAAACTTTAACATTTAATTGATAGCACTGAAATAGGTTCTCTAACAGAGTTTAAAGCTGTCATTTTTTGGAATAACTGAACTGTTTTTTTCAGGAAAGCCAAAATAAACATTTGGAACATTCAGGACACTTGAAATTATGTCTGGGTGCCATAGAAGAGTGTACACAACAGTGCATATTTTCCATTGCCCGATTTCAAAATTGGTTAATAAAAATGTTGTTAGCAGTAAGTGACAGTGTAAATTTTAAAGAAGTAAAATGTATCCATTCCCTCCACTAACCATCAAAATGGTTTGAACCCTTAACATTTAGTGCAAAAGCCCATGTCTCAGCCACTTGAAGTAAAGCCATTAGCTGTCCTAACAGCTCCATGGACTGTTGGGGTTTCTGCAGCCCTGCTGGGAAGGGAAGGCACAGCATGCACGCTGCTCACTTGTGACCAGAAAAATGAAATAGCACAGTAATGGTAGTGATTTTTCCCTCTGATTCAGTTTCTTTTTATTTTATTATTCAGTGAGTGCCCAAATTGTGTTAGAAGCGTGCATGATTATTAACTGTAGGCACACTGAGCTTGGGTTATCGCCTTTTTTCTTTTTCTTTCCATCTTCCAAGGATCTGGTTCGCAATAGGTAGGTACAGACTCCATGCAGGCACTGGGGTAGTCTCTGACATTAGATTATCTTGTTGCATGGTCAGTCCTATATGTGTAATTTGGAAATTATTATTAAACTTGCTCTAAGAGACAGTCCCAAGGTTAGTAGTGAGAAGAAGGATTTTTGCATTGACTGTCATGTCCCTATTAGACTTCATAATTTTTTAAATGAAAAGCCACCTGTGCTGTAGCAATGTGTGAGTATGTGTTTATATGAGTGGACACATCTGCTCGGGTCTCAATCACAGTTAAAAGGCAGAATTCCTGAGGACTTCTCTTTGGGCAGGACTGGGGTCTTGCAAAGTAGGCATTAAATTGATTAGTAGTGTTTGCTATTTTAGAGATATCACTGCAAATTGTAGTTTTATCGAGCACAGAACTGCACAACTGTTCTGTGTTGAGTACGCAAGAAAGCACTATATCTTATTTCAGCACCTTGTGACTAATACAGACTCTGATCACTGAATTATACTCAGTACCATTAGCTAGTCCTGTCAAGATCTACGTTTCTTGCATTTTCTTCTTAACTATATGGTGTCTGAAAGAAAAATTACAAATTCTCTGTGGCAGGTGCAGTTTTTTACATAGAAGGTAACTAAAGAGGTCTCATGCACAGCCAGGAGGAGATATCCAAGCTAGCCAACATATCAGAAACGATGTAGTGGCACCAGTGCAGTGCTGCAGCTAGGCTAGAAGAAGATGCTTTGAAGGAGGATGATGGAGCCTGCAAAGGCAGAGTCCGGCCTGTTTCTGGTGTCCAAACTGGCCTTGCAACCTTTTTGTAGTACTGTGTTGTGCTTAGCACCATCCCCCTCTGGCCAGAACAGGTACTGAACAAGTCTTGCTGTGGCATCTCCAGCAACTAGAGTGATCTCTTGTATAGAAGACAGCTGGTGACATGCATTTTCTTTAAATGACTCACACTGCTTCCCCTTGGTGCAGAGTACCTTTTTCAGAGAAATCCTCGTTAAGGAATTGGCATTCAGTCTGATTCATTGCCAGCTTATTGACAGGGAAGTCAGTGGCTGAGCTGATAATAGCAACCACCATTCTTGACAGGCATTTAGATGAAAATCCCAATTGTAAACAGGGTTGCAGTAGAAATCACTGTGAGAGGATTAAATATGGGTTCCCCTGCAATTCAGCTTGCCCTTGTGAGTTACAGGTGAACTATTTGTATGAATTCTTTTGTTTGCTTTCTACTTTAAAGATATTTCAACAAAACTTGCATCTTTGGAATAAATTTCATGCTGGCTTGATCTCGTGATCTTTTCAGTTCTTGCACAGTAAAATTGTCCCAAACAGATGTCTGCTATTGGGGAAGGAAGAAGTAATGTGACTATCCTGCTGTCATGAAGTGATCTTAATAGCAGATAACAAAGCAGAAGTAGAAACTAGACTATGGGTAGGTGTGAATATTCAGTGGTGTCCTGTATTGCTTTGGGGAACATGTCAGCAAAGCAATGGGGATACCAGGCTGGATACTGCCCAAGTGTGCTGGTGGGAGCCGTGCAGCTGCCTGTTGATTCAATATCACTAAAGCACTGGGGTGAAATGTCATGGGTTTGCGTGCTAAAATAACCTGGCATTAGTGCTCTCTTTTCTTCTTTCATGCTTCATAATGCAACCTCAAACTGATCAAGGAGACACAGCTTAAGTCTATGTATTAAAAATCTAAGATGTAGGAGGTCTAATCTGATGACCAGAACAGTGAACAAGAGCCAGGTTTCCTGGGTGCTATTCTTAGCTTTGCTACCGATTCACTCAACCTAAGTGGTCTTTTATAATGACCATGCAATTTTCTTTCTTCACCTTTGAAATTGAAGGAGTGATTCTATCTCACAGGATTACTAAGTCTTAAAAATTCGAGACAGGATTTTCAAAGCTAGCTTGAAGATTTGGGTGTCCAATTCCTGTTTAATAGGAAAAGAGTGTACAAATATTTAAGCAGTTTTGACAGTTTTGGTCATAACATTGGGATATATTTTGATGTTTGATGTGAGAAATGTTAAACGGTCTCCAAGAAATGTTAATACTCCGTTGTCAACACTACCAAAGGCAGTAACTGGTGTATAACTAATGTGTTGCTCTTTGTTCTGCTGTAGCACCATCGATGCCAGAATACGACACGGACTCCCCCCTGAATGAGACTGACACTACCATCACCGTTATGCTGAAGCCCGCTCAGTCCCGGGGAGCACCTGTCAGGTAGGTGTTTTGTCTTCTCTTTTCACAGTTCTCCCTTCTCCTTCCTCCCCGGGCTTCTCTCACACCTCTCTCATTCTTTTCTGATAATGTAACTGCTGAAAGCAAATGCTGACTAAAAGGCCAACTCTGCTGTTGATTCTGCCTTTCACAGTCTCCTTTTGTAAACGCCTCAACCTACTTGCCTCCCGCTGTTAACCTCCGGGAAGGACTACTGATAGCATTGCACGGGGTTATTACTCTTTCAGCATCACTTCAGATGCCTTTGCAGCACTGGAGTACAGCCCTACGTGCCGGTCTGTGCTGTGACACTGTGAACTGAGCAAAGGTGGGGGAGGCTTCCGGCCTCCATCGCCTGCCCTCTCTTCCGCGATGGACAAGGCCGTTTTGTAACTATCGTGTGAATGCCCAAACTGTCTTTAATACTTACGGGTGCATTTGTTCAGATTCTGGATGTAACTCCTCACATCTTCATTTTACAATCCAGCTATTGCTCCTGGTCTAGTTGTGGAATAATGTAGTGATCTAGTCCAGAAAAGATGATCTCTGGTTTAGTGAGACTTTGCCAGTTGTAGGCAAGCAGTTTCCACTGGCACAGCAGAGGATTCAGGGGCAGGGAGCTGCACAGGCATCGGTGGAACAGAGCGAGGACCTTGCAGAAGAGTGTCTCTGAGCTGGGTCTAGTTCTTAATCATGAGGTACTGAAATGGGGTGCTCAGCTGCAGATCGCTCCCTGACTGTGGAAATATGACTGAGGCCCGTACTTCATTGCTCTCTTCCTTCTAGTTGAATTTGTACGTGACAAAAGGCATCAGCACAGATGAACAAACTTCCCTTCTGAGCTGGCACTGCCTTATCTGTTGCTGGCAGAAGTGCCAGTTGGTCATTCATCCTGTCAGTCACCTCAGCTGAGAGCGTGAATTAGAATTGCTTATGATAAAAATAGTGGATACGGCTTTCCAGAGGTATCCAGCAGCCATTACCTCCCAGTAGGCTCTTCAGGCTTTTACCTCCAGTTTTCACAAGAGACTTTTGAAATTTTTCCTATGGGTGGTATTTTAAAAACCCATAGTCCCTTCTTTCAAAGTGACTTGGGTTTGTACACCCCACTGACAAGTTCTTAGTGCTTTTGAAGGATGTCCCACTAAGTATTCAGGAGCAAATTGCTCAGATGTAAACTGCCTGATTTAATGAAATATCCTGTAGCAGTTGGTGGTCCACCCTATGTCACAGCTTTCCCCCAAATTTCATTGATACTCTCAAGCAAAAAACCTGCTCTTTAAGGCTTAGCACTATGCCTTTTCTAGTTTTTCTGAGTAATGTATTTTAAAGTTTCTCTTTCAATCTCTGGTACTCCATATGAGCGAATTTAGGAGCCTATTTTCTGAGTCCTTTAGGGATGTTTTTCTGCTGGAAAAGAGCAGTAAAATCACACAGCTCTGTTTTGTTTTATTTCTTTATATGGGGGAACATTCCTGTATCTCGTTTTACCCCCTGCTGTCTTAAGAGTGTTGCTATTTTCTTTTTTTATTGAAAAGTCTTGTGATTTTTCTCAAAGTTAATTTACTATACTTTTAACTGCATTCAGTGAATAATGACTTTTCCAGCAAATGCATCTGTTATAAAAAATTTGGTAGAGATTTTTATAAATTTTCACTCCGGTTTCTTTAATTGCGTTGTAGCCTATTCTGCACACATTTGCAGAGAGAGCAACATTTTCATGCCACAACTAAGTGATAAGATTACTTCCAATTATGAGCCCATTTCATTGACTTACAGATGTGTGTATGACAACCAGAATGGAGGGGGAAGGGGTCTTGAGGAGAATTTTAGCTTTTTAGTAACTATGATGGCCTCAGAATGTGTGAATACCTTTCCCTGTATAACTTGACAGACTGTTTTTAGTCTAGCAAACAACCAATCGTTATTGCAAGCTTAGATTCTCCCAGTCTCTTTCCTTTCCTTTTCTTCCAGTCTGCACACTCTCCAAGGTGTGTAATTTCTTTCAAAATACTATATCCAAAAGCAGGTAGTGTTCCCCTTGGAGGCCTCAACAGCACCAGCAGATGAGAGGAATAAAGCACTGTGAATTGCTTGTGACACATAAGAGTGAGGTGTTTTTTCCTTCTCACTGTTTGTGTTCAAGCTCTGAGATCCAATATATCCTCTTTATTGTTGTGTAGTTAGTTGTTCTACCATTTGATTGTGTGTGTTTCAGTTCTCTTTCACAAGTATAGTATTTTCCATTCATCTCTAAATATGATAAAATTGATTTTCAAAATGCTTTAAAATTCTGATACAAACTTGAATGACTTAGAGCCTTTCTTAGCCTGATGCCATCCTGTGTGCAATTGCTGAGGGCATTAATGCAAACACAGAGTCAAGACAAATGATGAGAAATCTCCATGTGCAGCAGCGAGGTGACGTGGAGGTGACGGCAGGGGATCCCGCATGATGCAGCATGCTGCCGAGATACCTGGTCTCCTGGCCTGCCTTTCCTAGCTCCCTTCCCTTTTGCACGCTGGCCTTTCATATCCCAGCCTGCGGAGATGCGTCTGAAAAGGTACTTGAAAGTAGTCTTAAATAGATTTTCCTCGCACCTTCTTATAAAACCTCTGATACTCAGATCCTTCACTATGCAGGAGTACAGTCAACCCCCTGTATCATCACCCAGAGTTTCAGCTCTGCAGTGCTCCAGGTTGTTATTATAGTCCTCCCAAACTGTGAAGAGGAAAAAAAATTACTACAGAATAATTACTGTTAATATTTCCTCTTCTAAGCTGGGGATGGTGAGTTGGAGTATGTATGGGGATGTGATTGTAAACTGGTATCAATACGTATGATAGTTATGTGACTTTGACTTGTGTTCCTTCATTCTGCTGTAGTCTGAGAAGCATACAGATGGGAGCATGGTCTGCAGGATCATTTTTAGAGTTATATTATAAAATATTTTAAACAAGATTCATTGTATTTCCATCATCTGAAATGCAGGTACACCAAATCCAAAGTGACTTCCAACACTAAGACACTTCTGATGTTCCCCAGCGCTCATGATAGATAATTTAGATGAGGTTGTTTATAACGATCATAACGATTTTATAATGATCATGAACTTGGCATTGTTAAGGATCTATAGATAACATTGATAACGCTTTCATATAAACTAATAGAAATAAAGCACACTCAGATATTCTTTGATCTGTTTTGTCCTATTGTCAGTTTATTAATGTACATCTTAGAGGAAGTAAGTAACTTTAAATAAGAATATGAGAGTTTGAGTATTCTAAATATAAATAAGTACTGAGCAAAGGTGAAAAAAATATTTTTGTATCAGCAGTGAGACAGCAGAAGTTAGTTTATATGGACTGAGCCTCATGTTAATCTTGCGTATCATCATCCGATTCTTGGTCTCCCGAGCATGAATTAAAGGAAACATTTTTGGTCTACAAAGGTGTTATTTAACAGAACCCCTAAAAATAGTATATTTTTTGGTTTTATGCTCAAACCATTCTCAAGGCAAACAATCCCATATGATGTATCTGTGCACTTCTATAATCGCACATATAGTAATAAATTAAAATTTCCTGTGATGAAGAGGGCGATACTGCTTCCAATTTATGGTGGAGAACAAAGAATTTGACTAGATAAGACTTCATTTCCATTTCAGTCTGCAACAAAGTAGAAATTAAGAATCCTAGAGTCATGAAATCAGACCCCCGTAGTACAGGGGGATCCCTTTCTCAGGCACAGGCTGGAAGCAGCATTGGAGGCCAGCTTGCTGGAATTGAGTAGACCTCCATGACCTTCTCTCCCTCATCATCGGCCACAGCCACGGGCCTCCTCTTCCTCATTGGCCACAGAGTCGACCTCCATGGCCTTGTCCTCATCATCAGCATGATCATGATCGAACTCTGTGGTCTCCACTTCCTCATCATCAGCCACAGAGTCGACGGCCATGGCCTCCTCCTCATCATCAGCCATGGAGTCAACCTCCATGGCCTCCTCTTCCTCATAGGCCACGGGGTCGACCTCCATGGCCTCCTCCTCCTCATAGGCCACGGGGTCGATCTCCATGGCATCCTTTTCCTCATAGGCCACGGGGTCGACCTCCATGGCCTCCTCCTCATCATAGGCCACGGGGTCGACCTCCATGGCCTCCTCCTCATCATAGGCCACGGGGTCGACCTCCATGGCCTCCTCCTCATCATAGGCCACGGGGTCGACCTCCATGGCCTCCTCCTCATCATAGGCCACGGGGTCGACCTCCATGGCCTCCTCCTCATCATAGGCCACGGGGTCGACCTCCATGGCCTCCTCCTCATCATAGGCCACGGGGTCGACCTCCATGGCCTCCTCCTCATCATAGGCCACGGGGTCGACCTCCATGGCCTCCTCCTCATCATAGGCCACGGGGTCGACCTCCATGGCCTCCTCCTCATCATAGGCCACGGGGTCGACCTCCATGGCCTCCTCCTCATCATAGGCCACGGGGTCGACCTCCATGGCCTCCTCCTCATCATAGGCCACGGGGTCGACCTCCATGGCCTCCTCCTCATCATAGGCCACGGGGTCGACCTCCATGGCCTCCTCCTCATCATAGGCCACGGGGTCGACCTCCATGGCCTCCTCCTCATCATAGGCCACGGGGTCGACCTCCATGGCCTCCTCCTCATCATAGGCCACGGGGTCGACCTCCATGGCCTCCTCCTCATCATAGGCCACGGGGTCGACCTCCATGGCCTCCTCCTCATCATAGGCCACGGGGTCGATCTCCATGGCATCCTCTTCCTCATAGCCCATGGGGTTGACGTCCATGGCTTCCTCTTCCTCGTTGGCCATGGGGTCAACCTCTGTCAGCTCTTTTCCTTCGGCTGCACTTTGCTGTTCCCAGCCACGGAGGTTCCACGCGCCCCCTTTGCTCTGGCAGGTTGTAGGTGCCCCAGGATGTCCTGTGGCAGCTTTGCTGGGCGCTGGGCTGAAGCACCCAGAAGGTGCCGTCCCTGCCAAGGCTGCCTCGCTGTTCTGCTCCCATCTCTGGTGGAACAGACATGAGCATCTCAGCGTCCGGTGTCCAGGGTCAGGTGTGTCCTGTTACAGGATGGGGGAGAGTGGGCAGTGAGGAGCTGGTTTGTACCACCAGGAGGCCACTGTGATGGCGGCCAGCTGCGATGGCTGAGCATGGGTCCCTTTGGCTGGCCTGAAGGAGGACCTGCCTGGGAAGGGCAGGGTGCCCAGGATGAGTCCTCTGCCCCTGCCCAGTCCCAGCGTGGTGGGACCCGCTCCCCACCCCCCCGCCGCCCCGCGCGTGTCTGCGGGAGCAACTGCTGCTCTGCTCAGCAGAAGGCGAAGCAGGCCCTGGCTCTGAGAGGGGCAGTTTCCTTCCCTGGCCGTGGCTGCCTGGGAGCAGAGCCAAGCCCTGCAGCCCTGATGGCTCCCAGCCCGCGGGTGGGCTGCCCCAAGCCCGTCCTTTGCAGCATTTGCCGTGAATTTGCGATGGGACCCCGCTGATTGGCAGCAGCCTCTCTCCTCCAGCCCTGGCCCTGCTGGCAGGCCGGGGGCTCCAGCCACCCCCCTCTGCTGCGCCGGGCAGAGGCCAAGACATGGTCCCCAAAGTAAAGAAGGTGGTTAGGGGCTCTCTGTGAGTAAAGCGGCCACGTGCTGTCCCCACATGGTGTTCGAGCTTTCCTCTCCCCAGAAACCTCCCTGCTCGCCCACTCCCTTCCACCTTGGCCTTGACGCCCATGAGGTTCCTGCCGGGAAGAGGCGCTTGACACCTGCCACTCGCCTCTTCTGGGGAGTCGGCAGCGGGGGGAGAGGGCAGAATGACCCAAGAAGGGCAGCAAAGGAGCTGAGCCTGCCTCCCATGGGTGCTCGTGGCTCTGCGCGTCCCGTCTCAGGGACTTGTGTTGCTGGGGACAGGATGAGCTCACAGGTGGTGGATCCCACGGCCCTGTGGGGGAGGGGCTGTCCCCGGGTGGCAGCTCTGCAGGGGAAGGGACGGTGGGGACGAGGCGATGGAGAACTGTGCTCGGTGCTGGGCTTCCCGCTGCAGCAATTGCTGTTTTCTTGGCCCCTCTGGGCCGCTTTGTGCTGGGGGGCTGAGCAGTGCCCAGTAGTTCTTTTTATCCTTAGGAAGGAGTGGTTTGCAAACCTAGTGACCTTGCTTCTGTGGTGGAGAAGGCATGAGACAAGAGGCTATAAACTTGCAAAATTTGCCGGGGTTTTTGTCTTACAGATGGTGGCTTTGGTATATAGATCTCCATAGCTATATGGGGAGCTATGGTGTTCAGCTCCTGCTTTGCAACTTCTTAGTGGCATCACATGAGCCTTGCCTCAGGCATTTATGTTGATAATTCATTCATTCATGGCAAGAAATGGGGGCAATTTCTTGTTCATAAAACTCACGCGCACTGTACCTTTTGTTTGAAAATAAAGACTGGAGTCAAGGATCAGTGAAACAATAAAAAAGGTTCTAATGTTGAAAGCGATGGGAAGCGTAACAAATTATCATGCCCTTGGTTATTCTGAAAGTTCAGTTTCCTTTATGGGTATGTTATAAATACCTGGAAAATGAAACTCCTGGCCTGCTTTTTCTAAACTGATATTCAAATATATGCATGACATGACTTGGTTGATTGAATACAGGGCAAACAGTCATCACATTAGATCTTTTAATTTTGTAGTATCTAATGAGGAATGAGTTTATCAATCTAAGCTTCTGATACTATAAGCCTAATTATCTGTATTAATTAACATCTCCTATAATATACCTCAGGGATGCTGTTCTGAAATCATTCAAGCTGGGTTTCTCCTGCATGGCATTCTGCATTTAATTTAGCAAGAGTCTGAAGGTAAATGAGGGAGTTTCTTTTCTCTTCCCCGGATCTGATATTTCTTTAACTGTGTGTGAATGTGTGAGAATGAAAGTAAGAAATTGGGTGAAAGGCTTGGAAAAATGCCAGCTGTGTAGACCAGCATGATGTTTGTTATACCAAAAAGGAACAGAATAAGGTTGCACAGTGAGTATTTTCAGGTTTTACCTCATCAATGTCCAAACCCTGGTGAGGTGTCCAGAGCACCTGCAAGCCTGAGCAGACACTTCCACCTCAGCTGGAGTGTTTCATACATGATCAGAGAACTTCAGTGGCACTTAAAGTTACTCTGGATCTTAGAAGTGCTTTGCCTACTGTATCAGGAGAGAAACATAATGGAGATATAGGAATGCATTAGGATGCAAGGTGACAACCATAAGTATCAGGAAGGAATATTTAGTCTTTTATGTAGCATGGCATAATTAGTTGAATGGGTGTTTCAAGGTTTTTTTAGTTCTTCCTGAAGTCAGGCTTTGGCCCTAAAAAGTGAGGATAAGGGGCATTTTGGGTCAGTTGTTCTCATCTGGTACAGGAAATGCATTTTCTCACTGGATCAGTGTACTGTTCATCTGAGAATACTGTCCCTTAAAAGGTCATAAAACTGCCTTTGCCCATTTATCAGCCATCAGAAACGTAGCTGTTCTCTGAGACTGGATGACCTGCTATGTCTTACTAACCATTGCAGTAGACAGAAATGGGAGAGAAAAGCCATAAAATTTGCATATATTGTAATGATAATATTTTAACAATCAAATTACACATATAGGCAATTCTTTTGTGTCAAGCAGCATTTTATTAGCTCTACAGTGAAGCTTTTGCTAACACTTTTTTGTTTTATAAAGGCCTGAGGATACTGAGAGTGGGGGAGTGAACGTTTTTGCATAAATCCTTTATGCTGTCCACGTAACTGTCAGATTGAATTCCAGCAATCAAAAGGTTAATGAAGTCTGAACTTTAAGCTGAGAATCACAAATTGATGGCCATTTTCTCACATCAAGCTGTCAACCAGTAAGATGAGGGAACAGGAGAAAATACCCATGGTTGCCAGTTTGAAGGTTTCTTTTTCCAAGATATTTCTTTGCTTCACAGCTCCCAGAGCCAATATGCCCCTTCCTTGTTATCACAGAATAAAAGGGTAATAGCAAACTGCGTAAAAGATTTTAAAAATTAGAAGGTCTGAATTTCTTGAGGCATACAGCCAAGCCTCCTTTTGCCTGTGAGAGCCCTTGGATCAGATCCTTCAGTGGGATGAACTGAGCTTGACCATAGCTACTCAGGGTCAGAGCAGCCCCCAGGAAGGAGCTTGGCTCTTTTTGCAGACCACAGAGGATGATTTACCTAATTGAAGCAGCTCCTTAAGGTACTTAAAATGAGATGGGATGAGCTTGGGCACAAGTCCCTGGCAAATGTCCACCCCTCAGAAGCAGTGCACAAGCTTTATCCAGCCAGCAATCCCTCTACCAGGAGTGAGGATGATGAGTTCAGAGAGCAAGTGGGCTCTTCTCTGTTGCATATGGCAGGCTGTGTTTATGCTAGCAGGTGCCCCTCAACGTGTCTGTAATAACACAAAAACGCGATAAAAGGGACGATGAGTAAGCTCTGCTTTGCTGTTGCAGACTAAGGCATTTCAGGATTTAATTATACTACAGGTATATAAATTCCGGAAACATGTTAATGCTCCCGTGATTAAAATTATAGAGGGCCTAATTGAAAAAGCATAAACCGAATTGAAGAATTCCTAATTATAGTTTGCTTTGAGGTGTTAATTTCCTCCATAATGAATGCATAATTTCTTGAAACTAGAAAAGGGGGTTGCTGCACCAGTGCGTGGGCTGCAGATGGAATGAAGGGATTATCATAAGTGCAGCCAGACAATTCAGAAGAATAAACCTCTGCAGCCATGATGCTCTTCTGCCTCTCTATAATTTCAGTTCTCCTTGCACAGCACTTTTCCAAAGCAAAAGGCAGAGCTAGGAGATGGTGAGGGATTTGCTTACTGTGCAAAAGGAAGGGGAAATAGGACTGGTTTAATTAAAAGTAGTCATGGTGCAGAAGAGGAAGGTGAGGAGAAGCAGAGCGTGCAGCATTTGTAGTGGAAAGGTCTGACAGCAAAACGGAAGAGGAGACAATTCCTTTGTCGCCTACCTTGATAGATCCCCAGGTAACTGCAGGATCTGATGTTGATGCAGGTTGAGGGCTTTTTCTGCCAAAGGATACAACCTATATTTAATGCTTTCTCTTGTATCAAAAATATACCTAGTTTTGAAGGGAGTTGGTGAACTACAGGATTATCAGATACAGCATCTTAATGTTTAAATCTGCCCCATTCCAACTATGGTGGAGGTAATAGGTGTTTCCAGATGATGTCAGACTGTCTGTGAATTGGAAAGAAGTCCTTCCCTTTTTCCATCCTCAATTTTCCTTCGTTGTGGGGCAGATGTTGCACTGAAGGTACCATGTAAGACCTCTCCCTGGGGCCAGAAGCATGATTGCTTTGCACTTTCTCAAGAGCACAAAGTGTTCAGAAAAGGTGTAAAGAATCTGGCTGATACTCCTGCAGCTTCAGGTGGTGAAAATAATTACCTATTACCTTGCCCAGGAGAGCTCATCTTTTCTATTGTACATTTATGATACAACTGTGAGTAGACTGTTAACTGACCATATGGGCTTTGTCTAGTAATGAAGTTTCTCCTGAGGCTAGAAACAGATCAGGTTCCCCCTTTCTGTCTTGTGTTTTTCTTAGCCTTTTACTTTAAAAAATACAAAATCAACAAAAATATTTTTCTAACAGTCTCTTAAAAAATACGTCATATCCTTATGTAGAGGTTTTCCCTCCACAGTCTGGTAGCTATGATTGTGGAAAAGGGAGAGAAGGCTTTGAAATCCAAACTAGATTATTTCTGCATCCAAATGGACCTAATTTCATGGAAGCTATTTGAAATACCCAAATTAATTCTGACTGAGAATATATGCAAATATACCCATCCCCTTGTCCGAGCCACCTCTTTTATGAAGGACATGGCACATTGTCCTGCAGATTGTTCAAGAACCACTTTGGCTTTTCTTGTCCTTGAAACTTCCTTCTTGTCTTAAACCAGGGAACGCTGAGGATGACGATGGCCTCAGTCAGTAAGGCCTCTTTAATGCTAAGCGACATGAACAAAAAAGGGGTTGGTTTTCTTTGTAGATCAAACAGATGGCAGGTGGCTCAGGAGGGAAAAAACACCTCCAAAGCCACTAACATTAGCTCCTGTTGCAGTGAAAGCCGTATCTGTCTGCACTCATTATCTTTAATCTGCCAGCACAAAATAACATTGAACTGGCGAGATAGGGACTGGGCCTGTTCCACCAGGGAACAGCAGCTATTATGTCTAATCTGTGTTGCAAACCAGGTCAGGTTTATGGAGATGGTTGAGATAATGGAACACAGAGCTTTGAAATGCCCTCTGGTTCTTTTTTTTTTTTTTTTTTCTTTCTCTCCTTTTTAAAATTTTTTATTTTCAAGAAGATTAAACTGAGAGAATTTAAAGCATTTAAAAGAATGATGCATATATAATATAATAAATAGATGCAGTAGCAGTGTTCTGGGGGTCTGGGAATGGGAAGGAGGTAATTTTGTGAGTATGGATAGCATCTTTTATTAGACCAAATGATACAGCTGGGGAAAATGGGCTTTTAAGCACACAAATCCTTTTTTTTTGGTCAGTAAATACTGACAGTCAATACAGTTGTCTTTTTGACAACTACTTATATTTTGTGCATGTTACCATATTTCTGTTTGCTGTGCATAGACACTGCAGTGATTATTAGATTTGTTTAGAACTATATGGGAATATTTGCATTTTTAGATTTCTTCCAATAGCTGTCCTTCCTTGGAACAACATGGCCATTACTCACAGAAGACTAATGGTGAGTGGAGCATTATGAGTTGGAAGCACTGATTTTAATAGCTGTATTTATGTATAGGTACACACGTATGTGCACACACAAAGGTATTTAGATGCCCACACATGCACACTGCTGATTGTTTAAACCATCATTAAACCTGAATATTGGCACAACATTGTTACTGGCATTCGTGGAAGTTTGACAATCCATTGTGTTTTCTGTGTGGTGTGGTTTTAAGAAAGAGACAGTCTCCAGAACACTTTCTCAGCCCTGTCTGTTCCCCCTTCATCTCCGGGGGTCACATCTTGAGTGATGCCCAGAAGTAGAATTTTTTTTTTTAATTTTGCCTTTTTGAAACACTTTGTGGGTTTATCATGTGTTCAGTTTGGAAACTCCAGACTTCATTAGACAGGACATACTGACTGGTGGGTGGAAGTAGGAATATGAGACAAGAATGTGGGTATTTGTGTACATACACCTGATACTGTGTGATGCTGGACAAGTCATGCTCTGCACTTTCTCTGTGCCACTCTTTATACATCTGCAGTGGTTTGGCAATTATGTGTTATACCTCTGAGGATTGTCAGGATAAAAGTCTACCCACCTAGGGTCTGAGGCCATGTGACGTTACATTTGACATTATCACTTCTTTTTACAAAAAAACCCGAAACCAAAACCCCAGCCAACAACAAAACCAAACAAAAACCCCCACAGCTACTTTCTAGTAAGTTTTCCCAGGTTTTTAGTCAGTTGTGGGAATTGATGAGATGCTGCAGTATGACTGAAAAGAAATTTCATTCACACAGAGTATTCTGGCCAAAGATAACACTCTATATAGTGATGCTGGCAGGATGCTTTTTGTTTGTTTTTTGCCTTTTTTTTTAAGCTTGACAGTGCACAATTTCTTGTAGGTACCACCACCTGTCCCACAGATAGCTCATCACAGTTACTGATACTGACTGGGGAGAATATGGGACCATCTCTCTTTCTATACAAGGAGCATGCAGTCTTTAAACTTCCTTACTTTTTCTAGAGTCCGTTTCAATCACTATAGAAATTTAACAAAGCTCGAAATTTTAGTGATAAAAGAATGCCCATGTGAAAGCTCTGACTCTAAATAGCATTATCCAAGTGTGAAATCGCTAACCTTTGTTTCATGAATTTCAGGGTACAACATGCCTTGGTAGTAAATCTAGAATACTGAACTGAATGTGAATGTAGAAGAAAATGTGATCTTCTCACAGTAGAAGAAAATATGACTCTTACCAGCCTTCTTGATTAAATGGATTACATTGTTATTATTGGCTCTATCTCAGCAGGTTTTTTTCATAGCAGTGGCAGTAATTACCATCTCTTCTTTCTATGCCATTTTTACAAATTTGGCTGAATTTGGACATTTTGTTGGTATTCTTCAACTTCACTGAATGTAGTAGAAGAGTTGTTTAATTTTAAATGAATGTTAAAAGAACACACAAAAATAACTTCAAAATGAAGGATCTGGTGTAAATAACTTTGCGATATGAGAGACTATTTCCTCGAGTAGCATCACTATTATAAGCTTTATTTTTGTGAATGCTTTGCAGATGTGAACAAGCCGATTGATGACAGTGCAGCCCAATATTCATAATGGGCTAGTTTTTTAATCTTTGTAATAGCTAAGCATATTCCAGGAGATGACATCGCAGAACAATCTTTTTTTTTTTTCTATTTTTTGCATTAAAATGTTTATTGAAAGCTAACCTTAACTTCAGCATATTGTATTCTGCATGGAGCTGTTCCAAAGTGTAATGGGAATAGTAGCAGTCTTTAATTGATTTTAATGGGTTTCAAATTAGTTCTTAAATAGACAGAAAATTGCAGAACACTGCACTGGGTCTTGTATGTACATCGTAGGTGGCTATGGAACACAGTTCTTTATGTTTTGTAGATTAGTTTCAGAGCTTCTGATTAAAAGTGCTATTGAAGATATTAAGGGTGACATTTTAGAACATGTGAAGTGATAACTCAATTCTGAGGAATATATTGCCACCTGTTTGAACCTAGGAAACTTTCTAAACTTGGAAACTATCTGCAGAGTCGATTCTGAATGCCTGAACATTTGATTACAGGACTGCAGGAGGAGGTGAGGAAATATTCACCATTATAGCCAAAGGAAAGCGGTGCTGTAGATGCAGTGAATGCTCAGAATAGCAAATCTCAGCATCAGGCTTTATGGCAGTTATCCATTTAGTTATTGAAAAATTTAGTAGAATTTATGTTACATAAATCTTTTTTAGAGTTTAGTGGTCTTTGGTTGAATTTTCTACAAAATCCCTTCTATGCAAGTTCATGGAAGGGCTGAAGGCACACTCTGAGAAAGATCTCATGAGCTGTTTAATTTTGTTTTTTTAGAGAAAGCTCTATAGAGTACTGATAGATTTTTATAGGATATTTCTAGCTTCCATTCCTATTATTTCCTCAAAATTTCCCATTATTTTATTTCTTACTATCTGTGTGTCAGAATTCAGGCTTTTATTTAGGTATCTTTAAGAAAGAGAAAATAAATATGTTGATGTCTGTTTGCATCCCTGAGATCATGAAACAAGCATATGCACATTCAGTAGCTAATCTGAATTCTAAATGTGGGTGTCAGGCAACACATCAGACCCTCTCCCGTTCAAGTATCCATGCTGTCAGAATAAAGGCAGTGAACCTTCATGGATATATACAAATATATTTACATTGGCACAACTAAATTTACTGGGATCATAAGTTGACTTAGATAACTAGATGATAAAAACATAACTAACTGATAAAAACATGACTAACATAACTAGATGATAAAAAAGCTATTGTTAACTATCTGTTGCTTGGCTTCGGTGACTTAACTTAAAAAATGGGCTCTTAAAAAAAAAAAAAAGGCTGGCTGGTATCAGGACTGCCATGTTTAAATAACATCCAGGGAAACTGGTCTGAGGGTACATTTCCAGTGGGCAGGGCTGGTGTTTGATGGCTGAAGTTATATCTGATTTCTGTTGTTTGTTGCAGAGCTGTGCAGTAGGAAATCAGCACTCAGTATCTGGGGCTTCTGTGTGATGCTTGCCAAGGGTATGAACCAGCATGCTGACAATGCTCTCATGGTCTTAAGAGCATGTTTCTTAAAAACATTTGCGTTGTAAATAAAAGAAGCTGAATTGGTTGTTGGCCCCTCCAGTTATTGTACCTTTGTCCCTGTTCATATGCATCCAAAGCCTTTTATATACCTCTCTGCAGCATTTACTCCTGTGGATTAGTCGGATAGTATTTGGATTTGATTTTCCTGGTTTTGGATAGCATTTTCAGAAGTGCTGAATCTGTTAATGCCATAGAATAGGTGCAATGGTGGAAATTCAATGTTGGCTGCTACATCCCACATGCCTTCAGTCTGAGATGACACAGCTATTGGAAGCTGCAAGTCTTTTCCATCCTTAATTCATGTTGCCCCTTTTTGTCCTTATTCTTTGAATTAAGATAACTATTAATAAGGAAACCACTACCCTTTGGTACTGTCTTATTTCCTGTAGCCTGTGAAACAGTTATTCTGAAAGTAATGTGTTCATTTGAGCTAGAAATGAAAAGTTCTTGTTCTCTGTAGGTGATCTACAAAACTGTCTCACAACAGTCTGCTAAAAAATGTATGAAAAGATCAAGATGTACTAATTGCCCCTTATTGTTGTTCCCCAGGAAAAAATAGTATCGGAAATAATACATGGCTGATAATATATTTATGTGTTAAATATTAAAATTAAATGAAAATATATGAAATCTTTATATGATATGTTTAAGAAAATTTGAGTACCAGAACTGGTACAGAGGGAGTACTAAACTGCAGAAGCATTGTTTCTTTTAAGCTTTTTTAAGTCAGGTGAGGGGATCACTGTTAAGTGTACAAAGAAGTTGTATTCCTTTTCATAGCCTACCATTATCAGGGGTATAGTGAAGATTTTACCTTGTTGATAAGTACTGTGTCAGGATACAAAAGTGCACCAACCAGATGTTGAATGCTTTATGCGGTGCTCTGACTCAGATTTTCCTCTCTATATTCATGCACATTCTACATCCAAAACTTGAGTCTGGTCTAAATACATGGCTAGATTTGTGGACAAGTGCATGCTAAGTCCATCCTCAAATTGTGCTGCATGCAGCACAAAAAAATCAAGAGCAGGGGAAGAAGAAACCTGATGGTGCTCAGAGAGATCTCAGTTGCACAGAAACAGGCTGTGATTTGGAATGTTGATTATCTGTACTTGTGCTTCCACTCTGAATAGAAAACTCATCATTTAAAAGATTACCTTGTAGATGATGATAAGAGCACATTTTCTTCCTCTGCAGACAACATTTGTGCTGTGTGTACCATTATGGCCTGTGCTTTTATCAGTGATGTAGAATGGAGCTGTCAAAAACTTATAAAAGCTTCTATTAATGTAGATTTATCTGTCTAAGACCTGTGAAATTTATCAAGGACCCCAGTTTTGGCCTCCCTTTCTAAGAAGAGTGTGCAGCTGCACAACAGGGAGTCAGCTCCCCAGCCTTCTAGGAAGTCAGGCATTTGGTTAGTGGCCCAGGTGTGAGAACCCCTAGAGAGCTCTCTGGAGAGCAGAGCTGAGGGATGTTTGCAAACCAGTCCTCTCCTGTTGTTTACTGAGACAGCAGTGTAACTTGGCTGCACTGAGGTGGTGTGGAGTAGCTTAGCATGAGGAACACAAGACCCCTGCTTCTATTGCCCTGCAGCATGCACATGTGTGGATTTGATTGCAGTGTTTGCAAATGTGGCTGAATATTAAAAATTGAAACGCAGTAGTTAGTTTTACTGTATCATCTTTCAGTTTATTGGTACTGAACTTGTTATATAGTGTTGAGAGTTTTAATGCTCTGCTTTTGTTGTCTCTTTTAATATAATTTCATGTATGACACTGAAACTTTCTTTTATCCAGCTGGGCATTTGCAGCTGCTGTATTGATTCCTGCTCTGAAAGTGTTAGCTGATCCGATCCTGGCTGGAAGCAGTAACTTTGAAGCTTGAGATGAGGAGACCCCCAGGAGATTCATATTACTGCCTACCTGGTAGCCAGAATAAGAGCTATTAGAATAGTTTGGGTATCTCCTCACTCCCATTGCCCACTTTTCCTTCCCTCTAGCATTCCATTTTGGAAAACTACTCTTTCTTTCCCTTTCCCTTGTAACGTGAAATACAAAGATATGGCAAAAAAGAAGAAAAAAGGAAAATTAGATTGTACCAGTCGGTGTACTAAGTACTGGTGAACTGTGGATCCTGAACTTCTGGAGGGTCTAGACAGATCAAAATACTGGGATCAAATTATCTGAAAGCAAGATCCAGAGTAACCATTTGATAAGGAAACAATTTCTTGGAGTGGTAGTCTTCAGTCCAGAGTAATCTTTGAAATCAGCCATGCTCTCAGCCACTTGATCACCTCCTTTGAGAGTGGCCACTTGACCACCACCAAATAACTGAGACTCCGAGAAAAGAGTGAGGCTGAAAGATGACCGTCACCAAGTCAAGCAGGGAGAGCACATAGAGATGAAGGTGCTGTGTCAGCCGGTGTGAGCTGGGGCATAAAGGAAAAAACGCCAAGAAAACAGTCAGTCACTCATCCTAAATATCACCAGAGTAGGATTTTTAGACAGAGGGAACAATGACAGCAGCACTAACTCAGATACTTGTTTCGTAGAAAAGGAGGCAGTATTTGAGCAGATCAACAGGGTTTTAACTTGAACACAAATAGGACATCTATTACATTTCAATTGAATGCTCATGAACATACTGTTGTGCTTCCAGAGACACCTCGATTTATTCCAAACGAATAAACACTAAAAGTAAAATTTCAAGTCATTAAAAAATTGAGTTATCTCCATGAAAGGAGGTGGCTAAGTATAAAGAGGAAATATGAAAGAATACAGGCCAGAGAGTATCTGTTACTAGGTTCTATCTGTATCAAAACTGTTGCTCATGGTAAAAAAGGGTTCCTGTACTGGTAGAGCATATATTAGTGTCATCAAGGGAGAAGCTGAAAATGTCTTCAAAGGTAAGTAAATTCTGTAACAATTAGAGAGTTTAGGGGAGGTGTTGCTGAGAAACCTATTTATCTTTTTAAAATTTGTAAAATAAAGATCAGAGAAGGTCTGAAATATTTTATTAAAGCTTCCGATGAACCGTAGGATTGAGGGAAGTTTTCCAAAATGCTGACACGACATCATTCAAAGCTGCAGTCCATATGTCTGCTGGGTGCTTCTGCTGCATTAGCAAATGCTAGTAGGAGCCTGCGTAAGGACAACTTCAGTACGGAGTAATTCATAAATTGGTCGTTCTTATAAAAATTAGTTGGTTTTGTGGGTAGCAGTGGGAGCCGAATGATTTCCAAGTGATTCACTGACCGCCTCATTGTTAACAGTGTGTGCCACATACCTGCAGACCTGAGGTAACAGTTAATTCAAAAGCATGAGTTAGGTTTTGTTCCACTCCTGCTTGCTGAAAGTGCCAGAACTTCACTTCCCACAACACCATTGATGAGCTATTGCTATGCTAGAAATTTTTCAGACCAATCTTTCTGCAACAATGAGCCTGTGAAAGCTGGGAGAATGATACACTGCTGGCTGTTTCCAATCTTTTAATCGATCTCCCCTGTCTAACTAAACAAAGGACCAGTCTCACACAGACAGGTGAGGGCAGCACATGTGAATATCCTGACAAAAAGTAAAATGACTGCAGCGGTATCTTTCTTTGTCAAATGGGTGAGTGGTGTTAAGCAGACAGTAAACCTGCCTCAGCTGTAGCAGCATTGAATTTAAGGGCTTTGTTAACTGCCTGAGGGAAAAAAAAAAAAAAAGCAGAGTGCATTTGAATGCCTTGCAGCCTCTCTGAGCCTGGAATAGTAAGCTAGAAATAACAAGATTGCTATTACATATCAGAGAGGCCAAAAGCTTAGCAGGAATCAAAAAGGATTAACATTTCATAGAGTTGGAAAGAACATGAAGAGTTGTTATTGTTTCTTGAAACAAAAGTGAATTGGGGCAAGTATAAAGCCACCTGTTCAGTATCTAAGCTAGCCCTTTAGTGATGGGAGGTAGGAGAATACTTGCCATCAGGAATTAATGCTAGATAACTCTACATCCCAGGATATATTCCAAAAAAGAGATGGGAGGGAGGGCCAAAAAAAGTTACTTTCTTAGAAGATGTGAGAATGTTTTTGGTCCAAACTGTTTCTTGCACCCTGAATCATTTCAAACAGGATCTGACGCCATTGCCACCTGCTAATGCTTTCCTCTGCTGCAATCACCATTTGGCCTGAACAAGCAGTTCATGTTTCCACTTGGTGGCTGAAGAATCTGCTTTCTAATATTCAGCATGTTAGCAATTCATTATAGACTGGATATTTTATTAGTTATTCATTTTGCCAGAGAGTGACATGATTGAAATCTATTCTGACTTTCACCAAGGTGTATCTTGATTATCTCAAGTAATTCAACAGAGCAAGTGATCAGCACCTTGCCCACGCAGTAACGTTCAGTGGCTGCTGCCACTGTTACTGATGTGCCACAAACTGTGCTTGCTGTGATGCCCTAGCTGTGTATTTCTTACTTTGCTTTAGTCTTTTCCATTAATTGTTGGAAACATTTGTGATATTTAAGGCTCTTGGGGACCTAATCTTACCTTCCTCTCTCCCTCCTAGTGTCTATCAACTTGTTGTCAAGGAGGAAAAGCTGCAGAAAGCACGGAGAGCTGCAGACATCATTGAATGCTTCTCTGTCCCAGTGAGCTACAAGAACGCTTCCAGTCTGGACTCACCACACTACTTTGCAGCTGAGCTGAAACCCATCAACCTGCCTGTCACACAGCCATTCACAGTGGGTGACAACAAAACCTACAACGGCTACTGGAATGCTCCACTTTCTCCCCTGAAAAGCTACAGCATTTACTTCCAGGCTCTTAGCAAGGCAAATGGAGTAAGTGCAGAGAAAATTGTACTGGATCTGTATCTGTGGATATGACCACCTGTGTCTATCCTCCTCATCTTTCTCTTTCTTTTTCCATAGGATACCAGTTTAACTCCTCCTTATTATTACCCTCTTACAGAAATTTGATGAAAATTAAACATGCCATTACTTGTCCTTCAGTCAAGTCTCTCTCTGCTGCCTAGACCCAATGAGGATCTGTTGGGGAGTCAGACTCTGTAAAGGCACATGTTGGCATGTGATTTACAAAACAAATTGTTTAGCATTTGGATTTTTTTCCTTGCATATGCATGAATGTCAGAGTAGGAGCTACTGTGCTTTTAAAAGATATAACTGCAATGTCCTGGCAGTCTCCATTTCACAGCACTTGTGATTCTGGGGGAGACATTATGAGATGAGACCTACCTAAAAGCTATGAGGTTGGGGTTACCTTGTAGCTTGTATTTGGTCACATGGTAATGTAGGATTTACGGTTGTGAGTTTCACCTTGAGTAATTTGTACTACAGGGGGGACTATGTGCATGTCTGTCTTGCTCCTTTTGAACACCCTGGACTATATTTTTACTTACTTTGTGATACTACATTTAAGATAGAGACTGCACAGGAAATCTAGTCTGCCCTGTTCTCAGACCGAAATGACATACATATAATGCCTCAACCTGTCCATCATAGGAAGAGGGAAGGTCTTTTTTCCCTTCTTCTATTCCAGCCTAGTATAGTTTGTGACCTCCTCTTTTAACTCTCCTGTTTCAGGTCAGTTCAGCTAACACTGTCCAGGCCAGATCTAAGCATTCATTAACCTTCCTCCCCTTTGACTCCTCTCATTGTTTTTTATTATCACATAACATGATACAATTTGACACTCCGGCCTCTTGAAGACTCTTAGAGCATTAACATGGCATCAAGAAGTTGGGTAGCTGAGTCTGTTACTAGCACATTTGCTAGTGCTTTCATGAATCTAACTTTAACATAGATAAATTCTCCGAGACATTACCTCTGAAAGCAAAATTAGAAAAATCAATCAAAGGTTTAGGCTTTGGTCTCCACTTGGGATAGTGTCTTTTATACCCAAAATGCAGCCACACATCACAGAGGACTGTACACTGTTTAACGGGCTAGCAATGCCAATGAATGTTCACAACATATCTTGGTGTTTTACTACCTTCATTTATTACCATTCTCCTGCAGAGTTTCTGCTGTGTGGCTGACAAGCATAGATCTCTTCAATACTGTGCTGGTTTTCACATTCATTTCCTTTCTAGTCGATACAGTTTCCTTACAGCACAACTCAATTAATTAAATTTTGGATTTGCCTTTATAAAGGAAACTGTGAAATATATGTATGTGTCTCTCTGTGTCTAGTTAGTTCCCCCTTGTGTGATAGTTAATTGCTAGTGAATGGATCCCCAGGGAAGAAGAAACTTTATTTGCTTAAGTACAATATAATATGCCCTAAATGTGTTATATGAATGGAAATGTAGGCATCCCTTGGCATTCTGGATTAAGGCAGCACTAATGTGTGGTTCCTGCTTTTTCCTGATTACTGTAGCTGCCAGGTTGCATTACACTACATACACAGTGGTAAGGTCTCAAAAAAGGATGACTTGCTTGGGCTGTCCTGGCAGGAACATGAGATTGTAAAGGACTTTTTAAGTATAAGTTAGTCAAAAGAGTCTGTATGCAACAATACACATTTTATGACAGCACAAGAAATATTCTGCCAGACAAAGTGAATTCCTGTTTGAGCAAGCAATTGCCTCCTATGTTAAAAATTTATATTGGTACAGTATATGCTTATATATCCTCAGTGTAGTGCTATGGGAAAAAATGTAGAGGAAATGTCCAAGAGTGGAATGTGGATTTTCAGAGGAGTAGCTGTGATGCTTTTTGTTTCGTGATAAAATCCTTAAGCCCCACATTTCAAACATTAGGGCCTGATTTGCATCCAGTCTTTTGCAGCTGTATTAAGTTTTATTTAATTCCATTAATTGTTTACAGGTATAATTAATATTTAAAAGTTCTGGGTTTTCACTTACATCTGTAACCTGAGCAGCTTTGACTGGTCTTTGTAAAGCCTACTAATAATTATGGCCACATCATGGCAGTTTTGATAATGCACACCTGCAAAAAATCTGAAACAATAACAATTTAGCACAATTAAAATATAGCCTTATGTTCCCTTGCACATGAAAAACTTAACAGAACACTGCCACTCATTTTTTAATTAGGATATTCTATAGTTTCATTAATCACTGACAGTTGCGGAATGATGAAACTTCTTTCCACACCTGGAACCTGCAATGAGAAATCTTTGTGCAGTGAACCAGAACATCTTCTTTTGGAAATGCAGGACTCTGGGGACAGTTTAATTTGAAGAAACATTCTGTATTTGGTCAAAAAGCTTGATTAGGAGGAGGTAGAATTGTTACCGAAGTTCCGCATTGTTTCAGCTCCTCTGTGCCTGGCGGGTTGTGCTCATTTGGTGTTCTCGTCTGCTCTGCAGCCATTAGCCGTGATTGTTACACTGAAAGGAATGTAATTAACAGCTGGATGCAAAACAAGTGTGGCAAATTGCTGCAAAATCAGATCACGAGGTTTTCTGCCTTCTCTTGTGCAATGTTGTTGTTTGAGAGTTTGAATGAGATAGCTGTTGCTTGTTGCTGGCTGAATTCTTTTCTGTGGAAAGTTGCACGAAGTTTGGTCAACGCGGCGTTGCTTCCAGAGAGGGGTCTAAATAGAACAAGTGTGAAACAGATTGGTTTTCAGCTTTGTTATACAAAACGCTTCCAAATTGTGTGAATTTCTCTCCTAGGGACTGTTGAAAGCCAGATGCTGAACTGAAATGTGTCAGTTTGAAGTAAGAGGGGAAGAAAGGGAGAAGAAAACAGAAGCTTCGGGTTTTGTAACTGGGCATGAGAAGCCCTGTTGCTGTTTAATTGTTAGGAGTTAGCACAAGAAGTGGCACAGCAAGAATGGACAACTGGCTTCACTCGCCTCTGGCAGGAACTCCACACACACTGTCGCAGCCATCCAGGTAGTTAGTTAACTGATGTGTGCTGGTTGTCCTGGTGCCACCTGCTCCAGATGGCTGCCTGACAGAGCATGACGTTTTCCTTCTCTGAAAAACCTCCCTGAGCTCAGCCCCTTTTAAACACCGGGCCTTTCAGTGTTTCTCTCCCTGAAAGGTGAGACCAGGATGTCAGCACCAATGTTACTCCTTATCCTCTCTGATCCTTATACTGACTTAATAATCAAAGTGAAGTGTTGCAGGTTTTGCTGTCCCCAGGTTCTTTATCTGGGTCATTGTAGGTGACAGTTTCTGGTTACTGATCCAGCAACACACTCAAATGGGGAGAATTTTTTGGCTGCTGTGTAAAACCTGCCTGAATTTTTGAGCAGTTCAGAAATGAGAGCTTCCTAAAAAACCTTCCTGGAGTTGCATTTTACCTCACTGAGTTAAACTGTTAACTGTAACAGCACAGTTGCAATCAATAACTTTTGGCCATTTTTCCTCTAATTGAGAGATGAGGCAGGAGCCCTTGTACCACAGCTGGACATGATGTGGGAGATGCTGCCAGCTGTCCCTGCAGCATGGTGGTCCAACAGGTGAATGATGTTTTCAAGCCAGAATTGTGAAAAGTAACACCACAGGAATCAATGAGAATATTATTTTTGAGGGAATGACAGACTCTAAGGAGATTCTTATTGATTTTTTTTTTTCCTCTCTAATGACTTGTACTACATGCACAATCGGGCAGTTCATTATTATCAGGGGACTTCAGGCAGGATTTCTAGATGCTGACAAGTCTAGTCACAGTACACAACATTCCTCTCCTGGGACATTGTGGAGGTATGGATACAGATGCCAGCAGAGAGGTGGCATTCATCCCTGTGGAGATGGCTTGTGAAAATAAAAAAGTGAGATACTACAGTTCAACACGAGCCGTGTTCTGAAAAATGAAGTGGCACCAAGGCTTTAAACAGCTTTGAGGAGCTCTGTGTTTGGTAGGATTTTGGGTGTTACAGTTTTGTTCACTTACATTTACTCCTTCTTAATCTCATGTTGGAGTTGCTGGAGCAGAAATAAAGCAGCTGTGGAAGCATATCACTCTGTAAGCCCCTGTTTCCACATCTGGTTGGCCATCTTGGGCCACAACATGTGGATCTGAGTGTTTTCTGCGTAGTTAATAAAATCATCCTCCAGTCTACCTCACATTCAAAAGATGTGGGTTATTCAACGATTAACTATATGTCATTGAAATAACTTTCTATTGTAAATAATAAAAGCCCTAACCACTTTGTTAAACCTCCCTTCTCCAAATGACACAGATTCTAAAAATAGCTGATAATTGGAAAGGCCATACAAGATTTGCTTAGTCTCTTGGAGAACTAGCAGTTTCCTTAAGCTGTCAATAAGAATTATAGGGGAGTCTATTGACCCTGCACAGACAATTTTAAAGACAGCAAACAGTTGGCTTCAGTGGGATGAAGAAGCAGCACACAGTCTAGAACTCCCCTGAACTTGGGCAAAATTTGTTGAAGACCAAAAAAATAATTCCTGAAGATGTTCAGTGGACAGAACCATGGTTTCTATCCTGCGTGAAGCAGGTTGCCAACAAGCATGCTTAGTGTATAGCTCTGGGACATGGGGAACTGAAGTTGTAACTGAGGCCAAGTGGGAGATGGGCAATTACTTGTCTTGTCTGTGTACCAGCAAAAGTTAAAAATGCCTCTCCCTGATTTGAGCTGCCTGATGAAACTTTGCTTGTTGCAGGGCAGCCCCGAACGGTACATCTGGGGACAGCAGGTCTCACTGGTGCTGACAGGTGGTTCTTCAGGCAAAGCAAGCACTGTTTAACTACTGCAAAGCATAATAATAGTAAAGGAAAGAAAAAATTGTGGGTGTGCAAACAGATGGATGAAAAAGCTCTGCTTCTTTTATTGTTATTCGTAATCTGTAAACAGCAAGCTGTCATTTTGAAAAAAAATTAAAAAAAAAAAAATCATTCGTCCTTTTAGGTTGTGAAGATGCAGCTGTCACATAAACGTATGTCCTGGTGCCCTCATAGCCCTTTTCTGCAGAAAATTGTTCCCATCCAAACACTGAAGAGACAGAGGCAGAACTTGTCTTGTTATCATCCAGTGTACTTGAGTGAAACGTGCATTTAGGAACCTAAGTAATTAGCAGATGGCATCAGCTACCTTGCTTTGACAAAGAGAGAAATGAACTATATTAAAAGAATGTTTAAAAAAAAATTTGAAAATCCAGAGGGATGCTAAAACAGGCTCCTGGCTGTGTGCATGAGCTCTATCAGCAGGAGGGCTTACCCAGCTCCTCAGCACAGTCTGTGTTCCCTTCAGAGGGTCTCCTGCTGGCTCTGCCCTCCAGGAACACTCTGCCAGCTCTCCGAGCCACAGGCCTCAGCTGGTCTCTGCACATTTAGCTGGGGCTCAGCCTGGAGTGAGGGTATGCAGTAACTATGCTTTATTTACATAGTTACCTTCTAGTAAACATGTAGATGGGCTAATACACAGTAAGATTTCTGGGTACAAAGCATGTTGGAAAGCAAAGGTTGGATCAAGAGCTGTAGGACATATTTATCACTGTTTTCCTATACCAGGATCTCGGTTAAAGTGTGCCCACATTGTTCTGTTACTGTTTGGACACTCAACATCTGCCGTAATCTGGCAGTGATAGAAAGCTGAAGTGGTAGTGCTAGTGGGATCTTGAACTGAATTATTGCTGTGACTTCAGCCATAATACGAAACAGGTATCTTATGCTGAATGTGTAGGAACTTGAGTCATCATTAAGATTGTTGTAGACATAAGGCATTGTAAAACTTCTGTGATATCATAAAATGGGAATCAGAGCATTTGAAAGAACATTCAAAAACAACACAGAGTAAAATTTGTGGAAATCTTTTTCTCTTTCTTAAAAACTTTTTAATTATCTCTTTATTTCATTATTTTTCTTATAATTGCTTTAAGCCATCTGGATGGATAATTGAGAATTACCGATGTTTATTCCCACTTTACTATTGGCTAGACAGAAGCACCTTACTTTACTGAGGGCAGGAAACCAAAGTCAAAAGTAGTATTTTTCAGAAGACAAATGTGACTATGGGAAAATGGTTTTACTGAGGCTTTTTTTGAGAAAAAAGTGTATTTATTCTGTTTCTTGGTAGAAAATTTCATAGAAACTCCCAATTCTCAGCATTCTCAGAATCAATCAAATTAAAATAGAGTAAATTTAAAGAGATCTCATTTTTTTGAGACACCAAATTGATGAGCAGTGGGTTGATCAATGAGGTCATCAATGGAAATTGATTGAACAATCAGCCGTAATCAGGAATATGGACTAAGTTCAAGTCTTTAAAATTTAGCATCCCTAGTAGCTGGACATCTGGTGTCTGTGCAGGTTTTTTATGTTTTCCTTCTCAGAAGTTGCAATTTGAAATGGAGTTCTGAAGTCCAGATGTCTTGTTCCTCTAGTGATGGATTGCTGTTGCTTTTGGCAGTGCCAGATCGTGGTCTTGTAATAACTGTGATTGTGCTAAATGCAGCAATTATTAGATGTGGATGGAAACAGAACACACTGCATCCTGTCTTCTCCAATTACCCTGTGGGAAGGTAATGTGCAGGAATGTACATGCTCAAATGAGATCAGTTACAGCATCATTAACGAGATCTCAGGTTTTGTTTTCTCACCTCTTCTTTCTCAGCATTGACTAATCTCTCCAGTTTTTTGTTGCACTTTGAAGCTAGCAGAAAGCAACAAATACACAAGAAAGTTTTCCTCAACAGAATGTGAGCAAGTGTCCACCTACTTTTAGACTGCAAAAATGCAATCTTGATATTTTTTATTTTATTTTTCATCGCTGATTTTCCAGGTCACCTTGTCGTAGATTGTAAACTACATCAGGATCTGTCTTATAATTCCCAGCATTATGTGCTGAGACTGTTCTCTGAAAACAAAGCTGTGGTTTTCCTGCTTCATATATCATCACTAACAATAAATATTTTGGATTTCCAGAATAGCTGGCAATTCGAGCTGATTATACATGAGGCAGTGACAAATGGGGAGCTCTGTTGTACATCTGTGTTGACTTTGCAGTGCTGACGGTTGTACAGGTAGTGTAGGGGAGTTGATTTTTGAGGGAGAGAAGGATTGGTGCACCAAAGAGAGATGCTCTGGTTTACTGGGAGAAGCTGCTTCAGTCCCACTCTGGGGGCAGTATGGCTGGAAGAGGGTGTCCTTAATATGATTTGTCCTTGGTGATCCAGGAGTTGTTAAGAGAGTTTGAATGCAAGATCAAAGGGACAGTTTGTCCTTGTGAATATCTTGTGGTTTCTAGACTACGCACAAGTTGCTTATAACCAGATAGTCTGGCTGACTGGTATCTTGAGGTGTGCATAGAAAGGGATCAGAGGGAATTGCTCTTGAGTTTCCTGGTGTGGATCCTGCAATTGTCCCCTTCCTACGTGCAACCTAAGTGTGAGGAGAAAGGCACAGTGTGTTTCTGCTCAGGCCAAGGAGGGTCTGTCACAGGTAGAACAAATTTTTTCCAAGAGCAAATTCAGACTTTCACAGTATTCATTCTACTGCTCGAGGATGGAATGGGATGCTCAGCAATGCATTTGCTAGGCTGTTGTTTCCAGAGTACAGACAGCATCCATATTAATGTAGCATTGTTACACATAGTAATTTATGCAGCATTCATTACACCTGAGACATGTACAAGAGCGTGTAAAGACATAAAGTGCTATGAAAACTCTGCAGTAGATTACTGCCTGACAAAGTCAGCTTTTTAACCAAAGCAACACATTAAGATTTGGACAGCAATCGTGCGTTGGACAGAAGCAACCTGTGCCAATAAGGGCTGTAGAATGAGGAGCTGGGGATACCAGAAAGGATGTGTTTTCAGCAGAGGCAGCCTGAGAATGCTGCCGACTTTGAGCTGTTAGTTAAGCCAAATACAACATTGCTGTTCCGATCCAAACTCCTGTTCATGCAGATCTGCAGGCTCTGAGGTGGATTGAACAAAAGCGTTGGTTTTTATCCCAGCTCTGCAATGAAAAACTGCAGTGGTGTGGGTTGTGTTTGAATAGCTCATTTGGCAGAGCTAGCCATACAGCATGCTGTTTTGCTTCACATACATATCAGAGAGCTGAAATATTCAAATGACTACTTCGGTGTCTGTTTGCCATATGTTTAAATAAATACCCAATTTGCAAAATTTGCAGTAATGGTGCATGAAAATTAGATGTACAGTTGCATGTACTTTTGACCCAGGGCTTGTCTGCCTATTACAGATCAGGTCATTTAACTGGTAAATTCTATTAGTTAATCAGGCAGTTACGCGGGACCCATCACTCACACATCAAGTGTGGGGAAACATGTTGTCACTCTTAGCTTCTCAACAGTTAGAGAAGCAGCTGTAGGCAAGTCCATTAGTATGGAGTGTTTTATGCAACTGAAACTGTTGGTGGTATTTTCAGAGGTGGAGTGTAAGAAAAATGCTTATTTGTTTTAGTACCTTTTTAAAGGAATGTATATTTACTGTAGATGGGCAAATTGCACACCTTGATGTTTTCTTTTTTTTTATTATTTTTCAGGAAACAAAAATCAACTGTGTCCGGCTGGCAACAAAAGGTATGTGTGTCTCTCTTTACTGCAAAGCACAGTGCCAGTAATGTAAAAGCTGCAGTGGTGACACAACTTGATTACAGCTACTATTCAAAGAATAAGCCTCTTCCTTTTCTTTTCTTGCTTTTCCTCTTTTCTTTTTTTTTTTTTTTTTTTAATATATGGTGGATTACAAAGGCAGAACAAGAATTTTCAGAACTACTCCACTATACATGTGGACTCTGTTATTTCTTTAAGACAGGGTATCTTTCTCTCTCTGCCTCTGCCATTCCTCCTTTCCCTTATTCCGTTGACAGCTTTCCTCTCCTGAGGACTGTTCTTGCTATGGACAGAACATCACTGAAAAAGTGACGTTAACTTCTATTAAATTCGTCCTCTCTGCAACTATGTAAAGTAGATAAGTAAGAGGAGATCTTGTGTAAACCTAACTTTGAATACCACAGGGCACAATTCTTATATCACACCATTTTTATGGTGTAATTCAACAAACCAGTAGAGTACATTCCTTATTTTCATTGTGATTAGTTCAGAATAGACCTAACTGATAGGTCAAATAGACCAGACCCAGCAAACCCAAGACAAATATCGTTATTGTTCAGATATTATTATATTGATCCCCAGGTTGCTTCACAAGGTGTAGCTCTTGAGCGACCAATGATGACAATGTCTGGGTTCCTTCTTCAAGTTTAGAGTTGCTTTTAACAACTCTTCTAAGGACTTCAAAATCACCCCAGGGACTATGTTGCAAGCAAAGGTGTCAAAAACCAATTTACTTGTAACACAGAGCAGCAGCTGTATAAAGATTTCCTCAACACATGTAATAGCCTCAGAATGAGCTGTAAGGAAATGATAGGGTAATTGCCATGGGCCGTGCTACAGGTAGCTCTCCCTTTTCAAAACTTGGGATTGCCATCTTGTGCTCTCGCTGCTTTGCTGTAATGTGGGCTAACTACATTTCTGCCTGTGGAGTCTTCTGAGAGTTAAACCAAATTCGCTGGAACCCGTGACCTTTTTTTTTTTTCACTTTGAGGCACCATCCCATTTTTTCAATTCTTTTCACTCCTTTCTGTCCTGTGGCAGTAACAGAAGTTAGGTACTTTCTCCTGATCAATTTTGTATCTGCACTTAGAGGAGCTGGGAGAGCTTAAAGAAACCCAAGCTAAGAGTTGTTGGGTAGCAGCAGAGGACTTTTTCTATCTTCATATGGAGACATCCCCCAGTCTGTTACAGGCCGTGTGCTGGGATAGCAGTGCTGCATGAAGTTCCCAGTTTTCACTGCTGAGACCTGATACGCAAACTGGTGGGGCTGTAAGTAGTTGTGTCACCACTGAAAGCCAAGGAGGATGAGCCATTTCTCCCCTTTCTCCTTTTCATCTGTGGCTCTGGTGCTCCCCATATCCTCTTGTTGCTTCCCTTTTAAAAAGTTCCTTGTAAACTCTTTAATTAATTTGAGTTACATTCTGTGTGTCTTAGTCTCCCCTCCTTCCCCCTCAGTTTTTCCAGCTGGTAGTGACGTGACCATTTTGAATACCTTATTTTGGCTTTCTGGTGGTAGGAAGAGCAGGACTAAATAAGATGAGTCTGAGTGAAATGAGTCTCCTCAGGGCTGAGCATGGCTAGAGGTCTCTTCATGAGATCAGAGAAACTGGATAAAGTCATGTTTGGAAACCTATAGTTTCTTCTGTATCAGTTGTTCCATTTTCTGGAGCTGGTGGAAGAATGTTGTCATATTTGCTCTGTGACTATTCAAAGAAAAATAACCTAGGTACGTTTGAAAAGTCCCATTCTTGCATGACCTTTTGATTTGCACTGTCTGATTTGGGTACTCAAGAAAAGTGTCACATAAATATTTGACCTTGAGTTGGCTTCTGCAGACTGATTTAATTTTCATTAACCTGTTAGGTCACCAGGAAGTGTCAATAAGCTACCCTCATTCTGTTGTTTGTGAATGTCATCTCTTTTAAAAAAGGATCCACTAATGTTAATTTGGTTAGAGACATAACAGAGATGAGTAGAGCCTGAGGATGCCTAGAGCCACTGCTTTTTGGTGATTTTATTCTTTGGGATTTTTCTTGATTGACATGCATGAAAAAGCACAAGAAGTGATGGCAATTCTAGTCTTTATTCTCACTGTCTCAATGGATATCACTGTTGATTTATAGGCAGATATCTTATTTCTATATGTGGAGTGTAGAAATCTCCGTGGAAACTTTTCCTTCTTTTTTTTCTCTTATCCTCACTCTGAATTGGAGTGTTATGTTTCTTGGTGCCTGACCATTAGCAGGGGCACTGGAATATGCACAGCTGTGACTAATTTTATGCAGTTTTAGCTCTTGAAAGGTGCAGTGTTGCCTGCAGCTCACAAGCAAGGTAGCATCACAACTGAAATCTGTAGTCTTGATACCATAACAGTATCTTCCATTGCTGGCAGCTGTGAAGTCTGAGCAACGTGATTCTGTGGTTTGGAGCTTTCCCATTGTTTCAGATTTCTGTATGTCCTGCGGCTGAATTCCCGCCATATGTTGACTCCATATGAATGAAAGGACTCAGACACTCCACATCCCAGCCCCTGAAGAGGGGTGTTGCATCTGTCCACTCTCTGCTGTGTGGCAATGGACAGAGACATTCACAAAACTATAATTACATTGTGACCTGATCAAAGGCTGATAGCTGGGATGTTCGAGATGACCTACTGTGTCTGTGCTGTCTTCTGTCTACTCATTATATTGATTATCTTTAATGGCATTGCCCTGTATTTGCCTTTATTTTCATCATTGTCTTTCTGAAGGTAGAATGAGAGACCCTGTAGTCTGCCTTGAATGAAATAATCAGAGCTGCAGCAAAGACACTGCTGTGGTGTCTTTGGTAAGAGTCAGATAAAAACCCTTTTTTGGAGATGGTGCTAATCTCGGCATTGACAGCTTAAAAGCTCTGCTTTGAGTTGGTACTCTGAGCATATTTTGTTTTGACGCAAGAAAATAAATACATACTACTGGTGCCAGACTAAATGTTCATTTTGGCATATAGGCCTAATTTCTCCATTCCTAGAGATGACACTGCAGTAGTTCCATTAACTTCGGTGAAATGAGTTCTGATTTACACCAGTGACAGGAAGATAAAGATCAAGACATGTTTAAGCAAAGCAAGTATTCTCTTGAAGTACTAGATTAACAAGGGCACTAAACGTGAGTGTGGGAGTAATTAGGCAATAAAATGTGTTAGGCAGTGTGTTACTGGGGGATTATAACACATCTTGGGTGTTGCTGCAAGGCACCTGCTCAGAAGCTGAGTAGCTTTAATTACTTGAGGGACGCATGAGGCTGTTCCACTGTCACTACTTCAGCAGGCTGGGAGGCATTTTGCTTTGTATGTCCCATTGCCTCAAAACAAAGAAAATTAAAATAGACAACTCTTTTAAAAGTGTTTTAGTCCATTAAAGAGAGTTCTTGAGATTTCGTAGTTTTCTCTCCTCCCCTTTTAGCAAGAAACGAACTGTTCAGATTGATCCCTTCTCAGCTCAGCTCCATGCAGGAGCTGTTGCTCATCTCTCCCAGTGGTGCGCTCTTAGATGAACTTGATTCATGTGCTGCAAGAAGGATCTCTCAAATCTTTGTGTATTGGCTTATTAAATGTCGCGGAGGAGGAACGGGTCAGCATTTCAGAGCAGTAGGTCATGACACCAGTAGTGCATCCTCCAGAGCAGAGCTAATAGATACCCAGGTGGGCAAGCACCTCTGTTGAGCTCTTTTCCTTCCGTCCGGCGTCTCAGTACAAGAGCTGGCTGATGCCAGTAGAAAGGGCCAGTGGCAGGGACTCATTGTCAGCCTTTGCTGTGGTGACATTAGACAATCCATCAGAAAGCTCTCTGCGTTTGTCCAGTCTGTGTAGTCATCTCACATTTTGACAGCATGTTTTAAATCCACAAGCATTATTAACCTTTTGTATCTACGTATGTATTTATTTTCAGATTAATTGGTCTCAGATTTCTTACCACTTCCAGCCATAAAAACCTCTCCTCACATGGGCTACTCCTCTTTTTTAAATTACTGGAGTAATGTCATCTTTCACAGCATTAATCATTTGGATGCATATCATTAGCATAAAATACTCTTTAGAAATAAGTTTCTAATTAAACCCCTATTTACCAGCTCTCTGCCATACAATTTTCATTCAGCCAGTTTATTTATTAGTTTTGCCATTTGGTTTCCTTGATAGCATTTGTTTTAATGTGTCCCATTCTTTCTGAATTAACTGACTTATTCTCCCTGACTTAAAGCAACATATTTATATTGACATTTTATTAGAGAAAATTGCAACCTCTTACTAAGAGAGAACGATTACCTCTTGTATTCTTAAAGTGCATTAAATTAATTTCACAGTGTAATTGAAACCAAGGCAGAGGGCTCATTAATGGTTCCTTATCTCTTGATACTCATTTCTTCTTTCTTTAAAATGTGAATTCTTGCAAATAAAAGAACGAAACTTTAACAATCATTATGAGGTACATTTTTATTTTTTCCTTTTTCTTTCTTGTGCATGCTGCCTGGGAACGATTTTGCTTGTTCTTAGCAGTAATAGGTAGGCAACAGGTGACCACGCGAAACCCACCCAGCCTCTTGAGCACAGGTGATTATCAGTTCAGGAAAAGGAAAACTGTTCAAACTTCCAGAAGTCTGAGCAGCTTCATGACTGACTTCCTGTGTCATATTCAGTTTGCATGGGAAAATGCTTTGACAATTATTCGAACTACAGTATAAAGGGGGCACTCCTTACATTGTCAGTCCTTGTGCACTGAAGTGACGATGTGCCTGTGCACAGGGTCATCTGCAGGTCCAAACACCACTTAACTCTTCATAGGAGCACTTGAGCATGCCTGAAGAGCACCATAGATCCCTTGTTGGCCTTCTGCAGAGACTGTCTCCCTGAGCATGCATGGAGATTACCTTGCATTTTTGAATTAAAGTATAATAGCTACGGCATTTTCTGGGGCTGATTATTACGCTTACTCGTAGACCTCTGAGTCCTGCTGTTGAAGAAATGATCAGCAGGAAAATGAAAACCAGATTCTGTCAGGCCTCTATATAAAAACATCTGCTGGAATCAGAGGTGTTGCAGAATCGAACCTCAGTAGCACTGTGTAAAGTCATACACAGATCACTAGTGGAAAGGTTCAGAACTCTCAAGGACTTTGCAGTTTCCATCAGGATAAACTTGAAGGTCTGTGTATCATAAACTTGCCTAGTTGTGTATAACACTGGGACCAGTACCATCACTTCACAACTGAAAATTTAGATATAGAGAGGAAATCCTTTCAGCTTGTGGAAATAGTTTCTTTTACTTCAGCCTGTTGTGCACATAATGACATATTGGGATGTAACAGAGTTATATGTGATGAATACGAAAGGGAGGGGAAAGGAGGGCTGGTTTCTTAGTTTTGAGATGGATTAAATTTTTGTAGGAATGTTCCTCTTCCAGTGCTGCTGCATGGTTATATTCCTGTCTAGCAATGACTTCCTCACCTAGGAATTATTTTAGCTACACATTAGGGCAACTGTAATGATACAGGGGCAAAAAGATACTGGGATTACTGTGAAGTTCAAGTGCCTTTCAGATTGAGAGAAATGGTCCTGCTTTTTTGTCGTGTATCAGCACTGAAAAAGAGAACTTCCTGGGAGATGAGTGCTTAACAATCTTGAGACGTCAGAAATGAACCTGGGTCTGAAAGGTGACCAGTGAAATCATAGAGGGGAGACTGGAAAAAAACAGTGGAAAATGAGGAGGAAAAAAATTCCTACTGTTTACCACAGGTTTGCTGCATATGAAAACTGTTCATTTAATAGGTCTTGCTCCCTCAAATTAGTTTAAGAGGGCTCTGCTGTTTTCTGAAATATATTCTGGTTTTATAGACAGACAACGTATTTTTTAAACAGATCTAATCCCACTTCAAATCTGTTTGTTATTGCATTTTGTCTTCTGATACACTGCAATGTTATTCCTTGGACAGGTTTATTCTGGTTTGTGCTGTTTATTTCAGAGGGTTTTATTACAATTTTTAAGTTGAATGCATGAAAATGGTGTGGGGTTACTTTTGTTTTGTGTTTGTTTTGTTCCCCTGAACAAATATCTGCCTCCTAAAAGTTATTTTTTAGCACAAGTTTGTGTATCACTATAATTGTTAATAACAGATACACATTGCTTTTACTAAAAAATATTCTCCACTGAGAAGACAACTCAAACTTCCTAACACGTAAATGCCCACTTAACCCAGTGAGCATCTTTATTTTCACTGAATTTGTTACCAAGACTTACTTAGAGGGATTTAAAATGTTGACTTCAGGGGCCTCCTTAACCAAGGGAGCTAATGAACCAACTTTGAAATAGTGAAGTACCTGATGCAAGACTGGATGAGGCCAGAAGTGGACTGAGTCTGATAACCTCAGACCAGTTTCTAGAGGACCTTGTCTACTCCAGAGCTCTGCTGTACTGACAGACCCTAATCTTGGGCTCCCCAATTTAGATAAGAGTGGGAGGGGAGAGGCTAGAAGAGGCACGACATTTAAGGTAGAATTTGGCATAGATCAGCAACAATAGACTGAAAATATCACCTCTGTAATCCAAAGCATCCGCTGCTGGAATACACTGGGTCGCTTCAGAAAAGAAGGGTCTTTAGAAAAAGCAGATTAAAATTGATTATTGGTGTGTGAGCCAAGCTCTTCTGGAATCAAAGCAGACATAGATTTACCTGGAGTATAGTGGAGGCTGTTGTCCCCTTGCAAGACCCGGCTGGTGTGAAAGGATGCTGTTGGCCATGTGTTGTGCCTGTGGCTGGTAGGTTCTGTAATCAGCTTTGTTTTCAGATGAACTGGTAGTCAGGCAAAGCAGGGGGAAAGAAAAAAGGCAGTAGTTGGACATTAAAGCCAGAAGTGAAGTCAAATCAGAAAGGATTTGTTTGCTTTATTTAGTTTTAATGCAAGGAGCAATTCATGATGACTCGCTTGTGAAATTCAGAGTTGTTTTTTTCCCCTCTCTTCTGGTTGAAGGTTTGTTGGAAGAACTGTCTGAATGGCCCCTGAAGCCTTCTGCACAGGGGCTGAGGGATGGGCCAGAGGAGGGAGCAGTGCAGGTGAAGAAGAAGTTCCTAACCTTCATATGCTGACACCAACTTATTTGGGTAGCCAGTATTTCTTCTCCATTTCATGATATCTGGAGATACTTTCTAAGGTGTATCAGGTCAGGTACTGTGCATCACTTAAAAAGGTTTTCATAAACAGATTATCAGTGTCCTTAAACAGCACTTCCAAAGGCATGACAAACCCAACGCGGTTATAAATACATTATGCCTCTGTTTCCTTAAATGGATTTTTCAATGAGCCAATGTTCAGAAACATGGTTGTTAATGCATTAGCTTCTCAGTTTCTTACAGGAACTGGACATATAAAATCTATATGGCAGTTTTAGGATATGTGGCAATACCACAAGGAGGTAGGTATGAAAGAGACTGTTTCATAATACCACTGTAGCAGGAAAGAAAAATCTTCATTCAAGACATGCTTGGAAGTGCTGCTTCGACTTGGCAAAGTACAGAAAGTTTCTCAGTATTTTATGCAGCACACGTAGAGTGTGTATGCACAGACTCCCTAATGCAGTTGGCCATATGACTCCCTTTTTACTGTAAAATGGTGAATATCCTCCTTTGCATGCTGCTCAGCCAGCTCGAGGGTGAAGCCTTATCGGGCACGGTTTTTGTAGGCCACCATGGTACTTAAAGCACCTTTGACCAGCTGGGCTTGGGAAGTGGCCTTATTTTAGTACTCATTTTATACCTACCTCTGGACTTTGCTCACTGGTTTTGTAATTTCTGCAGGTGGTGTGTCTGTGGATTTTTAATGATAACCATGATAGCAGAGTAACTGCTTAGAGGGGACTGGCTGGTGCAAAGGTTAATTAGGTTTTGTTCACAGGGTGCAACAAATCTATTATACATCCATAGCATTGTCATGCCCTGTAAAGGTTTTGCCTGTATCAGTCCAAAGATTGATCTCCCTGCATCTGTTTAAGACCATACAAAAATTAAGTCACATCTGTAAATTTGAACTTGTGATAATGGGAATTTTACTTGTTTTCTATTTTTATCATTTCAAGCTAGTTTCTAAATAGCTTTGCAAAAGTGGAGAGTTAAAATGAAACCATTCTATCACCCTCTGAACCATTGCATCACTTGTAGGCATCACAACAGCTGCTCTTTATCTGACTCTTCTTTCAAGTAAATGCAATAACCTTTCTCATTCTTGGAGGCTGTATATCTGCCTTTAGCACAAATTAAGTGCTTCTGTTCTGAAGAGAGGAAGAAAAACAGGAGGAGAATAGAAAAGCCTTTGTGGTGGATTTACCTGGAATCTCCAGAATCAATTATTCTCTTACTGCTATTTTTTAATTCTCATTCAGTTTAGTAATGCTAATCTTGATTCCTCACTGTGTGTTTACTCTCATCCTCCTACAGATTCAACCTGTATGCCTGATAATCCCTCATATAAATTCTGGTCTGTCTTTCTCTCCAGGACTGCTTTGTTTTGCTGCTCTCTCCGTTCAGAATATGGTTGAAAGCTTTTGGCTCTCATCATTCTTTCCATTCCTTTTGAGCTTTTTTAAGGAAATGAGAATGTCTCATTGTAGCCTTAAGCCTGTGCTGTTTGCGGTCTGCAATAACTGGAGGTGGAAAATTGGTGTAGTGATGTTACGTTTAGTGATACTCTTGGTGGTATTTATTCTTATAATTAATTACAACAAAGAAATAACCAAAGTGGAATCTGTCTTTCAGATTTAGTGAGCTGTTTCACTTTGTTGGCTTATGCAGAAGCACTGGCATCGTGCGTAGCTTTTCTTAGGCCCAGTGCTCTGGTATGCAGTGCTGAAGGTTGCAAACTAGTGTCTTCCCACAACCCATGCATGCAGCCAGCTGAGGCACAGGGCTGTTGCTGGGTAGTGCTGGCTAACCAGTATTCCGGATCAAGATGTAAAGCAGTGCCCTTGCACCTTTATCTCAATATCATCATTATTAGAGATACCTGTCTGCCCTTGTGTTTGTGTATCAGAGGCTATGTTTCAGAAGTACAGATATAATCTGGATCTGAAAACATTTCTACATGTAGAGATGGTTTAATAATTTGTAGGCCACTCGCATAGAAAGCACCATAAGAACAACAACAAGGAAAAAAAAAAAAAAAAAAGAAATCGTGTTTACAAGTGATTTGAGAATAACTGTCTTTTGAAAATAAGCCTCTAGGTCTATTAGGAAATTTTACATTCAGCATGCTGCCTGGCCATTATGTGCTACAAAGAAATTACTCTGAGCAGCTTATTTTAACTCATAATAACTTGGAACCTATTATTTTTCATACATTTTTCTGGATTAAATAATGCATGGAAGTTATTTTACTGATTGGATTTTGTTTCAAGAGTGATTTCTACCTAAAGGAGTTATCTTCTTAGGTGTTAAAAATCTGAAACCAAACGTAGTCTTTGCCCAGCTGACTTGTCCACTTCTGGGTCTTTCCTATCATCTGGCTGTGGTTGAACCTCCCATTACTTTCATTGCCTGTCTCATTTTGTCCCTCCCTCATTTACACTTTCACTACCTTTTTCTTGCCCCCAGGTGTTTGACCCAGCTCTCCTTAGAGCCATTTTAGTTGCTCTCTCTTCTCCTCCTGTTGTGGTATCAGATGCTCTTTCCCCTCTGCAGTGGTATGTCTGCTGATGATCGTGGGTACCGCTTCCATCACAGGACTTTCTTCTTTATGCTTCGCCAGTTGGAAATCTCACATAAATACCCATCTTTTCCTCCTGCCTATGACTCTTTTGAATTCTTTTTCCTGTCAGTTACATTTTTTTAATTCAGTATTGAAATTGCTGGTTTAAATAAAGAACATTTCAAATTACAGTTTGTGAAACAGGTTTTAGAGAAGAAACTTGTATTATCTGTCCTGCTTAGTTACATGTACTCAATAATCATTCTTTCCTGGATGTTCTTCAGTGTGCCGCCTCCACAGAAAAGGTCACTTTATATCTGGTGGCTTATTGTTTTCAAATAATATATCTGTGCATAAATTGCTGGGTGAAAGTTTGCCATGCTATCTTTCACTTAGCTGCCGTTGCTGTTTCTCCCTCCATCCCTCTCGCCCCATCTGTGAGAGTTTGCATGTTCTGATGGAATTACCACAGGGTGTCTGTCCAGGAAAGTCAGTCCCCAGCTCTGCTCCTGGGTGCCTATTATGCCAAAGTCATATCCTTAATCTTTCCAGATCTATAAAGTAAATAACGTAATTTATTACATACCTTGCATGAGCATTACGAGGATTTAAAGTACATATGAATATTACTCTAGGAGCGTATAGTGCTATGTATGAATGCTTGCTGGTAAGTGGATGATTTTTCACTTTCTTAGTGTTTAGACAAGGTTCTTCTCTTTAGTTATGACTGGCAAAAACTTAAGTTTAGGCTGTTGGAATCACTTACAAACCATCTCCCAGCTCAGAGTAGCTCAACATGTCATCTCTTCCTTGTGGACAGAAACACTTTCAGCTGAAGGGATCTTCTGAAAGATTTAACTCTGGGATACAAATGGCAGCCCTCTATACTGAAATTAATTAGGGATTTCAAAACTCTTGCCCTTAAGTTATCAGCCACTGCAGGGCCAGTTTTAGCCATGATGTCAAGAAAGGAGGAATTTAAAACATTGAAAACCACAAGGAGCTGGCACAACATGAAACCATGCATCCAGTAGTTGCACCTTACTGAACTAGTCTGGGATTTAGGTATCTATGAATCCAGAGCAGGATAGTCGGATTAGACCTTGTGTGCCTGTGTGTGTGTTACAAAAGAACCCTCATCAGTGCTTGATGATCCACAAACCTGACTTCTCTTGGGCTGATGAGGCAGGTGACTCTGGGAAAGAACCCATTTGCCACTGCTCTGCTCACTTTGCATCTCTGCAACATCACCAGAACAGTATCTCCCATGAATGTGCTGCCTGTAATGTGTTTCGTCTCACTGCAAGATGCTGGATCTCTGGGAGTCTTGAAAGGATTGAAAAGACAAAGTAAATTAGGTTGCTGGGAAAGGACTAAAATTTGAAATAGCTATGAATGGAACATGGAGTGCTGGCTGAGCACCGATGCCTGTGAAAGTCAGATTCATGCCACTGGTCAAGCTTCTGAGAAAGTGCATTTTGTACAGTGCATAAATGTATGTCTCTGGGTTGCCTGGTCTAGTAGATAATGCAGAGATAGGGAGCCAAGGGACCTACAGTCTTTGCTTTCTGGCACTGTCTTCTATCATTTGCCTTCCTTATTAAGAAAGTAAGCTTAGGGCAGAAAATTGTCCTACTTCATGTTTGTACAGTGTAATGGGGTCCTGGCCTTAGCGGAGGCTCTGGGTGCCACTAAAATACACACAGTAATAACAGTGGTGACCTATTCTATATCCTATTATTCCAGTATCCAACTTCAGTTATGAGGAGCAATTTATTCCATGAAACGTGGTGGAAGTAACCACTAGAATATATGGTTATAGTTTAGTTTCTTTCCCTTTTACTGTCAGTAGTATATAAACATTGTTTTTCAGAAAGAAAGGGATGGGCCTTTAAGTACAGTAGTGCAGAGCTTTCCAAGTGTATTTAAAGACATTGGTATGAAATGGCCATCAGGGCAGTTTTTATGGGCTTTTGTGCACAGAGGATTTCAGATATGCCTGCATGCTGGTAGAGAAGCAAAACTCAAGAGTGTTACTCTCAGGAGCAGCAGAAGTAATTTTCTGCAAGTACGGTAACAGCTCAGAGACCTCCTTCTGCCACATCAGTAGTGTTGTCCTTAACTACAGCTGGTGGTGGTGCAAGTGGAAGTGTAAGCAACCATAGTAGATTTAAGCATCTGCAAGGAAAATACACTAGAAGGGCATAAAACCAAGGGACTTTTGCAGTAATGTTTCATTGCAAAGCTTTAAGAATCCAAGACCCAGGAATTTCGATACTGTCATATTATCAATTCTTAGGCACTATTAGCTGAGACAACTTACAAATGGTTGGACTAGTAGCCTAAAGGAATTGTTGGCCTTTGCCAAGATAGATAGAAGGAGTTACATAGAAGAATCAAGTAAATCAGTCACCACAGTGTGTAAGTGTCAGGATGGATAATAAGCTTTAATTCTCTTTTTAGAACTGCAGTAGCCTACAATGGGATAAGTAATATCGGATAAAAATACACTGACCACACATTGCATGTAGTAACAAGCAACAGCCGGGCAAAATCAAACCCGGATTAGAGGATGGAGTTGACAGCACATCTTTTTTTTTTTTTTTTTTTTTTTTTTTTTTTTTTTAATGTGGCTCACAATTCATGAGGGTATTCACATGATACAAAAATGAGGAGGGTCTGACTGTGCTGTTTGTGATAGAAAACCATTCTCCAACACCTACTATTTAGGGTCATAGGAGTAACTGCAACTCAAGTGAAGGATAATTTGGAGTACTTCTGAGTTTCACTTCAAACAAATAGAGTTTTAGCTATTTTCAGGGAAAAATTGTACCTTTATCATCTACTTTGTTGTGTGATAGTGTCAGGATTGCCTGTATGATGGTATATAGCTCACCTCTTGGTCAGATTTTCTCCAAGATTGAAAGAGATATTGTCAAATAAAGATGGTAATATGTAACTGATACGTTATTTTATTTTCATGCTCAGGAGTCCCATTAATGCATTTCAGACATACGAGCACAGAAGTTACCAGTGAACTCTTAACTGAATGGGAAAATTGGAGGATGCAGCAGAGCAGTAGAGTTGTCAGGGAGAAAAAGCTGAAAATTACATGTGTGTTTGAAACAGCCAGCATTTTTGCTTGCTAAATATTGTGTTTTGCTGTAGCAAAATAGATTAACGGCTTAGCTGTAGGAAAGGAGAAATCATACTTTTATCACTGCGTGTGGTGAATTTTCTTGTTTTGCATTTACTGTGTCATTGTTCTATATATACCCTTCAAAATATGATGAGAGCAGAATATAACACTTTATTCTAGATCAGATCCTCATCCCTGGAAGTCCATCAGCTAAGGCCCTATTCAGAACATATCAGAAAGCCCTGTATTCAGGGGTGATGTGATGTGATCATGATAACCATTAGGACTCATCCTTGCAGACAGAGATCTTTTAAAGCCTATGCAGTCTAACATGTGGCAAATGGGCAAAAGAATAACCCAGTGAGGCTTTCTACTATCTTGCCAACATATGGACTTGATGGAATATTGTCTCCCCAAGCTATTGACTTCATGTCAGCTTTTCCTGAAGGACAGCAACACACAGTTGTTAAAAGAGCAAAACATTATGGTCTTCTGATGATAGCACTCTGTTTTCATCTTTGATTCCCCTTTCCTACTGTGTTTAAGCTGTAGAGGAAGACTTGACTGACTTGAACAGCAAAGGTGAAACTCAAGATAAGATTGTGATCTCATGTAACATAAATCTATTTAACTTCATTAAATGCAATGGTGATATTTTTGGGATTAGTTAAGTATATCAGAAATATAATAACGATAGACTTATTTAATATTTAGAGTAGCCACAACTCAATTCTTGTGGGGCCTTCTAAATCAAGCTCAGTGGTTTAAGCTGTATCTGGAAAAATTTTGCACAGGAAGTAAAGTCAGCAGAGCTAAGGTATATCATAAGCACTGTACAAATAGTCCCAGCAGCAGGGGAGGGGGTAGCATTCTGCAATGTCCTCAGTTATTACAGGTGCAAAAGACTCTTAAAGTCAGATCATGACAAGGAATCATCACAGAATGGTTTGGGTTGGAAGGAACCTTAAAGGTCATCCAGTTCCACCTCCCCTGCCACGGGCAGGGACACCTTCCACTAGCCCAGGTTGCCCAAAGCCCCGTCCAACCCTTTGAACCCTTCCAGGGAGGGGGCAGCCACAGCTTCTCTGGGCAACCTGTGCCAGGGCCTCACCACCCTCACAGTAAAAAACTTCTTCCTTACATTTACTCTAAATCTACCCTCATTCACTTTAACACTATTACCCCTCACCCTATCCCTACACCCCCTAATGAAAAGTCCCTCCCCACCTTTTCTGTAGCCCCTTTAAGTACTGGAAGGCCACTGTAAGGTCCCCCTGGAGCCTTTTCTTCCCCAGACTGAACACCCCCAACTCTCTCAGCCTGTCCTCACAGGGGAGGTGCTTTGTGACCCTCCTTTGCACCTGCTTGAGCAGGTCCATGTCCTTCTGATGTTGAGAGTCCCAGAGCTGGACAGAGTTTTGTGTAAAGAAGTAAATGAAGAAATACCTTGCAAATAATGTTCCTCAATATGTTGGGATTTTTTTAAGTGTGTAGTCTTTACTCTTAAAAACCCCAAAATTTGAGATTGAAATTCTGTTGTCTTGCTGGGGCTGCAGAAGAACTCATGCATGGAGTATGTTAGATGATGCGGAGGCTGCTCTGGGCGCTCGATTAATGATTGTTACATGCGTAATTGTAACCGTATGTTTCCAAAACCTAGGCCTCCAGTACAATGAGAAATAAAAATGTGTTATGATTTTAGAAGAAAAAAAATTTCTGCAAGTGGTATTATGGGATATGTTATTGCAAACTTTTACATTCATTATTTCGATGAGTGAGGATTGCACCTTCACTTAAGCTATTTGAGATGAAAATTATAACTGCTATTAATTCTTCTGCTTCTGGGTGTATGCTGAGTGCTTCAGAAGAGTAAATTCCCCGTTACAGTATAATATGGTAAAATATTATTCAGTTGCATTACACTGGGATTTTACACCCTATTACTGCTCTGAATTATCTATCATTAGCTCTTTATTAAAGGCAGATTTGGTTAGATGGACAATTGTCTCTTGCAGTTTGATTGCAAATATGTTGTTAGGCTTTCAAATGAATATTTAAAGTGTATCACTGGATTTTTCTACAAATTCTCTTTCTTATCTCCTCCTTCCTCTGCCTGAATCTTTTAAGGAGCTTCCACACAGAATTCCAATGCAGTGGAACCAGAAAAGCAAGTTGACAGCACGGTGAAAATGGCTGGAGTTATAGCTGGTCTGTTGATGTTTGTTATTATCCTCTTGGGAGCAATGCTTACCATCAAGAGAAGGTAAGTTTCTGCTTTGCTTCCATCTTTGACCTGGCTAGATAGAGTGTTGCTGTTTCAAAAAGAAGAATGAAATTGGTAGAGAGAAAACATTCCATTTGTGTTACAGAGGGCAGCTATCACTAAGAAGTTGAGATGCATGTTCTGGCAGATACTATATGAGCAACAAAAGAATGGTTGTTACTGCAAAGAGTTAATGATAATTAATTGATAGTTAATAAGAAGAGTTAGCTCATGGAGAAGTACAAAGTGATAATGAGGCAATGGAAGTAGGCTTGTGAGCCTGTGCAGGTAGCACAACAGGGGTCTAATAGAAGACAAGAATTCTTTCTTAGTCAAGGAAAAGAATGTCTTAAAATAATGTGATCATTGAGGAGACATTTTCACACAGCAATTTCTTTGCAACCAGTGTTCAGCTGGAATATTACATCTTGCTGAGGGTTAGAATCTGTCCAAGAATTAGCTTTAGTTACAGGGGAATGAAACTTGGACAAATCATGTATGGTAATGAAATTTGTTCAGTTTATTTTGTGTTAATTTTTTTTTACTATTTGCACTTAAACTTTGAAGAAGACTATTGTTGTTTCCACTATTTTAGGAGCTCTATATTTACAGTACAATGTACTGATCCAGAAAACCACTTAGGCAAGAGGTTTTCTTGAGAAAAGGATGCATTTTGTATCTATTTTTACCAGTCATATTTCTGAAGGGAACCCTACTTTTCAGCAGAAATTTGATGCTAATTGAAACAGGAGCTAGGTAGCCTGGCAGCCCCTTGTCTAGGTGTAGGTAGTATTACATGTGAGAGCCTTGGTGATTTGACTTGGTCTGTTGCAGAGCATGCAGCTTTTCAAAGCAAAGTTCTGTTCCTTTGAGATCTCTTATCTCTATGACAAACAGTCACATATCTCCCAAAAATAAGAGCAGGAGTTAAATCTAGATATGATCCTCCTCTATCTTAATCCAGAGCACACAGGCAAATGGAATAGCTCTGTGCTACAGATGCTTGAGTGCAGGGCAGAAGGACCTTGAGAGGCTGGAGAAATGGGCTGATGGGGACCTCATGAAATTGAGCAAAGGCAGAGTCCTACATTTGGGATGGAGTAACTCCATGCAACAGTACAGGCAGGTTTGCAGAGAAGGACCTGAACGTCTTGGTGGACAACTGGAACACAAGTCAGCAATGTGCCCTTGCAGCAAAGAGCAACTGTGTCTGGGGCAGTGTGGTTAGAGTGTAGCCAACAGGTTGATTCAAGTGATTATTCCCTTCTGTTAGCCACTGATGAAATTGCTCTGGGCATACTGTGTCCAGTCAGGGGATCCTCAGTACAAGAAAGGCACTGATATATGAGAGCAAGTCCAGAGGAGGGTTAGCAAGATGGTTTAGAGGTAGAGAATCTCTATCCTTGGATAAACTAAAAATTTGACTTGGACAAGGCACTGAAGGACTTTCTGCAGGTGAAACTAGTTTAAGGAGGTTTCCTTTGATTAAGCCTTTCCAAATGATGTAATTCTACAAAACTGATTCCAAATGTACTGACTACTGTGAATTCCTGTTGAATCAACTGAAGATGTGGGCAGTCTAGATTTTTAATCCAATTTCTGTTGTGTGTAAAAAATTTCAGATTTTGTGTACAAATGTGTGTTTTAGTCACATGTACTGCAGTTTTGTTCAGTGTTAAACCCAAGCAGTATAGATGTTCCTGACTCCAGTCCTCTGCGAGCTTTCCAGTTCAGAAACAGAAAAAAATCAGATGCCTCCAATGAAAAACAGAAAAAGGGTTTCAGCAAAATTCGAGTTGGGTTTCTGGTTTGGTTAATGTCCAGCCCTCATCCATTCCTGTTACCTTCCTAAAAGTTATTTAAGGAAAGCTTTTATTTTCATCTTGAAAGATAAAGCTTATAAGGAAAGCTATCAGAGCAATGCCCCATCTGAACATCCTGGTGTATTTCACAAGCTACTAAAAGTTCATAGCATTTCTCTCGGGTAATGTATTATTATTATAAATCATGTATATTGCTAGGCAGAAAAGAAACAATGTTTTTTCATGATGACAAGGAATTTCTTATTGGAGGACAGTTTTTCTCTGGTATAAACTGCCAACAACTAAGTCAGAAAGGTAAGGATATTCTTATGAGACAATATACTTTAAATATTAAGGAGGTAATACACATTGTATCTTTATTTTCTCAAATATGTAGTTAAAAGTACAAAATGGGAAGAACTTGGATGATTAGACAGCTTGTCATTGTTTGTACGTTTACAAATGCTTCAGTGAGAAAGAAGGAAGACAGTAAAACTCATGATGGTTGTTCCTGTGTGAGGGATATCTTCAATAGATTTGGATCAAAGAGGAAATCCAAAAGTCAAACCTTCATTGCAGTAGGCCGTAGGTTCATTTTCAGGATTTGCACAAACCATGTTGATCCCCTGTCTGCATGCCATAGGTCAGAATTTCTGTAGTTGTCCATAATTTGTTTCATTTTATTTTCAGTCAGTTATGTGTGTAGAATATTTCGCTACTTCATTCTCCAAAGGCCATTTTTTCCTATTTTCAGATTTCACATCAAACTCATATTCCCAAACAGTCTACTACATCTTTTGAAATGTAAATATGGTACTCTTGCTGTTAAACACTGTGATTGCTGCCAATCTATTTTTTGTATAAATTTGAAAACAAGAAATTTCTCAGGGGTAGAATTATGGGCAAGTAATTTTTTTCTCCAAACACTGTGGAAGAAATCTTCATTGTTCTCATTCTGATGAATGCATTGATACAGAGATGTCTTGATACATATCAGTGATACATCTTTGCTTAATCTTCTGTCTTCCACTGGAAACTAGAAAACCAACAAAAGGCCAAGTTATCAATATGTAGGAATTTGTCAAAGAAGAAAGTAAAAATTTACCATTTATTCAGATCATCTTGTTTGTTCTTAAATGGGCTCTACATATTTTCTGCATAATATAGCGAACTTTTATTAGTAGTCAGGAGAAAACTTAAGAGACTGTATTATTGTTTAGTTAGGAGGGATATAAAATCAATGGATTTGAGCTTTTTTTTTTTTTTTCCTGATGTATTTTTAGCTCAGGTAAGTAAATGGTGGGGAAATCTATAAAGATCCTGCTTTTTCCAACATTTGATTCTTCTGAGGTTTCGGCTGTCATGGCTGCAGCAATATAAGTTGATACCTCATAGACAGAGGAACACACACAAACCCAGAATCAAAAATACTCGTAATGCCGAGCAGGTTCTAGAAGCTGGAGACTGAGGACTCATTTGCTTGATACAAAAACTCCCAAGCTAGTGCTGGCCAGAGCTGTCCCCGTACCACAGTGCACATCTGTAGAACTAGCCTGGTCCCAAATGCATGGACAGAAGTTTGCGATATCTGGCTTTGCCATAGGCTCTGTTAACCTCGGCATCTTCAAAATTAAAATCAGAAAGGTGGTGAGTGGGAGTATTAGAAATATAAATTCTCCCCTTTGTCTTTCTAGAGCTGGAAAATTACATTTTCCTCTGTGTCGATCCCCACCTCCTAGTGCAAACAGCAGAGCCACCACAGTCTGTATCTCTCTGCTTGTTTGCTGTCATTTGCAAGGTTACCCACTGGAATACCCACTATTATAAGAAATAACCTGGCTCATCGACTTTAAAATACTTTGCAATTTAGAAGCTGTAACAGTGCAGAAAGAGTTTTTGGAGTCTTAATCTGTCTAGGTCTGTGTAGCACACCTGCAGCATCGCTGACAAACCTGCTGCTTGCATCGGTCCTGGGTCTCCCCTGAACAGGCACCACCAGTCAGTCATGTCCAGTTGAGGCTTGGAGCTGCATATGGACAGGTGTTCCCCGAAGGTGAACTTAAGCCTGTCAGGCTCATTTCATTTGTAAACCAGTGTGGGTTGGGACCAGCTTTCATAAAAGGAAAGGCTGCTTTGGACCACAGATGGATTTGAACTTCTGGAATAGCACAGCTGAAAGCTTGCACTTGTGTGAGAGAACAGTTTAACAGCAAAGTTCTCTTTCTATTCTATAAACAGTAACGTTAGGAGTGAGTTTAAGCTCTTGCATTCAATTTTTGCATTAACCTTGCTTTAAAAACAGTTCCTCTTTTCAGTTCTCTAAGGCTAATGCCACAGTGTAGTCTTGTAAGACAACAATGCAGAAAAATAATTTAATTAAACTTGAAGCTTTTTCTTCAAATGGAGCTGGAAAATATCACAGTGACATTTGTTCATAGTCCAGGGCATCATAGTACATTGATAATAGTCACAGTAGTGGATTTCCTGAATGAACCATTTTGTTAGCCAGTGCAGTGAGCAAAGGAGGACAGAAACACTAAGAGAAGGCAGATACTGGTTTGCAATTTAGGCAAATCATCAGAAGCTGCTTTTTATTTCTGTGAGATGCACCAAATCAGCACACTTTCCTGAACCTTTCATATGCCAGGCATAAGCAAGTGTTGCCCAGTTGCTTTTAGTTTCAAGAGGCCATACTGCAAAAACTCTAGTGACTTGCAAATTTCTGGGGGCTGCCAATGTTTTATAGGGTTTATTCATATATGTGAAGGTAAATTAAGCCAGCCAGAATGTTTATACACTGGAAAATTTTGGTTTGTTTTTACGTTTGTTAGCTAAAAGTATTAGTTGAACCCTGGGGTTGCCTAAAGTCTGCAAAACTTTCTGTATGTGTATCTATGTAAAAATTGTGTGTGTGTGTATATATAAATTTCTGTTTCAAATATGACTGTCTTAGAGTATCTAAAATCAAAAACATTAGCAAAATTTGTTTTCTTGATTTTGGAAACTACTAGCTATATGGGTTACATGTTTTCATCTCTAGTATCATTCTATGTATATGGACACTAAAATTGCTGCAACATAATTTTGCCTGTTAATTTACAGGTGGTGATCAGTGTCCACATGGATGCATTTGTCCACATAAGGCAGTACATCTTTCTTTTATTAATAGATGCATACTTCATTTTTATTGTATCAAAACATTGCTAATTCATTAACAAGTTTGTTTGTTTGTCCTTAATATTAGTTAAATATTTTTGTGTAATAGAGAATACAGGACTGGTTAGTAAAAACAAGCTGAAAAGAAAAACAAGACATTTTAAAACTTCTTTTCTGGAGGAAATACCCTTTGACTTTGCCCCCCAAAAGGATTAAATTTTGGTCAGTTCTGATTTCATCTGGACAGTTTTAAGTCCAGACTTGCATTTCCCTGGAGTGAAGAATGTGACACTTTGCAGGCTTATGTGTTTGAGCAGACAAAGCCTCTACTGACCTCTTTAAGTATAAGACTGAATAAATAGGATCAGACAGCCTGTCATGGGTGCACTGTAAATAAGTTCTTTAAACTGCTGTCGGTAGCAAAAAAGGAGATTTGGGGCTATGTAGGGTCTAGGATTAGTTTCTTCAATGAAAATTCAGCTCCTTGTTCTGGATTAGGATTTAGGTTGTTACCTTAAACTAATTAAGTAAAACCCAAAAGCCTCTTGAGCAGAACACAGGCAAGCTATAGGATAGAATTAACAAAGGGATATTTACACATTCAGTGGCTTGTGTCCCTTCTGTGTCCATATTTAAGGTGGACAACAGGCAGGGTTTTCAGGATGCATTCTAGGATCAGGTCATGTTTTTAGTGCTCCATAACACTGACCAGTTTTCGCAGTTACTTTTGAAATATTCCTTAGGAAGCCCTTAATTTAAGTGGCATATTTGGGGAGAATTTGAACCAAAATGGCCTGTCCAGTTCCAAAATATGATCCTCCTTTTGTTTGTCTTCCTTTATTTTCTGTCCTTATAGAGGAAGTCTTTCTGAGCTTTCCTCTGCAGCTTTGAGGGATGTGCAGCTTTTTAATGAGAAGTAAGAGTCTCATGTGATTACATGCCTACTGGGCAGGACATGAGAAGAGTACAGCAAGATGGTCAATGGAACAATTACAGTTGATAGTGCTGTGTGAAACCTGGCACTGGTCTATCAGAAGGGTTGCTTTAATGGAATAATTTTGAGGGTGTAGGGGTTTCAGCTCTGTGGAATCTCATTTTCCACATCCTGGTTATTTTTCTCTTTGCTTAGTGGTTCAGAGGAACTTGGAATTTCCCAGTGAAGCTCAGTGGCAATCACTGCACCTTAACTGATGCATTGCTATGTCTGTAGAATTTTGGGAGACAGTGTTATTATGTTAAAAATACGTTCACGCGTATCTTGGAATCTGTGTCATTCAAATAACTTGGCATATTTCAGAAATCTGGCCAGAATTTCAGGTTTATAGCAAGGGCCACCACCAGGCAAAACATGTCATTTCAGATTAATCCTCTTGAACATCTGTAAGTCACTGTCCTTTACTCAAGTGTGTGTATAACAAAGAGGGTGATTGGACACAGAGCGTAACTGCGCTGAGTCTGGTTTCCATGTGTGCTTACGAAAGTTGTGTTCAGAGTAACTATAAAAGTGAACACTGGAACTTGCATTTATGCTTCTCAGTACTTCCTAGTATTTGTAGTGTCTTCAAGGATGGGATTTTGAAGTTGTGCAGTAGGTTGAAGTTTGTGTTCTATTGGTTTTCCCTGTCTTGACCATAGCTGCTGCTTCTGCGGCTCCCTTATGACATCTGTTGTGAAATGGCAAATGACCTTTTCAGAGAAGCCCTTTCCAGTTATAAAAGGGAAGACATCACCTCTTCAGTTATAACCGATAGCCAAGTTTTGTTTTGTAGCGCTGCTTAAAAATATATCAAAAAGTTCTGAAGAGTATTGTTGAAAAACTATAATAGAAAATGCTTAATCACAGTGACGCAGACAGCTAATGCATACCTCCAGTGATCATCTATAAATATGTCGTGATGCTTGAATTTTTAATGAACTATTTGCATTTCAGTTTGATGAAGCTTGATTTATCATTACACAATTTGCTCATTGGCTAAATATTCCAAAATTGTGGTGTTCTTACATTGTCACTTTCCTATTTATTGTTTTTTTATATTAATAGCTCTTACATATTTCTTTTCATTACAAAAATCTCAAAGCTCTTTACAGGCAAAGGTAAGTCTCGATTACTTGTGTTACTGACATGGCAAAGTTAAAGAAGAAAAAGGTGAGGGGATTTATTCATAGTGACACAAGTCAGAAGTCGGTAGCAGAAGTAGAAACACAACCTGTGTTAGCTGTCTCCAGCTCAGTATTCATTCCTTGCCAGCATATAGCTCCTGAAAGCAGTGTTGGAGACTTGTAGCTCAGTGCAAGAGGCAGCACAAATACTGTGTTTATTGAAAAAAATCCTGGAGTTCATATAAATCTAATTATGTTTTTTTTCTTTTTTTCTCATTTTGGATATTTTGTTCATCTGTCTGGCCGGCAATTTTTAGAAGAAATGCATATTCCTACTCCTATTACTTGTAAGTACTTGGCTGGGAATGACGTTTCTTGAGTGTACTCACCCTGTGGTAATTTTGTGCTTTGTCATATTCTTTTGTTTTACCAATTTTATCATTCCATTTATCCTTGTGGTTTATTTTCTCCATTTCACACTGTTATGTTTTCCCTGTTTTACCATTGCACCTGTAACTGTGCCTGCAAACACATACATGTCTACAGATAGATCAGTTATGGTTTATAGTTCTTCAAATGCTAATGGACAAATACCGAGTGTCCAACTGCACCTTTTTTAATTGTCCATTTTATTTAGCCAGACTGCAGGAAAATTCACACCTGAAAGTTATTGTTGGGAATTTCTCATCCATGGATATAAGCTTTTTAAAAATGTAAGGTTTCTCACAACTAGGACTTCACATTATCTCAACAAACATCCCTGCTCCTGGAGTTGCCAGGTTCTGAGTGTCAGTTTAGACCATTAGATGATGAAGTGGTTCAGATATTCAGATCTAAATCACCTGTCCAGTCCTAATGACAATGCTGCATAATTAAGGCAGTTGTTAAGGTGCATGAAAATTCTTCACACATCAATACTTCCAGAGCCATCTGTTGTCTAAAGATCGAGGGGCTGGAGAGTAATCAGGGCCAAGCTGTTTCTGTCATGATAGTAGTTGTCTGAAGATCAGGAGGAAGAGAGGACTGTGTCAATGATCTGAGGAAAGAGCCCTAGAGAATTGAGTTGGATGCCTTTGCTGCCACCAGAGGGTTGGAAGGGATAGAGAAGGCAACTGTGACTGCCGAGAGAAACAGGTCTCCCCAGTTCATAACTGTAAATGCAGAGTAACTCCATTTCCTGTAGACTTCACACCAAGAACTTAAGTAGTCAAATTTCAAGAGAAGTTTTACTGAGTGTTAAAGAAGAGGGGACAGTTTTAAGACATAGATGCTACTAGCTAGTTGCATTTCTTGGTACAACCTTTCCTCTTCTGCACATTTCTCATGAACTTCAGGAAAGTGCCCTTTGCGCTCTTCTACTGTTTTGGTTTCCTTCAACCACTCAGCACCATTGCCTGAAAAATTCAGTCCCTAGTTTTCCGTTATAATTTTATGTCCTTCCAGCAGGCAGTATGTGGTCAAAATGTTCCCTGCTGTATTTTATTTTGAGATTTGTGTATTTAAAAAGATGAATCAACTTCTGAGCCTTGTGTGACCCCTTTCTACAACTGCACGACATTGTTTTAAGCAGTCAGCTGAGGATTACTCTGCTACAGAGACAGTGAGGGTATCATTAAGCAGTCTCTGTGCTGTCTTGTAAGGGCTCTTGTGGTCTTTTGTCAAGGAACTGGAGAGTGTCTCAAGAAAAGAGAAGAGACAACCTGTGGAGGTCACCTAAGCTCAACGTTGCCTTGAGCTTCAGCAGTAGCAGAAGCAAGTGCTTTAATAAGATTTAATAAGGCAGATGTACACCATGAAGCATATCATCAGACAAGTTTATGTATTCATATCAGCCCACTGAAGCACTTGATGGAGATACAAACTCAACATACAAAAATCTTATATCTCCCTAGTACTGCACCCAACTTTTTTTGCAGAGCGCTCTGTACTTAACGGTGTCCCAGGTGCCCCATCAAGCATGACCTCTGCTAGCTGGAGCATCAGTGTAGTAGAAGTAACACATAAAGAGTAATCACACAGTAAATACTTCCATCATCAGGCTGTGCATGTCAGCATTTGGTTTCAGATTGACATTTGGCCTGTCCCCTGATCTGGTAAAACCAAGCTCTGTTTGGGGTTTTTTTTGTTTTTTTTCCCTGAGCAATAGTCAAGGTACAAGGGATGTTTCAACAGTGAGGAAAGAAAGCAGGAGAATCCATGAAGGAGCGTATGATGAAGTTTTATTGAGTTTCAGGTTTCACGTGAAATAGGATGTTTTGTTGTGATTGCAGGTGAAAATCTTAAATGGCTAAGGACTGTGTAATTCTTAACCAAAGCTGGTAGAAATTGCTACAACCTCTTATGAGCAGAGAGATTTAAGTTTATTTGAAACATGAAATCAGAGCAGCAATATGTGTATGTGAATATATATATATTTAAGTAGAATTGGTTTCCATTCTATGACCTTGTATGAATGTTTTAGTCCTGAAGCAAAATTCAGTTGGATGAGTTGCCAGTATTGAAAAGCAGATTCTCAAATAGATCTGCTGGCAGACCTTTAAAGCCAACCATATGGACTACATCACTTTATTTTTAGTTTCAGTTTCTGGACTTCAAAGTTGTGCTTCTTAGAGTAATTCTCATCTGCTTTCAGATAATTCCTCTCAGCTCTTTGTCATCTGCTATACTGGCATTTCTTCTTGTTAGGGACCAAAATCTCCTACCCTAACTCTTCTAAACTGTTCTTAACGATATGTCGATTATAAAGTCAGGAAGACTTATATCATATTTCTTACAGAGATGAGCCACAAGCATTGCAGTAATCTTTAGACTGGAGTTCTGCCTTCAGCCTGTCTTGTGTTCTGCTGCAATCCCAGCACTGTAAAATCTGATTCTGTAAGATGGTTGAGTACTTGCAGCTTCAGTGAAACAGAAGTCAAAAATACTCATTTGTAAGAGCAGCTCTTTTAGCCATTTTGTGCATACATAGTTATGGGTAGATAGTTATGGGATTTTTGTATAGCATCACTTAATTAAAAACTTCCTACAACATATAGGAAGGGATATTATTGTGGCTGAAAGAGAAGGGCATAAAGATCTGTAACATGTCTTAAGTGGAAATAGAAATCCAGGAGTCCTCTATTTCTAACTTGCTAGGTCATTGTGCAGGATTGACATCATTTTATGTACTTCTGTTTACCCATCATTAAAAGTTAGTTACTTATGATTTGAGATCCTTGAACAGAAAATGGTTTTGTGATGGGAAGAGAAGGATGTGGAACTAGGAGCTCCTGTCCTGGTGCACTCACTGCATCACTGTCGCCAGGGTGACGCATGAACCTTTTCAGGGGAGTTACTCTGTATTTACACCAATACAAATGTCTGAGGTTTGTACAGAATTGCCAGCTCTGTCACACTGCACTTAAGTTTAATGCATTGTAAGATATGATGTGCAATGTAAGATAGCAACCCATCCACATCTGAAAGTTTCTGTTCTTTTTCCTAGCTGAAGCTGTAAAACACAGACAGCAATTTATCCAGTTTAAAGGAGGTTTTGCATTTAATGACAGACACCTCTTTTGCAGCAGTATTTTCAGCTGCAGCAAGCCCTATCAAGGCTTTCTTATTTCCTCACCAGGAAAAGGAATTGAGATGTTTTCTGTGTGCGGGTTGTTTTGTTTTATTTCTTTCTCCTGGGCTGGGTAATGGTTGCAGAATGAAATTTAATCAAGAGTGGTATCAGACCAGAGGAGTATTTCTGGAAATACATAGACTTGTGTATGTGTTACAAGCACTCGGTTTAATGTTATTTATAAGAAAAGGGCACACAATGGCCAGTATGTTGTTCTCCTTTTCCCCTGAACTGGACAGAATACTGAGGATGCAACTGCAATGCAGGAAGCCCCTTCAACTCCTATCATAATTTCACATCAATTTTAATTGTGGTGGTGGTTTCAGTTTCTATTCACAGGAGAGGTTCTGTCAGAGGTATTCAGCTAAATTTATGTTGCATTTTCTGAAATAACAGAGTTTGTGCTGAATTTATTTCCACCGTCTGTGGGACATTTGAAAAGAAATAAAACATTATTTTATTTATAGGCATACTTCTGTATAACCATATACATACATAAGTATCTCCATATATTTTCCATGGATGGTGGGATCTGCCTGCACAGGTCAGCTTGCTAAATCAAAATTTAAGAAGAAACTGGTATCTCATTAGCTGCTGGAAAAAACAGAATCACAAATCAATGGTTATGCCAGCCTAATGAAAGCAAGGAAAAAAAAATATAATTAAAATCCAGAAAATGAGGGAGATTTTATTTAGAACATGTCTGGTGATTGCAAGCCTAAACTTTGCAGAGGGTGGTGTTTGCTGGCTGTCTGTACCAGCATATACTGTATGGCTCTTACCTGCACCTGTCTTTGAAATTTATATGGTTGTAAGTAAATGTCCTCCACAAATAGTGATTAATTTGATCAAGTAAAGCTTCGAGAGCATAGCCCTACCTACATTTTTCAGGATTCCAACTTTGTAGACATACAGTAAAAAATAGAGCATCTTTTAACTTTTATCTATGTTACATCACTTTCTTGTGTCAGGTGATGTTTGTTTGTAAGTAAAAGTGGTGCAGCTGGTCCTTACTCTTCACCTTCAGCTTGTGAATTAATTCCCTCTACTTGCCGCAATAACCTGCTCAGCGTTTGGCTTCACCATGGCAGCCGATAAAAAAGTGCTGGTAAAACTGTCTACACCTGCCTGTAAGTGGAGGATTTGCCCTTATAGTGGCTGTAAGAAGCAGTAAGCTGCCTATGTTCTTAGGCCAGAGAATATTTCTCAGCTCTGCTGAGGTTACAGTCTGCACAAAGGCAGCGTGTGCTGAGCTGCAGTCTTAGGCAGGACCGTGGGAGCACGGGAAGGATACCCCACCTGCCAGGCTGCCAGAAGCCTGTACTGCTTTTAGCTCTCCTTCCTCTTGCTCTCTGTGTAAAGACTTTTAGTGACCAAGGTTTCACAGCCTGCCTGCCCACTCAGCTTGAGAGATGGGCAATCTCTACTGCACAGAGTTTTCCCAAAGTTTAAAATGAACTGCCCTTCCTATAGCTTAGCCCTGCTGCTTTTTTCCCAGCCCCTGTAGACAGGGAGAACAATTTCCTTGTGGTGTTTTTTTATATGTTTGAAGACCTATCAGCCCTATTTAATTTTCTTTCTCTAGATTAAAGACTCATATTTCCTTTGGCCTTTGCTTGTTGGTCATATTTTCTAGATTTACCTTTCTTGTTCTGCCTTTGTATGTGTGCCTTTGACACCCATCTTATTTCAAGTGCAATATTGCAGCAGAGGCCTTACTGATCTTTGGTTGGAGCAAAAGGCTTACCTGTGGCTTGCACACCGTAGTGCCATGTATAATCCCTCCCTTATTTTTACACCAGCATGAAACTGTTCTTCCAAATTGAGTTTGTGATTTAGTATGGGTTTAGGGGACAGAGATCCTTTCCAATAGAACTGCTGTTTAACCAGTGCTCCCAGTTGGGTATTTGCACAGCTGATCACTGCCTTAAATTTGTGCAGATTTCATCATAAATAACACATGTGCTCCTAGCAGGCTGCTGCGCACAAATATCTAAAAGGAATTGTATTTTGTAGCTTCCTTAAATTGCTTATTGAAAATTAGGGCAATATGCAATTCTTGTCTGTAGGAGGAAATTTCATGTTTAACTTACGTGATCTATACCTAATGTCTAAATTACCTGTGCATGCAAATCTACATTATAGTGTATATAATCCATCCTTGTGAAACATCTAAAATTAAATCTGTCAACGTACAAGAGCTCTTTTAAGAGTGGCAGTTACAGATTTAACATTCATGCATGTAAAATTGGTATAAAAAGTTAGAGATGAGTTTGAAGCTGTGTTTAAAATATAATCCCTGACGTTTATCCAGACCTCTGCAAAACAGGGATCCGATCCTGCAGATACTTCGTTAACTGAAAATGTTGCTTGAGCTTTCAGATTAATGCCCATGGCAGTAAACGCTTTGTACTTGATACTGTTTGCATTCCTTGACTATTAAACTGGAACGCCCACAATTTTGTTATAGTGCTTCAGCATTTTATATCTATTCTCTCTGATAGCAGTAGAAGTTTCAAAAATAGCTGAATCAAATCTCCATCCTTTTTTTTTTTTTTTTTTCCAAAATTCACACTTACTTTAGGTTCACTGCCAACAGTTCTTATCCTTACTTTAGTTGGGTTAGCTTCAACTGCCTGATTATACAGCTGGTTTCATTTTTTTTATTCTGCTTCAAGCATCTTTCTGTCTCATCCCTCCTGTGTGTGTATAGTGCCTGTAAACATCATCTCTTCATTCACAAACACTCTTGAACTGAAAAGGTCAACCCAGTAACCCCCATCCATGGACCCCGGTTTTCTTCGTTGCACATTTTCCTTACACTTAAATGTAAAATGGCCATTAATATCACCTTATTCACCTTTTGACATTTCAGTCTCTTCACCCTGTGTTGACTGTATCAGAATCTTCTTCCAAATATCTGCCTGATCTCTTACTTCTTCCCCTTCCCAACTGCATAATGCATGAGATGCAAAGTGTCTTCTCGGTGCCTGGTGCCAGACGGTGCTGGGTACGTGCTGGCCCATCAGTGACACTGATGCACTGATAGCAGCTTCATCCGGGTGTTGCAGTGGTTGTGTTTAGGGGAGGCTGGTCAGTAAGGAGAGCAGGAGCCGTGTCACTGATGCAGCTTGTCAGTGGTGCCCTATTTTTGGAAACAGCACTTCCAGATAAATGCTTTTCCAATTCCAAAGACATTTTGACATGCTGGGAAATAAACCTCTACCTAGCTGTGGGTTTAAGTCACATCCCTAACATTCTAGAAAGTGCTAGTCATTTGATTTCATAATCCTTTCAATGAACTATAATGATGGTAAGGACCAAATAGGCTTAGTCCTGTGCTGCCACTCTATCCAGACACGTAACGGAGGCAGAAAAGGCACATTTAGAAGCCGAGAGCCCCTTGATGTGTCTGGCAAGCTTAGCTCTGAAATCCTCAAAAGAGATCTGTCTTCCTTTTCCCTCTAAATTTAGATGAAGAATTTTTACATTCTTGGAATAGAGAGGGAGAAAGGTGGAAATTGATAACATGCTGTTGAAAGAAAATTGTAGCGTTTTCAGATGCAGAACAATTTTCTGTGTGGCTTCTCTCTGAACATGCATAAGCATTAGCTGGTCCACCTGTGAGCAGCCTGGTTGTGTGTGCGAGTTAGATTGAGAACTTTAAACTCATGTCACCTTTTCTTTTTAGGCATTCAAGCCAATGTTTTAGGGGCCTCTCTGTCTTCTACAGGACCAGGTAGAACTGCTTTGCCTAGGGCTTTTGTAAGCAGGCCTGTGGGGACTAATGGGCTTGGGTTTGGGGTTATTTTTTCCTGCCTAGAACATGCAGAAATGTTATTGCTCATTCAATGAAAGAGAAAATGAGCTTGCCAGTTCCGGCTCTTTGCAGCTTGTTGGCATCCCTGAAAAGATACCAGGCAATGGGATTTACAGATAATGATTGCCACAAATAATTTAATCTGGATCTAATAAGGAAGTCACCCTTTTTGACTCACCGTTTTTAAACATCAGTAGTGGTCGTCTGTAATGGCTCACCCCAGCAGTCCAGAGTGCTTGTTATTAAGGACTTTGGCATTTTGGATTAGTGTTTCCCACTGAGAAATTTTAATTCCTGTGGCCAAAGAATTCACATAGCCATGTATGATTAGCAAATCTAAAGGATTAAAATAACCACCCAGCAGGGTTAATACACTTCAAGACTATTGTTGTTACCTCAGGTACCACAGCACAAAAAAAGGGGGCTCCCATGGTGCAGCTCATAGTTAATAAATCTGACTGTGCTAACATTGCTGAACACTGGAAGCAAGGCTTTTAACATCATTAAATGCCAGCTTTTTGCTTCATCACTCAAGGACAGTTTCTCTGTTTGCATCTTCATCTGCAGAAGTGGATATGCCATGGAGATTTTGTGAGATCTAAATATGCACTCTGTAATTATGTACCCAATTTGAATAGCTATTGGGTTGAATTGAAACCACTAACTGTAAAAGCCTCAACTGGTTGAGCAGATGAAACAGATGTATTTGTTCAAAAGTTTGCATCAGACATGGGATATTTCTCCGTAAATGTGTGCTTTCCTGGTGTGGGTTATCAGCTTGTCTTAAAATAGTAATTTCCCACAGACATAGGCAAAGGTCTTAGTTCTCTTTGACCCTTCCTTGCAAATGAGTGTAAATGGCCTAGCTACCCATCTCACGAAGGGCTGGGGCTCAGCTGTGTGCTTGAACTTGCTTGTAAATGCCACTCTGACATGTGCTGTGAATAAATAAAGCCTGTTGGAATATGTTGCAAGGAATATCCTTTTAAGAATCTAATGAAGTTTGAAAGATGGGTAGGACTTACCATAAGCATGTCATTTTAGTGAAGAAAAACCTCTTTGGAAAATGATTTAGTTGTTAGGATTTTTTTTTTCTTTGAGTTGGAGAAAAAAAGAAAACTAAAGCTCCTTCTTACAGTAATCTGTTTTTCTCCCTTTTATTTTGTTTTATTTTCTTATCTACGGAAGACGTGTAAGCAAAGTTCTTTGCTGGTACTAGGGATTTGTGTGATATTTTTTCAAGGTGTGGGGTTTTAGAATGTCACACATTCATTTTTAAACAGTTTTGCACTCTGATATGAATGAAGCACAGGGCAGTCAAATTTCAATGGAAGCTTAGCAGCTCACTTTTTCTGCTTCTCTCCATTTTCTTATTATTAACTGTGTTTGCAAAAGAGGAGCCTCTTATGTTCTTGGCTTTGTTAGTGTTTTCAGAGCAGGCAGTGTTTCTGCTTCTGCTGACGTTTTTGACATCTCCTCAAAATAAGACACATTTTCCCAGAACAGAGGCATATTTGGACATTTCTAAGATAACCTCAGCCTTTAATTTGCCCCACCCTTCACTGGCTGTCAATCCTTAGTGCAGTTTGGGTGTGTGTCAAAGTTCAGTAGAGGCTGTTGTCCTCATTGCTCTGCGTGGAGACAGGGCAGAACTCCAGCTCCAGCTCTCAGGTTGCACAAAGCCAGGTCACACTCTCCACCGAAGCACCCAGAGGAGCTCCCCGGTGCAGGTGCCCCCGTGGGATGGATCCAGACATCCCATTTGCCGCCCTCACCCCTGCCCTCTGCTCTCCCTGGGGTGGCTGACACCCGCTCCAGGGGCTTTGCCTATGCCACCCTCTTCAAGGATGACGTAGCACTCCTACTGCTGGGGTGATGCAGGTTTGTGCAAGATAAGTTACTGGGAGGGACAGCTAAGCTCAAAGACTGGTATCACTCTGTTTATTGTTACTCCACAACAGTTATATTAAAAAGTTGTGGGGTTTCCTCTCATGCGGCTTACCACATGCCCTGCATGTCTGACCAAGTGGGATAAGTGTGGTTTTTAAAATATTTTGTCATTGCTTTGTTTTTAATGAGGGAAAACTGACCTTAATTTCTCCCCTCTTCAAAATACCCTAAAGGAAGCTAGCCAAGAAGCAGAAGGAGACTCAGACCAGCACACAGAGGGAGATGGGTCCCGTGGCTACTTCCGACAAGACCTCTACCAAACTCAGTGCTGTTCACAATGAAGAAGCTTTTTCTTCCAGCTGCCAAGATGTTAATGGATTCAGTAAGTTTAACTTGCTTGCAATGGATATGTCCCCCTTGGAGAGCTCTAGGTTCTTAAAAGGACCTATTCCTATGGGCACAATATTGAGGAGCTAGGAATTACAGTGATAGAGATCGTTGCAAAAGCTTGATAGAAATCAGTTGTCTGTAGTGTCTCCAACACTGCCCCTATTTTAACTGTCAGATAGGTGAAGAGCTTTCCTTCTGGCTCTAAATCTACTGAGAATAATTTTTAAAGTCTGTTCTAATAACTACATCAGACAGTCAAAAGGCACATGTTTATTTGTTCTACAGAAATATTTTTTCCTTTGTGCGTAGAAGAGTTGAATGCAATCACTTAGCTTACTTGTAGGATGAAATACCATTTTCTGTATGAAATTGTTATGAAAGAAAGCATGGTTTAGAGAACTGGTATGGAAAGACAGTGTTTCTTCTTTTGTCTGTGTCCTTGGTTAATTCCTCACACGAGTTCAGTAAAATTAATCTTAGTTAATACTTGTAAACCACGCAGACATCTGTAGCTGGAAGAGTTTTGTGAGTAAAGCGGCACAAAGTCATACTTTTTGTCATACTAGCCTCACTAGATCCAGATTGAGTGCATGGTGGATTGCATGGTGGATTTGTAAACTTTTTCGTATTAAATAAATTTTAACTTAGACACTATGGGAATGTCACTTTTCTTTTGACACTTAGTCTGCTAGTTTGAATAGGGAACAGCTCTGAAACATGGGTACATACTAAAACTCTTCTGTCTTTCTTAAAACATCTTTAGTGAAGTGTTCTTTTCCCCTAATTACTAACATCGAAGTGCTTACAGTACAGAATATGTTTTATCATTGAAACCTTTCTTTGTAATCTCAGATTGATTGGGACAGGCTCAGTGAATTCTTCTTTTCCCTCTAGCTATGGGTCATGTCAAATTCCATCTGCATGTGTTGCTACTGCCACTCTGTGTAACATACCAGTGAGATGGATAAATAGGTGTTTGGGACCATCAAGGCTAGCAGTGAAAGTGAACACATCTCTCTGATTTTAAATTGACTTGAGTCAAGATCTAATTTTCTCAGGTGCTGAGTAGCTATATCTACTAAAGAGACAGCAGGAGTTGTCAGTGGTTCATATCTTTGAAAGATGGGATAGCAGAGGACAGCATTGTAACAGGCATCCTAGAAACAGCAAGGTAGCTTGTTTAAAATGTATGGGGAAAATGAAGCTTTTAACACTTTCTTCAGAATCTGGATTTTTAAAAGTTCGGGGATTTTTTTCCAGCCAGAAAATAAGAGAAGAGATGAGCTTGAAATGTGGCCTCATTTTTTTTTTCCCCTTGGTATTTTGAGAGACTAATTAAAATAGCTGAGTCATTTACTTGAAATGGCAACTATAGAAAATATGTTGTATCTAATTTTGTAAAAAAGCATCCCTCCAGGTTTGGGGTTTTTTTAATCAGTTAGTCCTTTGCTTGTTTGACATCACTGCAGATTTTATCACTACCTCCCTCTGTAACACAGCCCGAGTGAAGTCATGGGTCACTTCTTTTCTTTTTTCCTCTTTATACCCATGAGAAACAATTACCAGTAAGCCTTCATGATTTCTCCAACTTTTTTACTGCCAAGCCCAGGATGCTGAGGTGTTGGAGGTAAGTTCTCTTCTGTGAAGTAGTGTACACATGCTGATACAGGAATTTTATGGGTAAAAGACTGTCTTTTTAAAAAATTGCCTTAATAGAGTTTAATGCTTGAGGGTTTCTATACAGGCTTACTCTAACTTTGGAATAACATAATAGGATTACTTCTTAACCTTCCTGCTAAATAATGGAGTTTTACAGGAGGTTATCCATCCTAGCTTTTGGAATCAGCTGTCTGTCTTAAGCAGCAGTCAGATTCCTTCTAAAATTTTTCTTTTGCCTTCCAACAGTGAGTAACATTGGCAGATACCTCAGGATAGGTAGCCATCCTCTCTGTCTTGACCTCAATTATGGGATCTCAAGTTGGCTTTAGTAGTGACATGGAAATATCCCTCTCTTTTTTGAAGAAAGTCCACCAAGAGAAGCTAAGCATTTTCAATTCCAAGATCACCTTGTTATCTCACAAAAGCAATAAAATAGAACAAGACAGCTGGTTAAGTAGGATACCTCACAATTATTGAACAAATTGCAAACAAGTTTATCTCCAGATGACAGTGTCCTTGCAGGGCATGTGTCCTTCTCTCCAGTTTTTCCTTCCTGTCTCAATAATTCTAATGACTTTTTGGGCAGAAAAAATTAAGTAAGTCCCTACAGCTGCCCCCCTGCTACAGCCTCCCCGTTTACTGCCTGCAGCACTGTCACCCCACAGGGAGCTTCCACCTGACAGGTCCAGCAACTGTAAAGCATGCTGCCTGGTGCTGTGCATCATGAAAGACATCACAGATGAGCAACTGTCTTTATGCTTATCAGCCCCTCCTTCTCTGAGGAGACACAGGCCTGACCACTGATACAGCAAGTCTTAATAAAATCTGCTGTGTAGTAACAGTGGTTCTTTCACCACTGAGAGTTACCATCCTCCTGTCTCTGCTGTTGGTAAAAATGCAGATTTCTTCACATACTCTCTCTCAGTGCTTTAGGGGAAAATGCTTGTATTATCAGTATAAACTCATACAAATGGCATCATCCGTAAAGTCACTGCTGTTTGGGTGCAACAGAGTCCTTGACAAGGCCAGTGCAGTGCTCAGGAGCACACAGGCCTGTTGGACATTTATAGTTTTGAATTTTGTCATTTGGCAGAGGTGTCCATTATCAAATGTAATTACATTCTGGAAGATCTGTATCCGGAACGGGGAGACCTCAGGTCTTGCTGAAAAGTGGAAGAGAAATGGGCATTTATCTTTCCTGGCCCCTCATCCCTCTTTCTATTCTACAATATTAGTCGTTACTTCGGCAGAATTCTCACTGGTACATATTGGAGTTTAAACTGAAGAGATTTTGTGGACTCAGCCTCTGTCTCTGACACCATATGGAATCAGATAAGGTGTTTGCTGAAAGACAGATCAGTCCATGACTATTCCAGCTTGTCTGGTTTTACCCAGGGATTATGTGGAGGTGACGCAGGCTCATCATAGTTGTTCATTTTCTCAAATATCTTGCTTCCTAAAAAATAAAAATACATCCTAAGTCCATTAAAAGTAGCTGATGGTACTTGCAGTGTTTGAGCCTGATCCTCAGTTTGCAGGACTGTTTGGGAAGCAGTGGCGTTTTCCTCTGAGTGACACAGCCCAGTCACTTGTAGGCATTGTTGTTGGCAGGGTTATTGTGAAAGGAGATGACAAATTGGAGACAAGGTGGGCCTATAATTGCCCACCAGTATCTGTGCACTGACCAGAAAGGGTGTGCAAGGCACTGTTATTGCACATAAATTGTGCGCAGTTTGTCAGCCCGTCCATGTGATGGGAGAAGCAGTAGTATATCATTTCAGCAGTGATGCACTAATGTTCATAGAATCATAGAATACCAGGTTGGAGGGGACCACAAGGATCACACGGTCCAGGTCCAGCTTTTCTCAGCAAAAGCAGGGTCTAGACAAGATGGCCCAACACCCTGTCCATAATGGTATGTCCTGCACAAAGGAACTGATCTTCTGGCTTTGCAGTGCTAAAACACCATGGACTGAGCTTATCCAGGAGAATGCCATGTCACCAGATGGCAGTTTTGCTAGAGACTGATTTATTAGGGTGTGCTTAATTTTTATGACATCTCAGTTTGGGAGGAGACTGCTTTCCAGACAGCCTTCAGGAGTGAGTCTGATACAGGTTAGGGAGGTGGCTTTAATGTTACAGTCAGAAGCACAATTTGAAGACAGCATTTGGGAAGTTGCAGGGAACTGAATTTTGCATTAGTGGGCACTGCTCTGCAGTTACCACGTTAGTACCTTTGCTAGTGCGATCAAGGAGTTAAGAGGAAGATGTAGGTAAGTGGCACTCAGGGCATTAAGGATTGCTTTTAACCAAGAAACATCTAAATTTACACCTTTCCATATCCCGCATGTTTTTGTGATGAATGAAATGCAAAGGTGTTCAGATTTGCTGTAAGTCACAACAGACAATTACATCAAAATCTGGTCTTTTTCCTACCCCATAGATAATTTTCACTCTTAGTTAGGTTATTTGCTAAATGCAGTCCAAGGACTTGTGGGATCAGGACTGTGAGATGTTTTCTTTAGTGAAAAATTCTAAAATTAATTTAAAAATTAAAAACAGAGCCACAATTCATCAAAGGCATAAAAGGGAAAGATATCAAAATCCCTTTTACAGGTTTTCATGCTGGTTTGGGGTTTTGGGGGGGGGTTGCTAGTTCAGGAAAATCTTACAAAAAATGAGAATAATTTTCAGAATAGAAAGGAGCTTCCACCATTCTGCATGACTAGAGGGATCTGTGTGGCCTCACATGCCTCTCTAGGGAGTACAAAGAGAATTTTTGATGAAATCTTAATCTCTACTCTGATGTGAAATCCTCTCTGGAAGTGTTTCTTGTGAAACTAGTGCTTGTAAGAACCTCTGGTTAGGAAGCAGCACTGCGTATACATCTCTCATGATACAAGCCACCACCTGACTGATTTGGGGAATGACCCCTCCAAAGTTCTGGGAAACTTTTTTGGTGGGGATTTTTACCCCCGTTTTTCTTCTGAATCTAGAAATAACCTCCTTGTCTCACAAATACAGTTAATTTAATAAACCTCAGTTGGTAACGTTCTTAATCAAACTCACTGAAGTGAGGTGTATATCTTCAGCTGCTGAGTAATTTATCGTTAGCAATTCCTGGAAAGGCAGTATGGCCCAGTGAGTTCTTGTATACTCCCAAATTTCAGAAAATCTGTGTCCTGCTCCACGCCCTGACTTTTGACTTGCTCAGTGACCCTGGGCAAACAAAGTACTCATTTTAGACCTTATTTTATGTATCTGCAAAAGTGACCATGTTCTAAGCACAATAAGAGGAGGGTCTGATTTAGGCTGACAAATGCAGGGGGAAAAATATAAGAGGCCCCAGAGGAGAGATGCTTTATGGCTTGAAGGCAGCTGGGGCAGAACTCCAGCAGACTAAGCTTTGAGATATTTGATTGTTTTAATGTGTTTTCAAGTGGTGTAAGTCTGAAAATATGGTGGGAGAATGACAGTGAGTTCATTTACTTGATGATTATAAACTGCTTGGGAAATAATTCTGCTGAGTTTATGAAACTCCCTAGACTAGTGACTACTTCTTTCATTCACCCCATAGAATAACTTGAAATTTTTAAGTGATGTTTGCTCTAGAGATACAAAAAATTGCTTCTGAAATTACTTTGATGTACACTGAGTTTTATCTACTTCTACTGGATTATGGAATAGTTTTTCCTGTGTTATCTATTGTCATCTTTCTGATGTACTGAGATTTGCATTAGCTTGTTTCCCAACATTTTGAGGAGGAGGTAAATAAATGCCTGTAACTCTAAGTGTGAATGCAGAATGATAACAAAAGAATATGCCTTCAGAAATGATGGATTACTGTAAGAATGTACTGTATTGCAGATATAAACCAGCCTCATAAATTTACTCTCAAGAAATGAGTCTACTGTGAAGATGTTGAGCCCTACCTCCTTTCCATAAATATTTGATTAATATGGAAATAATTTCTGGATTCGTGTCCAGAGAAAGCTAACGTTTTAATGGGAGAAAGGAGGGATGCTTGTCCTGCTGAAAGAACACATCTCACAGGGGAAAGGATTACAGGATTTGCTATGAACAGTCCTGGGTTGAAGAACAAGTCCCTCGTTATCTTGTATTGTTTTAACAAAAATATTGCTACCCTACCTGTGTATTTTTGCGGTACTAGTGTACATTGTTTGAGCAGGCTTATTTTACTGTTAATACTGCATTTGAGTCTCTGTAGTTTGTATTTTGGGGGTTGTTTTTAAGGGTCTTTCTTCTCGAGACAAAACCACAAGTTTGTACCTTTTGTTAAAAAAAGGATATCTAGAATATAGTCCCACATGTGTATCCTATGTAAGAACACATTGATTTACAATAACTATAATACTATATTTGGGGTCTGGAGTGCTTATATTAAAGAAAATCCATCATGATGACAATGTAATAAATGTAATATGCATGTTGAGATGAAAAATATAATTCATTTTGATAAGCCTTATATATCCCATATTACTGAGTTCTTTGAGGAACATTCTCCCTGTTCTCTTTCTCTCTCTTAATATATGTCTAAAGTCTTTTCCTTATGTCTTTCCTACCTAGCATCACCCTCTCCTTGTTCATTTTCTGTCCAAAGCAAAACCCTTCAGAGCAAATCTTTGTTGAATTCCTACTACTCAGGTACTAGTGCCAGACTTTTCTTTCATTTCTAAATTTTCTTTGCTTTTGTACGTTTCCCAATATGACCTATAGACTGAATGTTCTGAGTGTGAGATATGGCTAACCTTGTTTTCATTTTTTGTAACTTTTTTTCCTATTGATCTTCTGTTGATTTCCATTGATCCGTGTCGTGTGGGTGAACGGAATTCCATCTCAAAGTATCATCAGACACTGTTCCATCGACCACGCTGTTAGGTAAGAAGACAGGTATGGCATACTGCACTTCATTGGAGAGCAAACACACTCATTGTGTCTTGAAGACAACTTGGAGAGAGTGCTGTTAAGTGGCTGGGCTCCAAAATCATAATTAATCCTGTGGTCATGTGTTGTGTTAATTAGAAAGCTTTTTGTTTTACTCATGCTTCATTATTGCTATTAATTGGTCTATTTTATTTTAAAGGTAAGAACAGTTCAAAAATTAAGGTTTCGGGGTTCTATCAAGTATTCATTGTTTCTTTTTGTGAATGGAATTTGACATTTTGTGCCAAATTCTCATGTGCCGCCTTGCCTTCGGTTTAGTTTTAACTCACATAGGTTGTTGTGCCTGTGCAGCTGGCGTAGGATCATAGAATGGTTTGGGTTGGAAGAGACCTTAAAGATCATCCAGTTTCACACACACACACACACACACACACATTCACACACCCCACCACGGGCAGGGACACCTTCCCCCAGCCCAGGTTGCCCAAAGCTCCGTCCAGTCTGGCCTTGAACCCTTCCCGGGAGGGGGGAGCCACAGCTTCTCTGGGCAACTTGTCCCAGTGTCTCACAACCCTCATGGTAAAAAACTTCTTCCTTATATCTAGTCTGAATCTACACCCTTTTAGTTTAAAACCATTACCCCTTGTCCCGTGAGTGAGGCTCAGCTCCAAACTGCCTCAAGACTTGCAAATTTAAGTGAGGACTTGTGTGTCCTAAGCAGGTGGGAGCCTACAGTTTTGGACTCAGTTGCAAGTATAAAGGTTATTTGGAGAAATTAGAAGCTGGGTTTGGGCAGGTGGCCCCACTTCATTCAGTGTATGCTGAGAGTTAAATGCTAAATATTCAAGCAGTCTGGTGTAGATTTGAGAGGAAAACAGAAAGGCGGGTTCTGAGAGGGAGAGGCTGTTTGATGACTGCTGGTAACTTTAGAGGGAGGTGTTAGTGTTCAGCATCTCTGAAAATTAACTTTTCTTGTTCGGATGATAAATAAAGCATCCAGTGTGCAGCTCTTAGCTTTTGGATTTTTAAAAATAATACATTTTTACAGGAAGTTAACAGAGACAGCAAACTGTTCAGCAGAAACTGTTAGCTGATAAAAGAAGTTATCCAGAAACTTACTGGAGGTGTTCCCTTGAAAGTGAGTAATAACAGCCTACAACTTCAGGCTCTCCCTGGAGGATGCTGTCTGTGTGTGGAATTTGAAGAAGGCAATTCCTCCACTATGAATCAGAAGGATGATGTGTGGTTGATCAGAATCTAACCAGTGGTATTTATCAGACCTGTCATTTTGGATTACCTACAGTAAATGTTCACTTCCAGGCACAGGAATCTACCATGGCTGCTTTAAACATTACTCTGAGCACGTTGAATGCCCACAGATAGACCAGGAAGAAATTACAACTGATCACTTAAGTGCCTTGGCTTACAGACTAACAACCAGGGCACAGAGGCTTGGAGGGGCTGCCAGAATACACATATTTATCCTGCTATCTTTTTTAACAAGGTAGGGAAGGAAAGGAGTCCTTTTTCCAGAAGGTTTGTTCTTGTTTCCGAGAGACTTGGTATTGTCAATAGAAAAGTCTAAAAGTAGATTTAGATTTAGTAGATTAGCTGTAGTTTAGAAACAGGGTCCATACCTGCATTTTACTGGAAGATGTCAAACTGCTCTGAGTCTGGTACTGAGCATCTGTGAAAACTGCACCCTCATTTGAGGGAGCTGTTTTCCCACCTCTGTCCTGATAGTGACAATTACACTGTGAACTGCACACTTCGTAAGCTCAAGGAGCAATAAGCAGGTTGAATCTGTACTTCTCATGGGAAAGCAAAAGTCAAAAAAGCCTCCAAAACTTTCAAAATCCCAGATTTTAGAGAGGAAAAGGAGGAAATAGGAATTAAACCTGTCTTGTGCTGGTGTATTCAAAACTCTTTCAAACTTACTAAGCACTATTTAAGTACAGAGTACTTTTAAAACACGCATCAGTTCCATCTTTATTTAACAGCCACAGGTGCTGTGAAGCCCTTGGCATTGATATCTTGTGAGTTGAAGACAAACTAAAACCTTGACATTCTGGCTTGTCGGACAGATTCACCAGGCATTGGATGTTTCTGTATGAGCAAAATAAGTCTAATTTTTGACTCTTATTAATTTCTGGGAAAGGAAAGGAGATCTTTTAAAGGGCATCAGTCATCCCAATACCAATATCTGTCTTTGGGCACTACCTGCAGTTCAGTGCTGTTTGTTCCCATCTGTTACACCTTCTGCTAATAAATGTTGTGTATCTGCAATAGTGGATGGCTCCTTAGGCTTGGCTGTGACGTGATTGTTGATAGTAAGATATAGGGGATTTTGGTTTTGCCTCTACCATATCCCATGCTTGATTAATACTGGTTTGTGTAATGCATGTTTTCAGCTCCTTAATTTTCTCTTCCAGTTGTAGACAACTCAATTTAAACGTTTTGTGCAAGTATCTTCACTAGAGAAGTAAATATGTAATACTAACAAATAAAGGAGGTAGTTTTCCCTATTTTTATACTTCAGTAGGCCCATGTTGTACCAGTACTGCAAAACCTGAAGAGGGGTATTAGAACCTTAGAGGTTAGTTTTGGAGAAAATGTGCATGGCCAGTAGCTCTCAAGGCTGTTCAGCAGGGGCCATCAGGGCAGTCTCTTCAGGGGAGCCAGTGTGTCCTTCCCTTACAGCCATTAACATCTCCTGGCAATATGTAAGGACCTTTACCCTTGTTCTAATTTCAGCTGCTCAAGAGGATCCTAACAAGAGTTGCTGCTCTCCAGAAAGGATGAGGACTGTAGTGCCTTTTAGTTACTTACAGATGTGCAGAACAAGCAAAGATCTCTGTCATGAAATCTCACACAAAAACTGCCTTGTGCTTAGAAAGAAATAGAAATTTAACCTGAATTTCACTCTTCTGTAGTTGGATGGGGTTTTACCTATGCCTAAACTACTGTTGGTACATCCACAATCCAATGTTGGAAGAACTAAAAAAGTACTAAGATGATGTTGCTGCATTAGCAAATCGTACCATTACTGGCTTTTTAAATTGTGAGATGAGTTATTTTTATGCAACGGAAACTTGAAAAATTAGTGACTTGATCTGTTCAATTGTATCTGTAGCCTTCCAGGTCCTGTCAGCCTCTACAGAGCTGTGGGAGAGGCTTTGACACCAGTTTGCTGTGCTAATGTTGGCCTTCAGCAGAGTGAGCAACAGAGGTGCATACCCTTGTAGGCTCTTGAACTGAATTTCTCTTGCACTTCTTTCTGCCTGCAGATGATCGGGTGGCTTGGAAAGTTCCAGTATTTAGTGGCTTCTAGTTTTGTGTGCTGTTTTGAAGTTACCAACAGTTTTTCAGCTGTAAGTAAGGAATTGCTCTGTAAGGCAGGTAAACCTGTGACAGCCTTTTTCACCAAGGAGGCGAAGAAAGATTTGATTTGGTGAAGTCCATGCATTCAAAGAGCTGCACTGTTATATGCAGGTACCCAGTAGTCTCAGGTCTTAGCCCAGCTCACCAACGCATCTGCCTTACATCTCGTAAGGGGATTTTCTTCTATGCTGATGAAAACAAATGTATGCAACAGTTTTTATAAGATTAGAATACACTTGTGCAAGGTGTTTACCAAGAAATTCTTAAAAATCTCTTCAGAATCTAGAGAAAATTACCTTCTCCAGTGTTTTTTTTTTTTCTTTTTTAATACACATGTGGCTTCTTCATAGCCTTTGAAGTGAAAGATGCATCCTCCACTCTCTGTCAAACCTGATGTCAAAAGGCTTTTTGTTAAGGAACGTGCCTTTTTATAGCTCAGGTGATATCATTAGACAAATGATGGTTTGACTTTGGTTTGCCATACCACTTTTTATATTGTATATAGCATATTATAACTGGATATTTATCATATAATAAAGCTTTGATGCACATAAAAAAGCAAGTTAATTTCACCAGCTCGCACCATATCCCTAGTGTAAGGGGAAGAGATATTAGCCATGCTGTAGTCATCCTTGGAAGATGTCAAATAATTGACAACCCTTACTCTAGTATAGAGAGATTGGATATGTGTGTAATTAAATCCATCACAAACACCACTCAAAATATAATTTATCTTGTGCAAAGGATGCCTTATCATCTTACACACTTGCCAAGGCTAAGAGAATAAAAATATAAGCAGAGATGATAGGCCTGTCATTTCAGACACAGAAGGAATTTGTGGATATTAAAGCAAACATTTTGAAAGAAGCTTCTCATACACAACATGACACATCGGTGCTGCATTGCTTTTAGTTGTTCGAGGCATAGTCTGGTTTTCTGGTCAGAAGACAACATCATACTCTGTGTCCAGATATCTATCTCTCAGGCTAACAAAACTGTATGAAACAAGATGACATCTATAAAAGGATCTAAAGACTCAATCCCCCAAAGCTGCTCTGGATGAGCAGGTCCCCTCCCACCAGGCTTATTGGGACATTGCACAGGGGTCTGATCATACAGAGCCACTTCCAGGCTGGGAATCTAATTTCTCAGCTGCTCTTCATCTTATCTGTGACATCTGTGGAGGATTTTATCAGTTTTCTGTGGAGGGAGACATTTTACTTGTCTGGGTAGCAAAAAAGGTATATAATGCAAGGTGGTGTAGCAGCAGGCAGACAAGAATATCTCACCCTCTGGGTTAGGGGAAAGATGTCTCCTAGCTGGCCTCTGCTTCAACTTTTCTCTGCATACTGGACTCTATTATGTTTCCCTTGACAGAATCAGACCTCAGAGTTTACTTTAGCAAGTTCATGTTTTTTTCCTCCAGCAAAGAAGAGAGGCACAAGAAGCACCATTTCATAAGCAGGGAGAGTTTGTGAATATTAAAAGTGGCATCAACATCATTAAATTTGATTATCTGCAGTTACACCCTAAACAGATACGCTGAGATGTCTGAAGAGTTTCCCAATCAGGACAGTTATGTGAGAGCCAATGAATCATTGATTTAACATCTTACACAAAATTTCAGAGTATTCTGTGAATTCTGAGGATGATAATGAAAGTGCCAGCTTCCAGAAATCAAAATATCTGCATTGGCAACAGACATCTTAGTGTGGGGAGCAAGTGTATTGCACTAAAAGGGGTTAACAAACAAGATGACAACATATTTTGCTGTTGCAGCTGCTCATATTAGAAATGATCCTCTTACAAACAGCATGTTTCCAGCAACATGCAGAATACCTGTTTTATTTACAGCTCCACAGAGAGAACTGTGGAAAATTGGAAATGGTTCTAGGAAGAAACTGGAGCCCTGAACAGCCCGCCCTAATGAGACTTCAGAAGCTCTCAATTGATTTACTTTATCAAAGAGAAACTGAAGAAGTGATTTGATCAGTGCCTGCATGGGTCAAGATTTCAAATGCTCAGAGGGCTCTTTAATCTCACAGAATGTATAATAAGATTCAGTGCCTGCAAGTCAAAGCTAAGCAAAGTCAAATTGCAATTAAGAAATGTTTAGACAGCAAGGGTAATTAACCATTGCCACAATTTTGGGGGTCAGAATAGAATCACCATCTCTTGAAATGTTTTCATTTGGATTATTTCTTGGAACTGTATTCCATCGTGGTGTGCAGTGAAATATGATGGTATGTGTTCCTATCAACAAAATGAGGACATATGACTAGAAATAAGATGTGCATGCAAAATCTAATCCAAAAAAACCTGCTGCATGATTCTGTATGTTTAGTAGTTTCTGAGTATTAGAGTGAATAATTTCAAGCATCTTTCGAAAAAAAATCTATTTTCTTGATTTGCTATTCTCACTGAAAACTCATAAAAGGCACACATACTTTAGAGGCCCTGCTGAAACTTTAGTGAAAGTCTTGGCCAATTTGTCCTACGAACTCATCCTCATTAGCAAGGGAATGGGGCATGTTTGAAAGAAGGGAACAGAGAGAAGGGACTGGGAAAGATTGCTGTGACTTGCCTTTAGTGCAACAATTAAAGCACAAGTCTGACTTTGCTGAGGGACTGGTATTTTTGTTGTCTTTTACAGTAATAACCGTGCCAAAAGGAATCAGATGTGGTTTATAGCTGCAACCTGCAGGAAAAGCAAAGTCTGTTTGCAAGCCCTCCAAAGACTCTTTTAGTTAATTGTCCTAGTGAGAGATGGGTTTGCTGCCTACCTCCCTTCCAACCTGCATTTTGAATTGTTCACAAAATTGCTGCAAACAGCACATCTTGATAGAAGGTGTCGTGCCTTGCCTGAGCGCCTCATTAACCATGCTTAGGTTCATGCTCATGGTGTGATTAGACAGAGGAGGAACAATATGTTTCTTGCATCAGGCTTTATTAGCAGAACTTAAGAATGCTAGGCTCGCCTCATATGCAGCAATTTGTCTCCATAAAAGCCCCTCCACTCTTCCCTTGGCTCAGATAAAATGCTGGTGGGAATAACCAACTGTCCTGAGTTGGTGCAATTGTTGGGCTTGGGTTTTCTTTCAGGTAGTGCAGAGGCCATTCAAATGTGTTTGTCACGGATGTCCAGAGGAGGTGATCTTGTGCCTAGTTTCAGTTCTGTGTGTCATAGGGTTGAGGGTAGGATGACCCAGATAGTGTGACACTTTTTTTTTAAGTAAAAACACTTGGCTAGGTGAGAGGCACGCAAAATGGTGTGGTGCCACGGACCATGCTGCAGAAGCTACTACCACAGTCTGTGAGTTTCGTACCATTTTTTATCTGACCAGAGACCAGGAGCACAGTTGTCACTATAAACTCAAAGGCCAGAGTCAGATCCCTCTTTGCTGCTGAGCAGCTTCAAGTTCCTGAGTTGGGTGCCTACTCTGAAGGAATTTACACCTGAAAGGAGGGGGCACCGCTTTCTGGCTTTCACCTCTCCCCATGATACTTCTCTCTGTGAAGAGAGCCAAGCACACCAGAATTAAAGGATCTGATGAAGAGAGACATTAATAATTGCCTGCAAAGGAGCTGACTGATCTGAGCTACATTTTACAAGTAGCCTATGCTCTGCATGTGCCCTTACTGTATTAGCACTAGAACCACACATTAGTTTTAAGACTCCCTCTTGAATAGGGATATCGTAATGTTTTTTAATTGGGGCTGATAAAAATGTGGCATTACTTGCAGGTTCCTCAGAGAAGCCAATTGTGAAATTGGGTTTGTATTAAACCTAATGATGGAAAATTAAGCATAGTACGTCTGTCGGAAATGGTCCGCAATAAAAATCTTCTCCTCTCCATTACAGGAGGTTAATAGGGAATAGGCAAGGAAAGATGCACTGGGAAAGCGAATCCAACTAGGGGAATTAATAAGCCTTGAAATTCCCTCTGTTCAGAGTTCTCACACTGTCATTAGTCGGAGCATTAGGGATGATTATACAAATGCTTTGGATGTTACTCTTCCTTAAATCCCAAATTTATTCACATTTTGTATGTGAGGGTTGCTTCACTAGAGCCATAGCTCTGTAAATCTTCAGGTGTCCTGGGAGTGTGACTGTATTTATGAGAACCTGGGATTCAGAAATCCTTAAATTCAGTAGCCTAATCTTCAGAGCAGATGATCGCTTTGCACTAATTTGTTTCAGAAGAAGCATGATGTGTTCAGCATCTCTGATAAATCAACCATCAGACTTCTTTATCTCACAATGGAGATCACCTTGCCCTGCAGCAGTGTCCACTGCTGGCATTCCTTTCTCCTTCATAGTCCTGCAGCTTCAAAACAGAGCATATGCCTGTCTTGATATCTTCCCCCTAATATAACAGTAAACCAGCTAAAGCATTGTTTGTTGTGTTTTGTCATGTTGTTTTGCCAGCTGCTGAGAAGGCATCTCTCTGCTCCTACCCACCTTTGCAATGCGGGACACAGCAGAGATCGTGACTGCTTCTGATCAAAACTCCAGGGTGATTTCTCAAGGATAGCAATGTTTAGAGTAGCATTTCAGACATATGTCTGCCTCACAAAAATCACCCTGAAATTGCAATTTGATTTATTTATTCTTTATCCATTCAAAAATGTGACTGTAGTATTGCTGACAAGGGATAGTGTTTAGGCTCTTTGTCAGTAAGCTTTCTGTAAAAAAAAACCACCTTGTGTATGCAATCTTAAAGGGTTTTTTATGAACAATCTGAGGGAGATACATTTTCTGTTTACTAATATTTTGGGTTTGGATAAAACCAGAAAGAATTGATGCAGAATGTTAAGGCCTGTATGCGCAAAAGAACCCAAGCATCTCATATGCCTGTAATCAAGGAAAGACCAGTGGTTTATTTGGACGACTATTTAAATTGTGTCAACTCTGGCAGATAAGAAACTGAATTTTTTATTTAATCTTAGCTTCTGTTGTTAAAAATAAATATTGAATAGACAGTCAGTTGTCTGGTTATTTCTTTTCTATTAGTTCACCAGAAATATTTTGTTGTGTATATAAGAATTTTGCTGGGGAGGTAAGAGGTTACAATTCCATCTGCATAGTGATAGAGAATTTTTTTAATCCATTTTTTTCAAAAAGAAAAGTTACATATCTGAAATTTAAATTTCTGCATGCATGATAACTATATGCTGGTTTGTTTATTGTTTCTGATAATATTAGATCTTTGTAATTGACATATAAATTTTAGACCTGAGCTAGCAGAGAAGTTTAATTTGCCTCTAACATCCTGTGTGACTTATTTGAAATGCTAATAATTTGTTTGCTATTAACTTGGTCCCCTTTCAGTTATCTCTTACTGTACACCCCAAATCCCTCTTCAGTATCACGCTCATCTGTATGTATCTTTCAGTCGTGTTTGCAGGTTTGTGAAGAAAGGTATGTAATTCAGTTGGAGTTGTTATGCAGAGCTCACCCTTCCAAAATGTGCTACTTCTCTCTATATGCTGTATCCTCATTAGCCTGACTGGCTATTTACTCTGTTCCTATCTCTTTGGGTTTGTCTCCTTGACACCAGAAATATTCAGTGTGGTCCTTCTAGGCAGCTGTAGGCAAGTGTGGGTTTCCTACTTATTTCTTTACTTTCTTTTGCCTGCACCAACCTATGGGGTGGTGGAGAAACAAATAACCAAACAAAGCAGGAATGAGACTGGAAATACCAGATAGGTGAAAGCTTGTTTTGCCTCCCTGTCTTTAAAACAGACAGTAGCCATGGAGAGATGACCCAGCCAACCCTGACTATCCAGACCCACCCGTACCGGAGCTGCGAGCCGGTGGAAATGTCCTACCCCCGGGGGCAGTTCCAGCCAGCCATCCGAGTGGCCGACCTGCTGCAGCACATCACCCAGATGAAGCGAGGACAGGGCTATGGATTTAAAGAGGAGTATGAGGTGAGAGGAACCTTCACTCACATGAATGAGTACAGAAGTTGCACTTGCAAAGAATTCTTGCTTGGGAGGGGAGGATAACTGTTTTTAAGAGCTTTTCCTTAATTCCCTTAGCCTCTTAATCCTTTCTCCATCTTATTTCTGTTTCTGAGGGTAGGATTTTAGAGCCCTAGCAATCTTCGGTGGCCCTCTAGTCCAAAAAAAAGGTGTTTACTACAGCAGTAAGGTAATGACATTGTGCTCATCTGTTAGCATGTGCCCTCTCTCCCATGAAGAGCAGACAATAAATATTTAACAGGTGCTGAACTCAATGAAGGACTTGCAGTCCTATAGTCCCTTATTTATTGATGTGCTTTTGTTGACAATAGTGCAGGCCAAGCTTTAAGGAAAGGAAGGGTTTTACTTGAGCTTTTTGGGAGCTCCAGAGCCTCTGTAACAATTGATCAAATTTAATCACAATTTAATGACCTGAATGCAGAATTATAAAGGCAAAGGTCTTGTGTACTTTAAATGAAGGTGGAGTTTTCCAGTATGCTCAAACCTCTGTCTCAGAATATGTGCGACTGATTTACTCTTCCAACTCCATGGGAGGAGAGAAGCAAAGACTAAGCTCAAAAATGAAAGTGGCCCTGTTCCCACCCCATGCTGGAATGACCAGGAATGTAATCCAAATGACAAGAAGAAACATGACATCGGGGAGGAGTTAGAAGGGGAATATACATTTAGAGCAGAGAGAACAGAAGAGGGAAGTAGCATCAAACATATGTGAGACTTTGCTCTAGCAAGTGATAATTATAATGAATGTAGTAAGCTTGTGGGAAGGCAATAAGCAATTAATATGCGTAGTGGCATTAAAACTACTTAAAAATAACATAACAGCTGTGAAAAATAAGTTACTTAATGAAAACAGCTCACTTTTCCACCCTGCAAGTAAGAGTCCATGGGGTTTGTATCACTGATTCTGGGTTTTGCTGTAATTGAGAGGCAATCTTTTCCTGGTTGTCACCAGGGAGTATTTTTTTAATCAGATGGCATCAAAGACTGTCATAATAAATGTTTCTGGTAACTGTATGTTAACCAGGTCTAGTCACTCATGCCCCACAATCAAGCACGCTAATTAAACTATCAATATAAAGAGCTCTGTTTAATATTGAAAAAGGGTAATAATTCTCTTAGGAGATTTGCTTAGCTCCCCCTTGGCCTCCATTTCCATGAATAGTACCCAGATCTACATTCAGCTCAATTACAGTTGCCCTGAGACCTAGTTCGTGATGTTCAAGAAGAAAACAGGTGCTGGCATATATGTAATTTTCTGGCACTGGCATTGGCAATTATCAAAATAGCACATTAGCATGAAAAATGTCAATGCAACTTTCAGCTCCACAAGTTCTGCCTTTCCCAGAAAGTGCTATCTACATATGTATATAATGATGATGACATTATATAGATTTGCATAATTCCTTTCTTCACAAGAAATAGCCTGGAGAATGCCACAAGCTCTCGAATCACATGCGCTGTCCTACCCTTCAATCAGAGGTAATTGCCTGAAGGAGCAGTCATTTTCAGTGGTGAAATTTGGATGTTAGAGCATGGGACACAGGCAGCACTTCAGTTCCAGATAGCTTTCAGCCACCACCAGCAATACCACAGATTCAGGGAGGATGTCAAGGAGTGTTATAACTCCCGGGAAGTGGGAGGTTTAAGTTGGCTGAGATTGGTGTCTCAGGCTGGAATCTAGAGGAACACAAAGCTGCAAAACCAGCTTTGCAAAACGTTTTGCAGGATGGTTGATAAGATCTTAGAAGAGAATTTGATGTCTCTTTTAAAATGTGTTTTCATACACTAATATCAATGTCACCTCCAAATATGTTTTTTCTTCTAAGGAGCTGATTTTCTACTTACTTTGCAAATTGATAGCATAAATTACAGCCTATTTAGTGACATGTTACCAAATAATTTTACTCTGATGAAAAATCACTTTGAACAGAGTGTATCAGTCACACATGACAATCTCTCTTCTCTGTACAGTATCATCTTCACTGAATAACCTGGAAATGACATTCGATATTTGTTTAAAGTATACCTTCACCTACAGACCATTAGAGCACAGGCAGCATGTTTTACCAAGGGCATCTACAAAAATATTTCTGTAACTCCACACTGAGATGAAAAGTAGGATGTGATTGTGTAAGTGGTGTCACTGCTGGTGTGAAATGGATGATAACTCTGTGTGTGTGAACGTGGGAATCTGTCAGCACTTGCCGTGTGTGATATTTGGGTCTGCCTGCTGCACCTGAGGCCAGAGTGTGACTTGGGCCTTTTTGGCTGCTGCTTCTGTATAGCAATAAAACATGCAGACCACAAGAGAAGAATGTATCACTGGCACTGGGTGTAGATAGCACTATCTGGGATTAGGCATAGCTGTAAACATGTAAACAGGACACGTTTAAGTGTCACCTGTCCCTTTTTCGGAACGTATCAGCCCCAATTTGTTGTGCAAGACTAGTCCCACAGACTTACTGCAAACACCAATTACTGGCTGCGGAGATAATAAGCTTAAGTATAGAAACTCATTTTCTGTGATGATTTAGGATGTCACTAAAGCACATTTGCCTGCTGCATTAGTGAGACCATTTAGTTATTTTGGATTTTGTGGCTCCTTCCTCAAGCATGGTAGTGTTGAGACTCCATCTTATTGATGTGATCTGTGGATTTTAACCCTTTCGTTTCTGTCTGGCTACACATCTTCTATCTGGTCAAAAGAATAGATCCTGTGGTTCAGTCTGTGACGTGACATTGCAAGGTATTTGGCAGCAGGGTGTTACTGTAGATGCTGTCCATGGACAATTTTGGCTTAAGGGAACTGAACTGGCTGAAATATTTCTTCCCAGGTTATTTTTTTTTGCTAAAGCAGTTTTTGACCCTGGGTTGCAACAGAGTTGTGGAAACAGTTTTGCCATCACTGTTGAGAAGATAGTGACTGCAGGGAGAGGGCCAAGGACTCTGTGTCACACTTTGAGATGAGCAGCAAGGCTTTTAATTGATGTTGTTGCCTTTGGCAGCAATACTGCAGCATTGGGGTAGATCAGTGCAGATGAATGATTCAAGTTTTCGTATTTAAATTAAAAACAAACAGTGAACTAACTAAATGCATCTATTGGAAATTTAAATTGGCTTGCAATAAGCCTCAATTTAATGTGAACAATTTAGTGATGTTTGGGCTGTGGTGCTTAGAAAGCTTGATTGAGATGAAGCTGACTTTTAGAGACTATCCTTGTAATTTCAGATAAAAATTAGATCAATTGAGTTTAAAAAGCATCATTGTAACATAAATGCCACTACTGGAAAGATATTTCAGTGTAAATTTTACAGAACTTCTCTAAAAGAAGAAAAGTAAGAAAAACCTAAAAATAAAGTCTGGATTTCTGAACATTTAAATTTTGCTGTTAACAAATCAAAGAAAGAAGGGGAAGTGTTTCCTGTGAAATGTGGATCAAATACCATTGCCTGAGTGATCTGTCCTGATTTACCATTTCTGATAATGCAGAGAGAAACAGAAATATTAACCCTTCTTGCTATTATAGAGATACTTACTGTACAGACAAAAACTGAAGGAAGAAAACATTAGGTATGCTCCTCTTTTTCTGGACACAACCAAATTATAATTGATATTTTTTCCTTTATATTTCTAATGTGGTTTCAGTTTTTGGTGGTGCATTTTTAGTGATCTCACAACAAAAATACTTGTGCTGTACCACCCGTGTACATGCAGTTACTCCAATTTGGTCATCTGGTGTCTATAAAAGTAGGAGTATAAGGTACACCTGTGCAAAGGTAGTTTATGTTCCTCACCAACCAGAGCTGTGCTTCCTCTCTTCAGAGATGGATAGTTCTGTGAAAAGCAGAGATTTCTTTGGTATTGAATGAGATGAAAAATCCTGGACTCTTAAATCTTTGGAGGCTATATCAGGCAAATATAAAAACATCCATTTCAATAGAGAATTTCATCTTCAAATCGCATGAAAGGATAGGGTTTGTTGAAAAGGGATTTATTGGACCTGAATGTATTTTCTTTGGCCAAGATAGCTTCTCCCACGTGGAAGTCATGAGAAAAGACTTTCTTTTTTTTTTTTTCCTTTTTCTTTTCAGATGGCTATGATTAGATGTCTAATGACTGTTGCCATTCTCTAGTCAATCTGCTGTAATTTGATATTAGTGGAAAAATAAGGCACCTTTTTCCTCAGTCTTTGAAGATGAAAATGAACCTTCCTCACCTTTTGTCATTTACTTGTGGATTTTTTTGTTGTGTATGGGTTTGTTGGTTGGGATCTTTTTGCTCAGGAGATGAGCTTCTATTTGGAAACAGCTATCTGTAAAGGAAATACATGTGTGATCAAAGCCCTCACCAATTACAGAGTTATTACGCTTTCTCTTGGGCTTTTGAGTAGGAGCTCACTGTCCCTGCCTTTTGTCAGCAGAGCTCGTGGCAGTGCTGCAGTGCCTGACATTTTCTGTCCTGGAACCCCTTTGGGGGAAATTCACAACGATCTGCTCTGCCACGGGTTTGCTCATATTAAGTTTAATTGTAATGTCAGTGTTGTAGATCCTAATAATTGTGTCTCTCTGCTATTGCATTCAGGCACTGTAACAGACCTGGATGGTTTGTGAAGATGAATATAAATTCATTTTCTAGCACAGCTGTGTTAAACTACCCGCTGTTAGCTAAGGCAGATACGATTCTACAATGATTGCAGTATAAAACCCCCATAACTCTGTAGGGACCATAAATAATACAGTTTATGATGTTGCTGTGTTTTTAGTAATGTAGGATCATGTTAAGGAGCAGATCTTGGAGGAAGCAGATCTCTGGGGGAGCTGTTCTCCTTGCCCCTGTTTTTGGCCCAGGTCACGGCCTGGCTGGCTGCAGCCGCAGCAGCGGTTTGCAGGTCGTGGCCTTCCATCCAGTTGTGGTGCCGGCGACTCCCAGGGAGCCGGGGCTGCTGCACTGCTGTGCTTGCTGTGTGACCGGCCTGGGCTGACGTCCCCAACCGTCCGGAGACAGGGACAGAGAGATCATCCTGCCTGCAGGCAGCCGGGCCGTCTCCAAGGACCATCCGCCAGCCAGACCCCGTAACAGGCGCTGTTCTCCCGGCTCTCCTTGGAGACCCTTCCTGACGTGTCGCAAGGGGAAAGAGTGTGTTCAGAATAGTTGTAGGACCACCCTGTAGGGCAGGGTAGCACTGTGTGTTGCCAGTTTCCTTATCCCATCCTTTCTCTGCTGAAAGAGCAGATTTTAGGAAAATGACTATTCATATTTCATGAGCATGTTTTACCTCCTTTTGCCTCTCTTCCTTATATGTGATCTAAAACCTGGAGCTTTATCATTTTTCCCCAGAGAAAACGAGCTGGTCGTTTGTGTTTCATCGCTCCATTATTAATTACATAGAAATAGGTGAAACCACTGTATCTGTTTTCAACTTAAATTTGAAAGACTGAGAACAGTGTTTCAGCCATCTGGGTTTTCTTAGAAGTATATGTATGTGAAATCTCCACAAAACCTGTTCTACAGGGAAATGAGGTTAACCTGTGACTGTGCAGCCAGAAACAAATTCCCCTGATCCTTTTAGATCTGAAAGTAGCAGGAGGAAAATGATTCTTCATTGGCAAAAGCCAAGAGATGCAAATGGCTGCACCAAGCTCCACTTTTTGCATTAGTGGATGTGCCCTTTCCTCAAGAACAGCTGTTTGCTTGGTTGACTACTGAATTATGCAGCACCTTTATTTTTGCCCTGCTCAGTCATCTTAATCCACCTGAAGGCATTGGCCAGATTTTTATAATCACTACACTATTGTTTATTTTGCAGGCACTACCTGAGGGCCAGACAGCATCCTGGGATACAGCCAAGGAAGACGAAAACCGCAATAAGAACAGATATGGAAACATAATCTCCTGTAGGTGTAAATTCACATTAAACTGAGCTTTCTGTAAGATTTTATATGCATTCTGTGGAAAAGGGTGTGTTTGAGAATCTTACTAAAAGCTGCTTTATAGTGCTGAGCATTCAGTAGTTCAATCTGTTTGTACAAGCTATGTTTCTATGATTTATTTTACCTTTTTTTCATTATTTTACATAAAATCATTGTAAGACTTTACAGTTTTTTATGCATTTTCTATCTCGCTTTGTGCTTAATGTTTGTAATTTAAGGGGTAAATCCTTCTGTCAGATTTTCACAGTGGGTGATGATGCCCATTTTCTGTCCATTTTTACTGCGTAACTCAGATCTTTCAGTGGTATGAATGGGAGCAGAAAAAATGAGATGCAGATATATAAAATTTTAAGGTATGAATTAGAGATCAGATTCTCTCCTTCCTTGTGGTCAGTAACCAGTGGAGCAGTCACTGCATGTCCCCAGAGAGCTGGTTTGATGTGTGGGACAAGCTTAGCTTCTGCCTCAGAAATACAATAAGGCAGCTGAAAATGCACTAAAGCTTTTTAGTTCTACTCCTTTCAACAACCAATTACTGTTGATGTTACAGGAATATTGATACGCTGCAGAACTGCAGGGCAGTGAAGGTCTCCATAAAACCATTTAGGTCAGCTTTGTTCTCCAAGTCAGGACTAGATTCACCTCTGTCGTTTTTGTCAGATATTTGTGAAGCCTCTTCCTAACAATCTCCAAAGTTGAGCTTCCCACGAGCTCTCCAGGCAGTTTACCCCAGTGTTTCATTATACCTTGTAATGACTGGGGAAAGGAGGTGTGAGAAGTAATTCTTTTCAAGGGCTGCTGAGCAGCGTCAAATGGAGAAGCCAAGCCTGAGACCATCAGAACAAGAAATAAGAATATAAATGAATGTGCTGTAGATTTTCATGTCTAGATAAATCTATAGAACACTATAAGAGCAGAATTAAGTCACACTGAGTGATATATTTAATACTGTGGGTTTTCTTAGGTTAAATATATATTTCCTGGAGAACAGACTTTACTAAAGAATTAAAAAAAAAACCCTTGGCCTCAGAGAAACATCATCTCATACATAACTACTCCTCTCTTTCTCTTAAGACTTGAAAGAAATTATTCATGTAACACTTTTGGGGAAATGGCATAAAACAGCTCAATTCAGGGACTACATGGTAAAGATTAAGAAATCTGGAAATGAAGATCAGAAGTTTGTGAGCCCTGATTTGATCCCACTTCTTCTGCTGTCTTTCTGCATTGGTTGTGAGCTGGTCACCAGTTCCATCAGTCTTTGTTTCTCCATGTGGAAAATGGAAATGGTAGTACCTGAAGTATTACAGTTAGTGTGGGAACAGTCTCCCTTAACTTCAGCTGCCTAAAGGCTCCACTGTGCTGTAAGTTCCCAGTGTTCTTAGTGGCAAAGACAGATCCCTCCAGAGGTTCAATTTACCTGTCTACTACTTGTTTAGATTAAATTAGATTAATGGAGATGAATCGAAGATGGAAGTGCCATAGTATGATATAAGGAAGGAAATGTGAAAGACTCTTTGTTTTCCTGTGTGATTTTGAGGAAGCAGTTGTTACAATGTACAAGTGGAGGTGAAAAGAGACAAGCCTGTCTTCAGTAGCTACCATCTAATTTATGTTGAAGGTGGTCACAGAGAAAATGTTGAACTCAAAGTGAAATGTGAGAAGAAATTAAGGAAGCAAAATCAGGGAAGATAAATGGGGTATTATCTAAAGGGAAGGCGTTCACAAAGATTGTTGTCTAACGAAGAGTGATGTTAGCCTTTTAGCTATAAATATGAGTACAGTAGTAATACAGATAGGAGGTGATGTGCTTGAATAAGGGAATGCAAAATGTAATTCAAAGCTAAGAAAAAAAGTATCTACACATTATAAAACACCAGAAGAAGCTCAGGTTTGAGGGCTGTTGGGAAAGATTTCAGAATGAGGTTGAGAGGTTGGAAAGGCATCGATAAAGTAAGGTAGTGAAAGAGCGTAGTGATACAGAAGAGTTGAAGGTTAATAACAAAGTTGAGTGAGCTTTCCTAACTTCAAACGTGTATCAGAACAAAGAGTTTGAGGAGACAACAGCTCTTCTAAAAGACAGTAAGAATAATTTAGTAATGTGCAATAAAGAGTGATAAAATGGAGTGAAAACCTTGCTTCACTTTGGAGAGGCTAGGGAGAAGGAAGAGAGGATGCCTAAGGAAGGAGCATATCATTCATCAGACATTTTGTAAAACCATTGGGAAATTATCAATGGTGTCAGTGGCTAAGCTTTGAGCCAGACCCTACTGATGGGCAACGACAGGATCCAGAATAGAGAATTGATAGCAGAGCTGAGAATAGCAGTAGAGTAGCTCCCTCTGGGCAGATCATGAAAACGAATTGTGCTTGGTGAGTACAAACTGTGCAAAAGCCTGAGCAGAGGAGGGGACGTGGAAAACAATTGCACCCTTAGCTGCTTTGTTGTGCTGGAATTCTAATTGCAGTTACAACCCAGAGTATGCACTGATTGCTCCTACCAGTTTATTTGGTAAAAGGCTGATGGCAATTAACGTTATTTATTTAATCTCAGTTGCCATTTCATCCCTCCTAGAACAAGACATCCCATGCCTTTTGGGGAGTAAACTGAAAACTCAGGTTCTGATCTAACTTTTGTAACTGCCTCAGAGACTTTTGTTAAGATGTGGGTTTGTAAGCTCTTGCAGTAAGTAGCATTGCTCAGTGAATCACAGAAGATTAGATCTTGTCTTTATGGCCTTCTGGGTAATAGTACACTTACAGGACTGTTTTACTCAGCTCACTGCTTTCCCAGGGCTGTATTAACATCGTGCCTCTCTGAAAATCTAGATCTTACTGCCAGCCCCAACATCTGCTGTTCTTACATTTGCAAATCAAAACTGCAGAAGAGGCTAATCTGTTCATGGAGAGGAGATGCAAGAGAGGTCTAAGCATTTCCATGCTTTAAACCCTTGCTTGTCAGGGTTCCCTTCAGTCTGCAACACTGGTATGTTTTTTGAAGAAAAGAAGCTGAGGAGTGGATTTGGGGTCTGTATGACCACTGAAATCCACTGTTGATTGTGGAAAGATGCACAGATTTACCATGCTGGAAGAATCTGCCCTACTCAGAATTTTTATATCAGCTGAGTCCATGAGCTTTGCTCCTGCACTTTGGGTATAAAAGCAAAGACAGTCGTGGAGATGCAAGATTTTTCTTTAGGGGGCAAGTATAGGTAGTGTATCCATTTATGTGCTGAATCAAAATTATTTAAATTTAATTTAGGGCCTAGATATTGAGGCCTTCAAAGTGCATCAGCAAATCATTGTGAGGGGAGAGATGTTGAGTTTTTGTGGGTTGAGCTGAACCCATTGCATAGAAGAGAAAATACCCAGAAGCTGTATGGGACCTTTGGTTCTATTTCTCCCCATCTTGTCCAGATTAGAGCCATTACGTTATGGGAGAGTAAAGTCTATCAGGTGAGAGCTGAAGACATAGAGATACAGGATTGGGTTTTGTTTTCACTTACAGGAGAATATTTCCTTTCCCTTTCTTTTCTCCTGTTATTGAGCATATTACAGAAGGAGGTCAGCACTCACAGGAATGCTCGTACTGGTGCTACTTTAGACACATCTTCCTGTCTGCAGTGGAGCATCTTCCCACTTAGGCACAGTGGTTTTAAAGTCTTGTGATGGTCTGTTAAAAACTATTGAGTTGATGACAAAAGACAGTAATTTGCTTTGTTTTCTTCAAGCTCTGACTACCATATGCTTTGGGCTGGAAGACTGTGAATTAATCAGTGAATTTTGTGGTGGAAGAGACAAGCAACAGAGATTAACAGAGGTCCAAGCTGAAACTCAGGTGGAGCACATTTCTTGGCCATGGCCATGGATAATGCATAAAAATAAAATAAAATAAACAAAACAGCATTGGATTTAGAAAGAGAAGTCTTTTGTCCTCCAACCACTTTTATTCCATGGTTTCTTTTGTAGTGCCTAAACTCTCTTGTCTCATGTGATCCTGAGAAGGTGGGATACATCACACCTCGCTGTTACCCAGTTCTCAAGGCACAGTCAAGGATTAGTGGGGAAGGGAAGGGGAGGACAGAGTGCCTTAGAAGAACAAATCATCCTTACGTACCAGAGCTAGATTGAATCCTCTCAAAAGATGTCTGCATTTCTCCATTGACTATGCGGGGAACCTTGACAGCCAGTTTAGACTAGCTGCATAATATTTAGATGGCGAAAGTTGTGTGAGATTAATCCAGTGCTGGTGCCAGAATGAGATGTGGAAAAATTGCAATGATATTTCAAATGATCACTAATGGGAATTTTGACAGAAGTTTGAAGCGATAACGTTTTTGTGCTAAAATGGAAGCACAGTGCTTTTCAGTGAATTTCTTGTCATTTTTAAAATCTGTTTTAAGACCAATTTTCAGTCAAAGTACTCTTCATACAAATTTAGAGTTCTGCTAACTTGCATACAGGCTTTAGTAAACAGGGAGAAATAAAATCATTTATACATTTGTTAAAGTATATTTCCATTTTTGCAGTACTGAATGCAATTTTTCTTCTGTTTCTCCCTCCATTTTTGAAGTTTCTTATAATCCATTTGGAACATGGTGATATGATTTCTGATAAATTTACAGAAGAGTTGAGTGACACTTTCATTTCAGTGTGCCAAATATTTAGTATCCCTGGCTAGTGTAGCCCAGTGGAAAGGACGCAAAATCAGAAATAAATTTTGACCTGTGGGAGAAGATGTGGTGAAGACATTTGCTGTTCTTTAAAAGGTCCTTTAAAGTCTGTAGATGAAAAAAACTAAGTACAAGATAATTACTATTAGTAGCATAATAAGTTGCATTAGATTTTGCCCCTTTCCATTAAAAAAAAAGGCTAAATAAATGTCTAAATTTGGGGGGGGAAAGGGATTTACAAGGTAAGTTATTTCATGAACTTTTATTCAGACTGTGCTCCTAAACTTATGAACAAGATTAAAGGCACCATTAAGACATCATTAATATTTAGAGTGCTTACCCTATACACATTTTTTTTTCCTGCTGCACTGCTCGCACTCATAAGAGAAATAAATCTCCCGCATGAATTAATCTCATTTTTGTAAAATATGCAATGAAATATTGTGAATTCTGTCCTCCTGAAGCAAAGTTCAACTATAAGTATTTTTCATTTGGTCCCAAAATATAATTGGACCTAAACCCGAATGTCTCCTTTTTAAAAAAATATCATTAATTTCCAGTGGTCCTTTCTTCATCCGTTACTGTTCTTCACAGACAGAATAACGGTACTTAGGTTAAAGGGAAAAAAGCAACAACACTTTTTACAGCTACAGAGCATCTTTTCTTTATCCGTAATTGTCTTAAATGCACAGACCTCTTCTGCAGTCTCCATCACGGGTCTTTCACATCTTGCTCCCTCAGGAGGTATTCATCCTGTCTGTTTTAAGTTTTGAACTAAAGAGTGGCTGAAAGAGCTGAAACTTAATTTTGGGGTTTGGTTCTGTTAAATGAAGAGAGGCAGGTTCTTCCTGGAGGGCTATTCAGAGCACTTCAGCTACACACTGAGAGTAGACAGTGTCTTTGTCACACTTAAAAAATCAACCTGAGATTCTTTTCACCTGCCATTAGGGTCATTTTTTGTCTCATCACTTTTTAGTTCTAGTGTTGCAGTAAGTTAAGACTTTCATAACATTATTATTATATTGTGGCATCACAAGAGGAGTTAGTAAATGTTCCCCTCCTGACCATTAGCTCTAGGGGTTTTTGCTTTGCTTTTCCTCTGTGAGTTTCTTAACTAGCTTAGCTTTGCTGCCTTGAATCGCAAGTGTGAAATTGTCTACAGGAGATTTTGTGTATTTCATCTAGATGTCCGGTTTAATCAGCTCTTTGTCTGTCTTTGTGAATTGCTCTAAGTATAAATTCTGTTGTTGTCTGTCTAACCACATGATTTACTGCAACTCCTAGTGCAGTTGCCTTGGGCGCAGGTAATTGTCTAGAGTTGGGGACATCAGCACTCAGACATACACCTACTTCCACTGCATCTACAAAGGTTATATTTATTAATACAAATATAAGAGAGCTTTTGATGGATTCACCTGCGTAATATTTCTGAATGCAAATATGGGATTTAATACAGCAGTGTGGTTGTATCTTTTGGGTGTGCAAATCTCACTCAAAGAATGAACAGAGAATCATTGCTTTACCTAACTGTCGGACTAATATATATCCAGATCTTGGCTTTCAGAACTGCATGCACATCTGTCTTCACAGTTATTATCTGATTCTACATTTAATTAAGTGATGACTTTTTGACTGAGTTACTGCAGAATCACACCTTGTATTTTTATGTTTCATTGCTATGATTCTTCTTAATTAAATGTAAATCATGCTTAGGCCTCTATTTTGCAAAGTGCTTCTAAATATTAATGCTTTACTGACTGAGAGCTAGGGTCTACAGAGCTGGTAGAGAGGAAATAAATTTAATGGACTCCATATTATGCTCCTTTAAAAAATCCTTGAAAAATGATCCCAATATGCCCAGCAGTGACCTCTGTAGCCCAGTAGCCCTTGCCAAGCAACTGGCCCTTAGATGGCAGTTCAGCAATTAATTGCATTCCAGTGCTGGGATTGCCAGACCAAATCAGCTCAACAGCCCAGCTCGTGGAGATCTCCTGTGACAGAGCCCAGCGCCAGCTGTTCCGGAGAAAGATCAAAATATTCCCTTGGTGGAAAATCATGACATAATCTGCCTGCTGGGGCAGTTCCTTTCTGCATCTGAACTGCGGAGCATGCTGGGAGATGGAAAGATTGATATCTGTTATTTTATTGCCTTATCTAAAGTAACTTTGAATGTCCTGAAAAACATGAACATTTCTAATTTGGGGTTTTTTTTAACACTGCCTTGATGCTGCTGTGAGTTCCGTGGGTTGCACTAAGGAACATTGCTTTGATTTCCTTTGGTATTTCCTTTCAGGTTTCTGGGTTGCCTCATTTCTCATTTGCAGGTTTTCGTTTGCCATTTTACACTCCTTAATCTTTTATCTGTTGTGACCTATTTATTTTTATCCTGATGTGGACAGTTTTAGCTCTTGCCTCAGTTTCCATAGGTCAGATGAAGCCAAGGGAGGCTGTTACTTCCAAGTGTGAAGATGGCTTTTGTAATGGAGATACATCCTGCAAAGATCTGTCCTGAGACCCTCCAGCCAGGCAGCACTTGTGGTCTGTGTCAAAGCTCTCTGTAAGGGTCATGGTGACAGCAGTGAATATAAACGAACACAGTGTACAAATGAACAGTAACCTAAAGACCTACATATTAGAACTTAGACACAAAAGAAACAGCTTGTAGGAGGAGGAATATATGTGATATTCTTTCTTTTTCTAAGTATTCAATTACCTACTTGCAGAAATTGGCAGATGAAGTGAAGCACTTACAAAGTCTTCTTTATCGTTACTGTCACTTTTTTTTCTTTCCTTCTTTCAGATGATCATTCAAGAGTGAGATTGCAGCTGCTGGATGGGGACCCTCACTCTGACTACATAAACGCCAATTACATCGACGTAAGGCTCCTGGACATCCCTGCTATGACAAACACTCCTGCTGACAAGTCTGCTTATGACTTTGGTGCATCTTACATAGGGACAGACTGTTGATCTGATATGAATGACAGCTGAACATTATACAAACATCATGTTGTGACAGGGAGAAGGTTCTCGGTCTCCAGTTTATTCTGTCTGACCAATCTGGACAGATGGAGATTTCCTATGTTTGACAGATCCGCCAACATAAGTGGAGTGTGGGCTAAATGACGTATGCAGAAATCAGTATCAGCCCCTCACAATAGCATTAGTAGATATCTGAGACTTAGCAACTTCTTAGAAAGTTGCAGTGCAGAAGGCGTGTAAATAGATTGACATATTTTTTTTTTACTGTTATAAAATAACATTCAAAAAGCAGCCTCCCTCGCACACACAGAGTGATCAAACGAACATGCTTTTCTTGCATGCAACTCCTAATTCTTAGGAACATGACAACGTTCAGAAGAGTTTCTTTAAGGGATGAAATATACACCTAATAAAGTTACATAAGACTTAAATGCAGCATTTTAATACAGAGGCAAATGCACACCTTTCCTCTTCTTCAGACAAGAAGGTGCAATTTTTTGCCTATTAGTTTTCAGAGTTTCCCACAGGTCAGTGACAGAACTCATGTTTCTTCAAGGAAATCGTGAAAACTGCCCCATTCCTGTTTTCTTTTTGGCATAATAAGATCTTATTGTTCAGTCTGAGCAAGATACTATCACTTAAAATATCAGAAGGCAACCTATCTGCCTATGTTCACTCATTCAATAACGAGTGTTAGTACACTGTTAAGAGTGGAGCACCTGTTGGTACCTGGAAAGTATGAATTACATACAAATGGTGTGCTTTGTCTGAACTGTCATCTCACAAACTGTCACATACTTTCTTCTTTTTCAGGGATACCACCGGCCTCGCCATTACATTGCAACTCAAGGCAAGTATGTCTAAATATTTGTAAAATCACTGCTGCTTTAAACTTTTGCAAAAGCTATTTATAGGGTGACATCTTCTGTTTCAGGGAACATCTGAAAACTTGCTACAGGGACACAAAAGGGAAGGATGTAGGGTATAGGATGTTCCAACAGCAAAATGCATTCAGTGCACTCAAATGCAAAACTTGAGCTACAGGAATAAAAAATGCTACAGACTTAGAGGTTGCAGTACAATCTATAATGTGTCTGTTGTGCATGAAGTATGAGATTAGAACTAAAAGGGACTTTATGGAGCTTGCGTTTTGCCTTTGGAGTGAAATTGCTTGGGGAGAGCAGTATGAATAAGCCTGTGACTGATGAACTTTTGGTCAGTGGGAGCTAGTAAGAAATGCATTTGAACACCACCTTCTGTAAGCTAGTTGATGAGTTCTATGTCCCTTTAGGGGGAAAAAAAAAACCAACAAACCAACCCAACACAATTCAATGCTGAGGGCTATCCATGTTCAATGACAAACCTCCCTACTCCTGTTCTTTATACCAGGGTGCTGTTTTCCTGCATTGTGGCCAAACTCTTATGCCATGACCACTTCCTCTACCATTATTTGACCTCATTTTTGTGCTTTCCTTGCCTTCAAAAGGGATGTTCACAGAAATGACTCCGTTCTTAAATTCTGCTTTATGACTTTATTGCTGGCTTGTATCTGTTGAGTCAAGAAATATATTAGAATAAAAATGGCGCTTGAGGATGTACGGGTACAGGGAATGCAGCAGGGCAGAGAACATGGGGGATGGAGTATGGGCAGAGTGGGTGAAAGGGAGGTTTTCATCTACAGTGTAGAAGAGAGGAAGGAAACAAGGTCAGAGGGAGGCTCTGCTCTAATTAAAGTCTTGTGAGTACTGGCTGTTTGGCTGTTGGAACCTGAAATTTTTCTCTCTGAGGAAACTTCAGAAAAAAGGCTAATTTCTCTATGCTTTCTTCCTCCTTCATAATTAAAAAAATATTAAAATGTGAAATGGAGGAATTTCAGTGCTGCATCAGGTACAAATTTCAATACAGCCTTAATTACAGACTTACTATAGGATGCATCCATGTCCCATCACTTACACATGCTTACCCACTGAGCTATCTCCACTGTTTCTACTACAGCCATCACCTCTCTTTCCAGGCTGCTAGAACCTTAAACACCCTCTGAGAGAAAGGATGAGGTGTCTCATCTCTCAGGTCCACGGTGGTCTGTGTCGTAACCCTGAATTGCAGAGGGGTGCTCTGAAAGGGAGAAGTAGGATCCTGTGGGAACAGGGCAGTGTCTGGGGAACAGCTGAAAAAGTTGTTGGTATTCGATACACTCTTTTAAGATCTCCTTTTGTTTTTTCTCCTGCCTCAGGGCCGATGCAAGAGACAGTGAAGGATTTCTGGCGAATGATTTGGCAAGAAAACTCTGCAAGTGTTGTCATGGTCACCAATTTGGTGGAAGTGGGCAGGGTAAGGGTACCACTTTCCCAACACATAAAGCCAAACCATCGCTGGGTGCTGCTGTTGAGGCAAGCTCAGCAAGTGAAGTGCCTTTTGCTTACTGTAGTAAGGGAATGAATTAAGCCACTAAGGTTTTTACTCTAAAATGCTAGATTTTGTAATACTTAGCTACTTTCCTTCTAGACTAATAAGGTTCATGTTCCTGGTGTAAGTCTCGGCTTTAGCAGTGTTAAACAAATTTATGCCAGCTGAGAAGCTGTCTCTTTTTTCAATACAGAAGGAAAAATGTACTTCTGTAATAATTATTCTTTATCTGTATGATGTGAATACTTCTCTACTCACAAAAATCCAGAAGGGTGAGAATGTGCAACTGGTCTCTATCCAAAGAACTCTTTAAATGACATTTCAAATCCTGGAGTTCCCAGTCACTTCAGTAGATCACTATTCTGTGGAGATACAGGACTGTGCACAGCTGGATCCTGGGGCTGCCCAGCAGTGTTGGCCTCTTCAACACCCACCACTTCACTCTCTTGGACTCAGATGAACCAGGAGTCCCTGTGTCACCACAAGGCAGTTGTCGAAGCCCACGATGGGAGCAAATATGAATAACTTACAAGATACAGACTAGACTTCAGGGAATGAGAAAAAGGCATGTCTGGGAGGCTTTCCCCAGTATGTTCTTCCCGCTCTTGGTCTTTGTTTTAGAGACATTCTCAACCAGAAACTGGAGCTCTTAAAAATGTTGTCCTGATGTTTGTCACCTTCCATTCCTTTGGTACTAAGAAAAATTTGAATGATAGTTTACTCAAAGCCATTAGTAATTCAACCGCTTTGCATTTGATTTCCTTTAGATCTCATGGTTGAATGCCAGCTGGTTCTATTCATTTATTGTTATTTATTCTACTTTATCTTCTACTGACACTTCAGTTTGAAATAAATGCCTCTGTGTGAAAAAAAAAAAAAAACAACAAAACAACAAACCTACATTAATCATATTTAATATTTATAAAACCCCTTCCAATTATGACTGGAACTGGAACATGAAAACTGCTTCTCAGAAGCTAATTGCTTCAGCTTTTCAGTGCTGTTCCACCCTTTCATGCTAGAGCATTTAATAACCTGATAGTCTTTGTTAGCCTAAATATCCCTTCTAGAGCTTCACAGCCTTGGCTTTTATTTTTACTATTAGTTTTGCACATGCCTTCTAGAAGTGGCTAAGCTTGGAATATGTTTACATGATCAGGAGATTTCTTTCTTGAGCCTTAGCTGAGACCTGTCACAGCTGGTAAAATGTCAAATTTGTGTCCACATCTGATAAGGAAAGCTTAGAGTAAAACAAATTTAATGTATCAAGAAGTATCTCACTGAAATTCTTTGACTAAACAGAGAGTTCAGAATTACAGTAGCAATAGCAAGAGCACAGATTTTTCTCCAAGGGGATGGTGGTAGTGACTGCCAGATATTCTGTAAACCTGATATATGATCAGGTCATGTATGGAAATTGAAGGAAGATTATATTAAAGAAGAAGAGCTAAATGCATCTTTTTCATTTGTGTTCACAACAAAGGAAGCGTAAAAAAAAATCCTCCCTGTGGTTTCTATATATTGTAAAGGAAGTTTGATCTAATTTATATAGTTAATTTTGACAAGGTCTGTACATCAGAAGAAAGCCCAATTTGCATTGGTTTCAGCTTGAAAGTGGAATAAAATGTAGGTCAGCTCTGACTCAACTTGAGCTAGTTCCTCTCAATATTTTCTTTTTTCCCCCCAGGTAAAGTGTGTTCGATACTGGCCAGATGACACAGAGGTCTATGGAGATATTAAAGTCACATTAATTGAGACAGAACCATTGGCAGAGTATGTCATACGCACATTTACTGTACAAAAGGTAAGGAAATCTTTAGTCAGCTGAAATTTTGATACAATGCTTAATTTGCGTTCAGAATGTGAACTCTGGGAAACATATCCAGAATGCTCGTGGAGATGGAAGCTGTTACTGTTTGGACAGGTTTCACTTCAAAAACCTAAATTTTTGACAGAGATTCCAATTTTGGACAAATTATTTTACATGAACATCTTGATGTAGCCACAAAAGTAGAATCTACAGTGCATGAAGTTTAAGTGCATCCAAAAGCCAGCAGGTAGTTGATGGTATACCAGGAACAATAACTGTCATATTTCACAGTGGCAAATTACAAATGAAAAAAGGTATCAGTTAAACTGGATGCCAGGTAGGGTCACCTTTCAACAGAAATAAAAATATAATAAAGGCGAGAGTATAAAAATTGTCCGCGGATTGGCAGGATTTGGAAGGGTTTTGATACTTGTAATGCAAAATTGGAAGTCTTAAGTGTCAGAGCATTCCAGGTCGGTCCAAATTACTCTTCAAGCACTCAGTATGTGGTTTTAAAGCTTTTCAAAAATTCCTGCTAAATGAACTTCAGCCACTCTGGGAACATTGTTGCGGTTTTCTAATACATAAGCTCCGTATTATATTAAATGACTGAAAAACTTGGTAAGAAAAGCTAATGCCAAAATCTTGATGGGTTAGAGCACCTGCTGCTGGATTCCACCTACATTTCCTGTACATAAAATGTCACAGCTAACTGACACTTCTGTGTTACCCTTTGCAGGGCATATACACGTTGTATCAATTTTCAAGTACCAGTAACTTGGTCTCACCAGAAAAGCCAAGTGATGGGTCTGGGTACCAGTTTCTGCCCTTTTCACCACCAGCTGTAAACTCAAACTGAGATTTTTTTTGGCAGGTGGTGGCAGAAAATCTACCATTGCCTGGGGCATGCCCACTTCCTAGATGTTTAATCCCCAGACTAGTGCTTCAGCGCCTCAAGAAGGGTTTAAGAGTGACTTCTTGGTGGTTTATGGCAGTACACCAAAGGAGGCTGCATAAATGCAGCCATAGTATGCTGGGGCTGAAGTCACCCTGTAAAATTCCTGATCAGCTGGGTTTGAACTCTTAAGACCACAGGTTTGAATTGGGAGCTGGCATTTACCTTCATAGTTGTCAGTTGTGTATTACCCACTTCATTTGTAACTAGAGTTTGGCCTGAAATCTCTCGGAGTGGAACGTGGCATAGCTCACATTCCTGCCTATGATGAGAGCTAAAGGCTTGTTCAGCCCTCTGCATGAAGGAAAAGAGCAGTGATCAGAACATTCTGTTTGAAGTCTGATGGAAGAAAAATAGAGGCTGTGTTGTCTCCTCAGAAAGGCTACCATGAGATCCGAGAGATTCGGCAGTTCCACTTCACCAGCTGGCCGGACCATGGGGTTCCTTGCTATGCCACAGGCCTCCTGGGCTTTGTTCGTCAAGTGAAGTTTCTCAATCCCCCAGAAGCAGGACCCATTGTTGTGCACTGCAGGTATGCAAGCTCTTTGTCTGAGCCTTTACCCCCTCAGCTTTTTCAGCTTTTTACCTTTTTTTTTTTCTCATCTGGCAATAATCAACTATGTTTTGTTTGTTAAAGAGTATAATTTGTGGGCCTCCCCAGGAAACAAAGTGGAATTTGCCACTTTAGAAAAAAAAACGGCTCCGGAGCTTAGCTGGCATGAGTTGGAGATGATACAAGTAGTTCCGAGAGGGCCATTTGAATGTAGAAGACTCTCTGGTGATCTGTACTCTCTTAGAAGCTCATAGCAGAGCTGGGAAAATGGTAAATATCTGGGACAGCCAATTGTTGTACAACAAACCTCTCATGGCAAGGAGACGATGCCTACAAAGAGGCAGGGAATTTTAAAGCAACTTTGCTTTTCTGTATTCACATGCACTACAGTTGAGCTTTGTACCAGCAGCAGCAGTCTTATCTGAACCATTAGTCTGTCTTCCTGGGTCTGGATGCCAGTCATTGTGCATCTTGGTCTCCTCAAAGCCTAGGTAAAACAGGAAGGTCAGACTGAAAAGCTACTCATTGCCTTCCAGCTAGCAAGTAGAAGGGGAATGCCTGAGGAAATCTCACTGCTTGGTTTACAGCTGTGAAAATTCAGACCGTTAAATCACGTGCTTGCTAACTCCCTGGCTGCTGCCATTACTGGTGAAGGCTCTTCTGCACTCTTTTCTTCCAACTGAGCTTAAAGCCCTACAGTGCAGGGCGCTATGTGAATGTGTGGGAGAGTGTCCCTGACACAAAGAACTAACAGTCTGAGGTGTAATCAGGCACGCTGCTGGTGGTGGGAGAGGAGGCACGTGCACACAGACTGCCATCAGACCTGGGTGACTTCAAATGCAAGCAAAGACATTGCTACAAAATTTGAGTCTGTAGCAGCTACCCCTGCAGTGCTTAGACCACAACTCAGGGCACGGGTTCTATAAAGGAGACTTGACTGGAGCATAAGGCTAGAGAGCAGAGCTGGTTATCCCAAAATCTTACCCCTAATGAACCTGCAGGCAATTACCTTTAAGTGCCATGCAGTGTGATCAGGACGAGAGAGGGAATACATCCCACAACCACCTTGAAAAGGAAAATCAATTAAATCTTACCTTTTTAAAACCGTTTTGGGTTGGGAGGATGTTTTGTTGTGCTTTTTAGCAAGCAATGACTCAGTTCTATAATAACATACATCTGAGCCTGAGGAGCTGGCAGAAGGAAATTCATTCAGAGCTCAGGGCCTGAATTTGCTACCTTGGTGCCATGACATGAGTCTGGCCCTGGAACGAGTCTGACCTGATTCATTGTAACCAAGAAAGCAAGGAGAAATTTTTCATCCTTCACATTTTAATGAATAAATGCCATTTCCTCTCTGTTATTTATCTGCTTTTGAATTTTAATGACTTGCTTTAAGTGGTAATTACCAAATTCTCCCTACCGATGCCTGGCTGGATAATATCACTGTTCGATATTTATGAAGTGCCAGGATCCTCTAAATATAGAAATGTTATAACTATTTGTTAAAATTCTGAAAAGCTGAGAGATAAAGGGAGAGGAAATGCCACTTATTCATTAAAATTCAGCAAATGAAAAATATCTTCTCTCTATTCAGCAGTTGATTAATCTGGTCCATTAATTTATGGTCATTCATATCTCCTTGCTTTCGGCTCTGCCGGAGTTTTCATGCAACTGAAGTTTCCCTGATTTGAGCTGAGTTTTCCTTCTTCTTTGGAGTAATGTGAAGAGATGTTCTCTTCTCTCTGTCCTTCACACCTAAACAGCTTGGATGATTTCCCAGGAAGGAAGGAGGACACAAGGACAACACAGTTTTGCAGGAGAGGGTCCAATTCTTGCAAGCAGCGGGGGGCTCTAAACTCAAGATTTTGAGTAGCCTTGAGCTCCTTTCTCTATGATACTACAATCCACCACTTGAAATCACCCTCCTCGGGACCCAGACTCCTCTGGATCAAAAAGGGAAAAGAAATGTTTGAGGTGGAGGGCTGGGCCCCTTTTATCATGCTCACTTGAGTAAACGTGTGCATGCCTTCTAAAGAGTCCCATGGAAGACAATGTCTATTCACAACCTGGAGGCTGCTCTCCCACACCCTGTTTGATGAGAGGTGTGCAGGTGCACCCACCTGTAAAATTATAATGATTGTTTTCATAGAGTAATTTTTTGTTAATGTTCCAGAACACAAAGCTTTTTTCCTTGCTACCTGCGTCCATTTCCCTTTCAAGAAATATTTTCCTCATTCTCTTAAATCCCAAGCTAATTTAGCTCCACACAAAAAATCAGCCCATTAGGGAGAGATGAGCAGCTTCCAAGGGAAGACAGCTGTGTCTGTGATACAGTTATTTTCTCCTCCATAAAGCCCTGCTCTTCCACGGTCCCTTGATCATGCAAACTCTCATTGTTTTTTCTTTTTTTAGTGCTGGGGCCGGGAGAACAGGGTGCTTTATTGCCATTGACATAATGCTTGACATGGCAGAGAACGAAGGCGTGGTAGATATATTTAACTGTGTGCGAGAGCTGCGATCCCAAAGGGTCAATCTGGTGCAGACGGAGGTAGGTGACAGCAGGTCTCCTCTCACGATGTACTGCTTTTCTGTCAGCTTCTCTGCTCAACAGGAGCCCGGCAATTCATTAAGTCAACACTTGATGCCTCTGTGATGTGATTATACAGAACTTTTGGTGGCTAAACATGACCAGATGTGCACTGGATCACATTCACTGGCAGCTACTCAGGGCCTCCAAGACAGGAGGGCAAGCCTTGAAGTTGAGGTCTTAGCATTGCTGATTGATTTTATTCTCCCAGTAGAAAAAAGCTACCTTCTGAATCTTCTCATGACTCATTCATAGGTATACTACAAACTCGAATAGTACCTAGTTTATATCAGTTGTGAGTTAAACAAATGAGACCATCCTTGATTTAAGCTTTGGGTGCTGATTAAGCAAGCTGCTCCATCACATAGCATCCAGCAGCTGCACAAACTTCTATGGAACCATTATCCTGCTACCCAAGCTTTTCCTACATGCTTCAGTGCCTTCCCCTCCTGTGGCACAGTACAATGGTCTGGACCAGAGAAGAGCTTTTGACTTTGTTGGACTTCTCATGTTTAGTTCTGGAAAAGAACTTTACTTAGAATACCAGGAGTCCAGTTTTGAAGAGACAGATGGAGCAGACCTGTTAGTATCACAGTTTCTGCAGGTGTTACAGGTTCAAAGCACAGTCCATTCCTGACCATTACCTCATGATTGTGAACAGAAAAGTTTTACGCCCTGATTTTCTCCTCAGCCCACCCCCATTTTGTCCTAGCATTCCTGAGAGTGGCGACTTCCCATTTTACTTATAGATTTGAAATGAATACATGAGGCCTCACGTTCAGTGATGGATGAAATATGCTCACAAAGCTGTCACATAGCACACTGTGTAATTTGTCTCCACATGAAACGGAGCCAAATATGCATATTGGGCATGATTTAAAAAAAAAAATAAAACAAAACAAAAACGTGGTATTTCATGAACTGTAACAATTTTAATATGTTATTCCCTCCCCTGTGCAGGAGCAGTATGTGTTTGTCCATGATGCCATTTTGGAGGCATGTCTCTGTGGCAACACAGCCATTCCAGTTTGTGAGTTCAGGTCCATATATTACAACATCAGCAGACTAGATCCACAGACCAATTCCAGCCAGATAAAAGATGAGTTTCAGGTAATTTCATGTGCCTCCTCATTGCAGTTGGTGTTTTGAAGTTGTTTAATCAATTTCTGTGTGTTATTTTACAGTTTCCAACAGAGAAGGGAATGGGGGGGACACTGACCAAGGTCTGATTTCAGCTGATTTTTGTTGGTTTACTGCTGGGTCAAGATTTGGGTTTGAGCATGGACTCTTCAGCCTTTGACAAGGAAAAAATATTCCCATCACTTCAGTAGAGTAAGGGTACTAATTTTCACACATAATGTACTTCTCATTTCAACAAATAGTCTGTTGTTCATTTTCTTCTGTAATTTATGCGGAAACGTTTATGCCTCAAGGTCCCTTATTATCCGTTCTTGTGGCTCGTATGCTGTTTCTGAGGCTTGACAATCAACTTGTTGACATCCTTCCATACAAAGGAGAAAGTGAGCTCAGTGAGCATCACTTTTACTAATTTTCAGTGAACTGAATCCCTCAGTTCACTACAGATGTTTTGTCAAGTACCTGGTGATGAGAACTGAAATGACATAAAGTGAAACGCACAGGTGCTGGCCTGGAGCAGTTTGCCTGAGACAAGCAATGAAATTGGGACCCCCTCCACCTTTTGCTATCACCATTGCTTATCCCACCCTAATAAATGTGCTTGGGACACATGAGCCACGAGCCCTGTGCAGTTGTGCCTCTCACAAAGTGGAGATCTCACCCTGCAGAACACCAAACTAAGTTTTCCAGTCTTACTCCCCATGTATCTGTAAATCCCTTTAGGATTTTCAGCCAACGTCAATGTATGGAAAAAACATAATACTGTGGGAAATTTGGGGCAAGGTGAATTTGATAGGAAAGAGAGAGACTTCTGCTATTTGTGAGGCTATTAGTCAGCAGTAAAAAGCTGGAGATTCTCCTTTAATTGTAGGAAAGCCCACCCCCTTTCCCACAAAATATCTTTCGCAGCAAGAGAATGCCTTTTGGGAGCCCCAGTCTGAGTCAGATGCCTCTTTTCTTCCCTCTCTGTGCAAAGGGAGAATGTGTGGTTTTTATCTGAAACCTTACAGGGAATCATCAGGGTTGGTATAGTGAGAGAAAGAATGTGGATCCCAACTGATGACAGTTCAATTTTAAAAAGATCTGGTTTTATCAAGTGATATCAGATCTGTAAAAGTGTTTCTGGTTCTGGACGCTTGTCATGAAGGAGCCAAAGCCTAGCTTCATCAAATGATGTTACGCTGTTAAGAAAAAAAGTCATCGCTTGCTGGGCTTATTTTGTCATGACATGAGATGAGATTTGTTGCCTGTGTGCTTGTTCTTTTGAGCTGCCAGGGGCTGGCAGCTCCTGTGAAAAGGGAATGCTCCACCGTACTTTGCATTAGAGGTTTGTTCTCTGTCTAGTTGTAGAGTCTATTTTTACAGGATTTTGGCTCAGAGCATTCTTCAGTCCTAATTGTCTGGATTTAATGCAAAAGATAGTATCTTCTGCTGCAATCTTTATGAACCAGTTGATCTAACTGTAGATCTGTGGTGCAATTTGTATTATTTAGGTCCCACTGGCCCTCGGGTAAGGCTGGATGTATTTCTCATGCAGTACATGTTGTCTGAACGTGCAAAAGCTCATTCTGGAGAGTTTTTGTATCTGAATAATTACAAAAACAATGGAGAGAGGGGAAGGGCATAAAATCACTGAGAAGTCACCTGTCTAATTATCTGCGCTGTCAGAGATCTGAGATTTCATGTTGCTTCCTCAGCCAGACTGCCTGCATTCTATCTCTAGACAAAGGGACTTTTATGTAGAACCTGCATAATTTAGAGCAACTATTATTTCAAATTTTATATTTTGACACATTATTTCATCTTGGATTGTTTGACCTTCCTCTTTTCTCCATTCAGAACCTCACTGTAGCAGAAGTCAAGCTCTTTATAAAAATTTTTGGTCTGTAAATATTCTGTGTTCCTCTGATGGCTGGAAAGTTCACTGTGTGACTGTATGGGCTTTGCTCAGAAAGAGGACACATAACAAGTGAAAGTAGAATGACATCAGATAACCACTGATCTACCACGACTTAAGCAACAGAGTTAACATGCATTCACTTTGATTTGCTATTTTTGATCCCTGCTGACCAACCTGGATTGGTTTGTCAGGAGGCGTCCACAACGGATAACACAAAAGAAAACTAGATTTAAAGAAATACAGTTTGTCAAGCTGTGGGAAAGACAGATAACAGTAAAAGAATGACAGCAAGACTCCAGAGATAAGTTATGACTATGTAAGTGAAACATCCTATGTGTCACATCAAAAAGAAAGTAGCAATCTAAATAATATATGAAAAAAATAGACTTTCCTATTAAAAAACCCCAACATTTTCTCATAAGTTTTTATATGCATTTTTAAGATAAATCAATAGTTTGACTGAGGAATCACCAGAGGATTTGAACCCAGTCAGACCTGCTGGGCAACCCAGGTCAGTACTCAGGGTACTTCTGCTCGGGATGTGCTTGAAGAGGGAGAAGGATGTGTGCTTCCACCCTAGGGATGGTAGAAACATGAGGAGGTTTCACTCCATGACCGGGTGAAAGCTGCAGCATGTACCTGTGACAGCTATTTCCATCCTCTAGGAAAGAACAGAAATGTTACCTAACTGCTCTGGGGTTTTAGAGCTGGAAATTGTTGGAAGGTGTATAGTGCCCTCAATTTTTGCTGTAGCTTAAGGTTTTCAGAAGAGCACCTCAGGACGATGTACAAAATGGCAATGTATTGTAACAGCAACAAGCACTTCAGTGCTCCTTTTTTCTTCTCTGGGATCCCAAAGATCTAGTCTGAATATCTTTAAAATAAACATATATTGCAGATGGCATGCTTCTTGGAAGTAAATTCAAAGGCACTCAGTGTGCTTCTGTCTTTCTTACCCTTCTTCTCTCCCCCCTTCACAGACTCTCAATATTGTGACACCACGTGTTCGGCCAGAAGATTGCAGCATCGGTCTTTTGCCAAGGAACCATGACAAGAACCGCTGCATGGATGTGCTGCCCTTGGACCGGTGCCTGCCTTTCCTCATCTCCGTGGATGGTGAATCAAGTAACTACATCAATGCTGCACTCATGGATGTAAGCAGCACTGCGCTGTCCCCACTGATCCCAATCTGCATTGAGCTCATTCATTCTCAGAATACTTTTCAGAGTGATCTGAAGGGATCAAAAGCAAAAACCCTTTTTTTACCTGCAGTTTCTGGGGCTGACATCTCCAAACTGGGCAAAGGCACACAGAAATGTGTCACCTAGACTATGATTATCACACTACCGTGGTAGTTCTGCGTCACATTGGTGGAAAATATTTGACAAGTTAATGAGCATGAAGTCTGAGGTTGTATTGCAGAAAGGCAGGTGGACAAAGAACTGGTGGAACAACTGTTCCCATACATTGGTTTTCATATAACTTGGAAGAGAAATGTTTGCAAGTTGCTACCAGGTCAGCTCTTTGATAAGAATAGTTTGCAGTGTGGAGCAAGTGATTTATTTGAGGTTGTGCGTTAAGAATATGGGAGTACAGGGATCAGATGTACAAAATACTAAGGCTGAAGGACATGAGTTAAGGTGATGTGAATCTGTCTGAAGACTTTGTTTATAGGCTAGAATCGCACAGCACAGGTCATTTGTATAGGGTGTATTATGTTGATAGTTTCTTTTTGCTGTTATTCCTAACTGCCTTTGGACAGAAATGTCTTTAAAGCCACTAATTATTGCAGTTGGAGTATATCTAAATATGATCCAGGGTGAAATGTCATCATATTTTCCCTAGCAATGTTGGGGTCAGTCTTTTTTAATTTTATCTGTTATTTCAGTCTTTTGGGGAACAGTGATACTACTGTATTTAAGAGGTTAAGTCCCAGAATCAAAGAATCACAGAATCATCTTGGTTGGAAAGGACCCTGGAGAGCATCTAGTCCAACCATTCGCCCAGCACAGTTCCCACCTACAGCATATCCTTAAGCTCTAAATCGACCCTACTCTTGAACCCCTCCAGGGATGGGGACTCCACCACCTCCCTGGGCAGCCCATTCCAACGCCTAACAACCCCTTCTGTAAAGAAATGCTTCCTAATACCTAGTCTAAACTTTCCCTGGTGCAACTTGAGGCCATTCCCTCTTGTCCTGTTGCTTTCTACTAGGCTAAATAGGCTCATCCCCAGCTCTCTGCACCCTCCTGTCAGGGAGCTGTACAGGGCCATGAGGTCTCCTCTCAGCCTCCGCTTCTCCAGACTAAACCCCCCCAGTTCCCTCAGCTGCTCCTCACAGGACATGTGCTCCAGACCCTTCACCAGCTTTGTAGCCCTTCTCTGGACATGTTCGAGTAACTCTATGTCCTTTTTGTAGTGAGAGGCCCAAAACTGAACACAGGAATCGAGGTGCAGCCTCACCAGTGCCAAGCACGGGGGTCAGATCCCTTCCTGTTCCTGCTGGCCACGCTATTGCTGACACAAGCCAGGATGTCATTGACCTTCTTGGCCCCCTGGGCACACTGCTGGCTCCTGTTCAGCTGGCTGTCAGTCCACACACCTAGGTGATCTCCAGCCACTCCTCCCCAAGCCTGTAGCGCTGCTGGGGGTTGTTGTGGCCCAAGGGCAGCCCCCGGCATTTGGCCTTATGGAAACTCCTCCAGTTGGCCTCAGCCCATGGCTCCAGCCTGTCCAGGTCTCTCTGCAGAGCCTCCCTACCCTCGAGCAGATCAACACTCCCACCCAACTGGGTGTCATCTGCAAACTGACTGAGGGTGCACTCGATCCCCTCGTCTAGATCATCAATAAAGATGTTAAACAGGAGTGGCCCCAACACCCAGCCCTGGGGGACACCACTCGTGACCGGCCGCCAACTGGATTTAACTCTGTTCACCACAACTCTCTGGGCCTGGTCGTCCAGCCAGTTTTTTACCCAGTTGAAGTGTGCAATTGTCCAAGCCTCGAGCAGCCAGTTACGCCAGGAGAATGCTGTGGGAAATGATGTCAAAAGCCTTACTAAAGTCAAGGTAAACAACATCCACAGCCTTTCCCTCATCCAATAAGCAGGTCATCCTGTCGTAGAAGGAGATCAGGTCTGTCAGACCTGCCTTTCATAAACCCATGCTGAGTGGGCCTGAGCATCTGGTTGTCCCACATGTGTTGTGTGATGGCACTCAAGATGAGCTGCTCTGTCAGCTTCCCGGGCACCGAAGTCAAGCTGACAGGCCTGTAATTTCCCAGATCATCCTTACGACCCTTCTTATAAATGGGCATCACACTGGCCAATTTCCAGTCAGTCGGGACCTCCCCGGTCAGCCAGGACTGCTGGTAAATGATGGAAAGTGGTCTGGCGATCACCCCAGCCAGCTCCTTCAGCACCCTCGGGTGTATCCCATCTGGTCCCATAGATTTGTGTGTGTCTGTGTGATGCAGCAGGTCACTGACTGTCTCCTGGATTGCAGGGGGGTCGTTCTCCCAATCTCTGTATTATGGCTGTGGAGGCTGGATTGCATCAATACAACTAACCTTGCTATTAAAGACTGAGGCAAAGGCGGCATTAAGGACCTCAGCCTTCTCCTCATCACTTGTTACCATGTTTCCTCCTGTGTCTAGCAGGGGATGGAGACTCTCCCTGGACTTTCTTTTGCTACTGACATACTTATAGAAACTTTTCTTGTTATCCCTGAATGCAGAGGCCAAATTAATTTCCAGTGGGGCTTTAGCCCTTCTGATTTCCACCCTGCCCAGCCTCACAGCCCCTCTGTAATCACTGTGAGTGCCTAGCCCCTTCTTCCAAAGGCTGTAAACTCTGCTTTTCTCCCTGAGTTACAGCCAAAGCTCCCTGTTCAGCCAGGGTGGTCTGCTCTGGTGTCGGCTTCTCTTAGAGCACCTGGGGACCGCCTGCTCCTGAGCCATTAACACTGCCTTCTTAAAGAGCACCCAGCCCTCCTGGGCCCCTGTACCCATCAGAACAGTCTCCCAGGGGATCCTTTCAAGCAGGTGCCCTTCTGAAGTCCAGGATGTCAGTCCTGCTTAGCCCTCTCCTGACCTCTCTAAGATTAGAATTAATTTTAGATTTTTTTCAGAAAGATGGTGATGTTTTCATTGCAAATACACCTGAGGAAACTTTTTGTTTCTTTAAAGTGTGTTTTGCGCTTTGGCAAATCTGCAGAAGCACAATCAGTTCCTCTCTGGTTTCTTAGGGACTGGGAATGTGTTTGCACATTTCAGCCCTCATTACCTCAATCACTTTGCTAATACTTGCATCATTCCCCACAAAATTCCTGCTAATTAAAAATGTTGTAAAAAGGAATTTTTCATTTGTCATTGAAATTCAACCACTATGATGTTTTCTAGCTCTCTTTTATCCTTACATAGAGGAATCGGCAGCTTTTTAAAAAAATCCGAGTGGGAAACAGCCAAAATCCCACACTTTCATAGACATTCTTGTTGAGAACAGACCGTGCAAATTCTTTGTCTTTTCCAGCAGCTTCATTTCTGCAGTCTAGTACCAAGCATGGACTCTTGCAAGAGATCGTCCATCCCATATTGCCTCGAACTATCATTAGTTCTTTCACTGTGTGAAGATAGGCACATGGTGGGGAACACTTGATAACACAGATCCCGGTGCTTACCTCTACCTTACAGATTTCTCATATTTATTTTTTTTCAAACTTCTCCCCAAACCATATTTGACTTGCAACTTGCTCTGTGAGTTACATGAAAGCTAAGATGGAAGAAGTACTAGAGCAGGAAGGGATGACACCAGAATGGGTTACAGCCTCAGACTGGAAGCATGAATTGTCCTGGGAAGGCAATCTGGCAGGCTGTTCTGGACTGTGTTCACCAAAATTAACCTTAATTAATTAACCTGAACACCATTTGAACCATCCCTCAGGGAGTGAAGCACTCAGTCTGAGCTCCTAGTTAAAACTCAGCCTGTTGACTGCAGAGCATTAAAAACCAGCCTCTTCTGCCTTAACTTAGCTTTTGGGAATACAGCCAAAGGGCTACTGTTGCCCACAGAGGGGAGGAATTTTCCCTCAGCAGATTTCAGGACTCCTGACCTTTCCTCTTCATGTCCTCTATACCTTTCAAGTAAACAAACGTTAGGATCTTTCCTATGAGGATCATTGGAAAGCCCTGTTTGCACCTGCAAAATGGTTTGCAAAGAAGAAAGCTGAAATACTGTCCCTCACCTTCGCCTAAAGCAATTGTACGTAATCCTTGAGCAAAGAGACTTTGCCCACATCTCTGAGTCAAGCCATACAGAAGTGGGGATAGGTTTGTATTTAATGTGTGGGGCTTGGAGAAGGACATGAGTGCATGTCGTGTCCCTGTCATCATCCCAAGATCCTACATGTTCTCTTACGTGAGTAATTAACATCTCTGTGTCGCTTTCCCTTTAAAATAGGACAGTGAGACTGGTTCCTCACCTGTAGCAAATAAAACAGGTAGGGCATGTTTCTTTTTTCTCCTAATGGCAAAACCTGCAAACACATCTTACATTCAGCCAACAGTTTAGCCAGTTATGCAGTCTGCTGTATTGGTCCACAGTGAAGAAACAACAGAAACATCGTCATGTTCTTAACTCTAGTTAAGAGATAAGTTCCACTATTTTATTTACCACTCTGTTACTTCTGTTGGTCTTGTACAACATAGCTTTTGCCTCATACTGGTGCTCCTAGGTTTGAAATTCAGAGTAGGGAGAAAGAGTAAAATCCATCCACTCGTTTCCCAATAAATCATTTCCTTTTGCTTCTCTCTACCTCATGACCCACCACCCTCCTCACACGTGTGCCCTCAGAAGCATGACACAGCCACTCTGCAAGCTGATGCAGAGTGTGCACAACACCCTTTCCCCCTTCCAGCATGGTCTGTTCAGCACTTCCACCCACACCTGACTCATATGGAGGAGGAGAGGCAAACCCCCACAACTGCCGTCTTACTACTTGGGAGTTTTATTTATTTACTTACTTTAAATCCAAAATCGTGTTTGGTTTTGTTTTTTTTTTTTTAAAACAGAAATATTGTGCCTTTTAATTCAAGTCTGCTTCACAGATGTACAGCAGAAAGGACTGTGCAGCTTGTAGACTTATCTAAGTATTGCCTGCCGTGGTTGGAAAGCGATAAAGTTTTGAGCTTGTACCCTTTCATCTCAAAGTGCCTCACAAACATTCATTAACACAGCCCCGCGGAGGTTAGGAGCACAGTTCCTCCCCGTCGTGGTTAGGGAGATTGAGGTCAGAGGGCTTTTTTGAGGAGGAAGAATAGCATCAGAAATTAAATGCCAATGTTGCAGGCTCTGAGTATTGCCCCACAAGCTCTTAAAGGATGGCTGGGATCCAAATGTGACACCTCTTGCAGCACGACATCACCAGGGAGCAATAGGAGACGGGGGGGCTAATCCTTTCTGTAGTTCCTAAGAGTCCATTGCAGCAAAAAGAATAGCATTTGCTTCCAGCTGTTTTCTTTCCAATTATTAATATTACTGATAGTAGTAGTAGTAGTAATCGTAGAATTAGTATTATTTGCTGAGTTTCAAAATATAAATAATTGATTTGGGTAATCTCTGCTCTTGTGACACTTCTTTAATGAAATGTCTTCATTGGGAGCAAAAGAATCCCATTATGAGACATTCATTCATTGCAGAGCGATAACAAGGAGAAGGATATGTGATTTGTATAATCTGGTTAAATGGCTCAGATTGCCTAGCCATAGCCTCCCGGGTATAATATTCGTTTGAATAAAAGTTGATTGAATTTTTTTTTAACTAATCTTATTCTTTTGTTAGAGCCACAAGCAACCTGCTGCCTTTATTGTAACCCAACACCCTTTGCCCAACACCATAGCAGACTTCTGGAGGCTGGTGTTTGATTATAACTGCTCCTCTGTTGTGATGCTGAATGAGATGGATGCAGCACAGGTAAGTGATTTTTCATCATTTCTGTCATGTAACTTCTCAAATCCAGATGGATTTAAGAGCATTTCTGCTGCCATTTTCTTGTGTCCCCCCTCCCCACCCCAATAAAGGGGAACTGGAAAGTAATAGTTAATGTTTTGGGGTATAATGAAGAATAAGTCCACGTGCTTGACTCCTTCTAAGGCACCTAATTCTTATTGCAGTTAACAGGGATATCTATTCTGTGTTTGCAGGCCTAAATCTTCCTCCCAAATCCCCGTTGTTCCTTTTCATATTTTTTCCCTGTCTTTGGTTTAGAAAAATGTTCCACAGCCCCAGTGTGCTTCATGCTTGCCTGTTCACATGATCTTTCCAGAAGAATAAAACCAAGAGAGATGCTGAAATAGTTTGAAGGATCTTTTCTCTGAGATTGACAATGCAATTCTGTAATACTGAGAAGTGTGGTTTGCACAGTTTCTGGAGATGTACATTGTGCTGTACATTGTGGGGGTTTTTTTCCTTTCTAGTGTCATGTGTAAGTTGGTTTCTTGGCTACTAAAACCACCATTATTTTCCGGAGTCGAGCTTGCCAAGGGAGAAGCCATTGTAGTTCCTCCTGTACTAGCATTTCCAGCCACCTTGCTGATGAGTGGCAGAAGATAACAGCTTTCAAAAAGGCATAATCATGCAATTTGTGTGAAGAGTACATTTGGCATGGCTAATTCACCCATTACAGCACTTGTTAAACAAGAGGAGAGGAACCCTCAAGTAGTTCGTACTTCATGGATTAATTTTTCGTTTGTCTCTTCCCTGTCTTCAAAATCTTACCACACTTGAAGGCAGCGAGGTTACTGGTCTCTTTTTTCAGTGATAGTGGAGAAGCCAATCACCCCGTTAGGTGAGGGTATCTCCCTTCAGGGTGAACGCTGTGGGATTTCATCTCCAGCACAGTAAGAGCTCTGCTCAGAAGAGGGCTCTCTTGGTGACCTGCAGAGTCCCACTGCTGTGCAAGGAATTGGAGGTCCTGTGGATTTGCTGCCTCCTGTCCAATTCACCCTGCCTGATTCTGCATCTTGGCACTGAATCCAGAGATGAACTTCATCTTTTCCTTTTTTTCTGACACTTAAAAACACAGCTTCTTATGGAAATGGCACGCTTTCTCACACTTCATTCTTGGAAAACACAAGCCTGTCAGCCTCAGACAGTGTTATTCTTGTGACTGTCTTTCTGCACGAGAATTTACCTGCTTTGTTTTATTCCCAGCAAAGTTTTGTTTTTATGAGGTAGTCTGTAGGCACAGAAAAGGAGATTTGAAAATTCATAAAGTCATTTTGACGGTTACTCTAGCAGGGTGTCACCTACCTCGAGTCTGCAGCCGGTGCCAAAATCACCAAGGGAGCACTGGAAGTTAAGGATTATTTTAAAGTTTGTATCTTAGGAGCTTTCAAGGCAGGGTATGACAGTTTCATATCACAGAATCATTTAGATTAGAAAAGACTTAAGATCATTGAGTCCAACCATTAACCTAGCACTGCCAAGTCACACTAAACCATGTCCCTGACTGCCACCTTACAGGTCTTCTAAATACCTGCAGGGATGGTGACTGAACCAAGTCCCAGGGCAGCCTGTTCCAGCGCTTGACAACCTTTTGGTGAAGAAGTTTTTCCTAATATCTAATCTAAACCTCCCATGATGCAAATTGAGGCCATTTCCTCTTATCCTATCACTTACTACTTGGGAAAAGAGACCAACACCCACCTCACTATAACCTCCTGTCAGGGAGCTGTAGAGGGCCAGGAGGTCTCCCCTCAGCCTCCTCTTCTCCAGACTAAACCCCCCCAGTTCCCGCAGCCGCTCCCCATCAGACCTGTGCTCCAGACCCTGCACCAGCTCCGTCACCCTTCTCTGGACACGGTCCAGTCCCTCAATGTCTTTCTTGTAGTGTGAGGCCCAAAACTGAACACAGTATTTGAGGTGCGGCCTCACCAGTGCCAAGTACAGGGGACAATCACTTCCCTGTTTCTGGCACAAGCCAGGATGCCACTGGCCTTCTTGGCCACCTGGGCACACTGCTGGCTCATATCCAGCCGTCTGTCAGCCAACACCCCCAGATCCTTTTCCACCAGGCAGCTCTCCAGCCACTCTTGCCCAAGCCTGTAGCATTGCGTGGGGTTGTTGTGACCCAAGCGCAGGACCCAGCACTGAGCCTTGTTGAACCTCATACAGTTGGCCTCAGCCCATCCATCTGGCCTGTCCAGACCCCTATGTAGTAGACTTCTTACCCTCAAGCAGATCAGCAGATTCGCTGTAAAAGTGAGGTTTCTGAAAAGGAAACTTAACAATGTTGTGCTTGTACTGTCGTTGTATGACAATGTTGTAATTATCTACCTGTTCATCACTGCCTAATCCAAGTGCTGTACTGTAAGCACTATGAAACTGTTGGTGTACAATAGCTTCCGGATACTGTATTTGCGTGCATGAGCAGGTTGTGTTACTCATCTCAATAAGTAGAACACAAATACAAAAATTGCTTATATAAAACTGTGCCTAAACTGTAGAGAGGAAAAGAGTTAAAATAAATACATAAGTGAACCTTTAATCCACTATGCAGGAAAACGTGCAAGTAAAGCCATGTAGAGGTGAGAGAACATAACAGACAATTTAAGACTTTATATACATATATATTTGGGTAGATGGCCATTCACAGACCTGCTTTATGAAAAGCAAACTTTCAGTATTAAGGATTAATTTTTTTTTTCTTTCCAATGCACCTTGAGGTTGTTTCCTAAAGCACCTGCTCAGCTCAAATCTCCTTGCCTATTGGACAGATGCTTCAGAGGAATCTGTAGGCTGCTTGAAAGTCTGAATGAAGAGTAAAGACAACATTCAAAGGAGGACTTGCTTATGTGGTCTTGCCTGGCTTGCTTAAGCTTGTAAAACTAACAAGGGCAAAGATGCACAAGATTGCATAAATATCCCACCCAATTTCGATCCCATATGATTGAAGGAATAACAGGAATACAGAATTAGTGCAGTAGCATGCATACACTTGACGTTATTACTGGCAGTGATTGAACTTGAAAAGCTTGAGAGCAAGTTCAAATGAGCATCTGGGGGTTTCAAAACTTCTAAAAAATTGCACTTGAAAATAGGAAGAAAGAAACAGAAAGAAATACAATCTCAGCAGAAACTGCTAATGAGATCTCATGCAAAATATTTTCTCACCATGATCTATTTCCGGATGGATTTGAAATACTTGGATTGTAATTTGTGTGGATACAATTTTTTTTTGTACTTTCAGTTCAGTAATATCAGCATAAGAAAAAAGACTTCCAACCTGCTTCACAAACTTCAGAGATTCAGTTGTGGTTCACCCTGCAATCGGAGTTGCTCTTGGAGCAAACTCATACTCATTCTCCCTTCCCTGCTCGCTGGTAGAGTCAGAAGGCTAAAAAGTTCATCATACAGAAAAAAGAAGTTCCACTTTGCTTGAATTAAGATTAATTTTCTTAGCTCATATACTATTTTCTCATCTACACCAAACCTGTGTGGCTCCTATTAAAATTACCTACAGACACTAATCTTTTAATGTTCATTTTAAATCTATACCCCTACAGAAGCTTCATTTATCAGCCAGTTTTTCTGCACCTTTAGACCCCAGAATTCAATGTTACAAAATGCATTCATACAAAAAAAAAGGGAAAAGAAGTCATGCTTCTAAAATTTATTCCTTTTTTTTTCTTCATATTCATGATATTAAAAATGTTTGCTGAGTTAGAATAAGGTCTTCTCCGAGCAAATACATGTAAGACAAGATTAGTTATGGATTTAGAGCTGATTAGAAATTTGAAAGGAAATTAGACTGACCATGCATTTCTTTGTTAATAGTTAAGGTGTCTTCTGTTTCTTTTGGCATTTTCTCTAGCTCTGCATGCAGTACTGGCCAGAGAAGACGTCCTGTTGTTATGGCCCAATTCAAGTAGAGTTTGTTTCAGCAGACATTGATGAAGATATCATCAACCGGATATTCCGGATCTGCAACATGGCCAGGGTAAGATCAGTGAAATACCAGTTCCCTCTCTATTCTCAAAAATACATTTTGGCATGAGGAAGAGGCAGAACCAAGACTTGTGGTTTAGAGATGCTGAATCTCTCACCTCAGAACAAAATTCCACTGTAGAATGTAGTAGCTACTTCCTTTAATTAACATTTAATTGCATCAGTCTGTATTGGTAGAAGACTCTTGGCCGAAAGTAGAAAGTAGATGATACGAGCTGAAAAATCTGTATTTAAATGGAAAGCATTTCTCTGTGTGTATTTGAGAACAATTAATCACCCGGTAGCCAATATAAAACCATCGGTATCATAGGAAATAAACTGGGATAGTATCAGCAGCTCTCCATCTGTCAACTAGTATGCAATGGTCTCTGAAGACAGATGCAACATTTACTGGCTAGACTGGGATTCCCAATTGCCACTGTTTTCCCTATAAATAAGCAACTGCCATTTCAGTAAGCAACTCTTTGTCTGTATCCCTCAGCACCAGGACAGCTGAAATGACAGAAACAAAGTTTATCTGCGCACTGGACCCTGGCCATGCAACTTCAGGGCTGTAGGAAGGGGGTTCACTAGAGAATTTCTCTCTCATTAGTTGTTTTCCAGATTGATTATGTCTCCTCTTTTGTTCCTTTTTCACTTTTTCTAATCAGTAATGGAAACAGGCTCCACAAATTACATTTCCATGCTGTTTAACACATCAGTCTCTCATTGTGTGGTCAGAGCCTGGGCAGCAATTCAGTCGTGGCATTGCGGAGTGAACCTTGTGGTCCAACTGCACAAATTGATAAATTACTTCAATGTTCACCTTTCTGTATCCCAGGCCAACTGCTTCTGAACCAGGGACAACCTTGAAGTCGTGCAGCTAATGAATAAGGCTCTGTAACTCTCGGGATGAAGCTGGCTCGTAAATGCAGAGCTGGCAGGGTGGATGCTGTGAACTCACAAATCTCTGCACCCATCTATGTTCAACACCACTGGCTGCTGCTAAAATCTTTATGAGGATCCTTTCCTGTCACAGTCCCCAGAGATTTTTTTGAGCACCTTCTTTGCCTTTAGTTCTTATGGCACAACTAATCTCCAGCACAGGCAATCAGGAAAGACACATCTGATCTATTTGTACAGTTTGATGAGAGTTTATTCTCTACCGAAAACAAAACAAGGGATCCTATGCACCTGGTTTCTGCCTGACTCTGTAATACCTGAAGTCATCATTGTTACCTGGATTACTGAAAAGTCCTTGTTCCCCACTGTATCTGGTAACCAGAGTGGAGGATGTTAACACTGATGACATCAGATCCAGGGGGGGAGATGCCATGTAACCAGTGCCCCCTGCTTTACTCTGTGTCTCTGCTTCCTGCCCTGCCCCGTTTAGCATCTTGAAAGCACTCTGTTTTAGCCTCAGGACGGGTATCGCATAGTTCAGCACCTGCAGTACATCGGCTGGCCAGCATACAGGGACACCCCTCCTTCCAAGCGCTCCCTCCTGAAGGTGGTCAGAAGGTTGGAGAAGTGGCAAGAACAGTACGATGGGAGAGACGGACGGACTGTTGTCCACTGCCTGTAAGTAGGACTTGAAAATATCTGTAACCTGACGAAATGCTGGCTGAAGAGCACTGATTATGGATCTGGAAATCTGGTGGTTTGCCAGGCTTCAGCCGGGGAAATTGAAGTTAAATTCATAATACACTTCAAGTTGAATATTGTGCTACCTTATAGCATCCTGGCCTAGAGATTTTACTGATTGTGGTGAAGAGCAGCTGAGAAAGTTGTGCTACTTGCTGTTTTGTAGGTAGGTCTCGTGACTGGAGCCCAGCCACAACCAAAGCAGCACTGCTGCGTGTTCAGCTCTGAGCTCGGAGCTGCTGTGAGCCCAGAGCCGTGAGGAGCAGCACTGCAGTCCCTGGGGCTGCCCTGGCCACCAGACCAGGCACCAGCTTGGCCCTTCCATCCCTGTCCTCTGCCCTGCAGGTCTCCACTTCCACAAACCCATGAATGTCCTTAACCAGCCCTTATGTTACAGACCTTTCTTAGCATTTGAGGTGTGTGAGCAGCGCTCTCCCCAGCTTTGCCTTCACCTCTTGACTCTTTTCTCCTGCGTCCAGGAATGGTGGGGGACGCAGCGGCACCTTCTGTGCCATCTGCAGCGTGTGTGAAATGATTCAACAGCAAAATATCATTGATGTGTTCCACATAGTGAAAACATTACGGAATAACAAATCCAACATGGTGGAGTCACTGGTAAGCTTTTTCCCCTGTGCCTTACCCCACCCAGCATATGCATGGGGATCTTAGGATAGGCAAAAAAGATTTCATGACTTAGACCAGTATGAATCAAAATGAATCATAATGTGAAGCCATCAGAATTAACGTCAGTCCCATTTTAGCATGTGCAATGAACGCCCTGGTCCCACTGCTGCTCTCCTTGAGCGGGGACCTGCTGCCCTGGCAGCGTGAGGAACACTGTGTCCATGCCCAGCTGCCTCCAGGAGGTCAGACCCCAAGTAGCTCTCACCATGGCTGTGGGGATGGGGGCATTTGTCCTCCTGTACATGCATACAGCCAGTGCTTAATGCTGTGACATGCCTTGAACCCAGGAACAGTCCAAACCCCAGGCCTTGCTCCCTGCAGCCGAAGAGATTAAACTGTCCTGAATTCAGTCGTCTCAACTGATCACACTGAATTCTTTCCTCAAAAGCAACGCATGCAGTGAGGGCTTGAAGCAAATAATAGTCCATACAGTGGCTGTCTCTTTGCGTGTCTTTCTTTTCCATTGATGATACCATCTCTTAGTAATTCTTATTCAGGATCATATAGAAATGCAATTAATTTTTGCCTGGTCTTGCCAAACAGTATAAGAGGGAGGAGGCACTTTTGGCAGCTTGTAGAATGAGGCTTTTAAGAATTTACCTGTATCCTAATGCCATTGATTTCTGTTCTGTCTTTCAGGAACAGTATAAATTTGTATATGAGGTTGCACTGGAATACTTGAGTTCCTTTTAGCCCAGCAGAGGGAGGGGAGCCTCCAAAATGCCAGATCCCAACCTCTGGCAGACACTTCTCCCCTCTCCCACACTGGAAGGCAGTAACAAGTGTGGGAAGGAAAACCTCTCCTTCCCAGAGCAAGAGACTGAGATTGCACAGACCTCGCTGGAAGGAGGAGACGATGCCTGTGTTTGCTGCTGCCTGCTTTCTATTGGAACATCTACCGCTTCTTAAATAACCTACTGTAAAATTCAGCAAAATGGGAGACAGGCTGAAAGACTGGACTTTCTAATCCCCTCTGACTTCTCTCCCCTTTTGGATTGTATTTTTGCTCTCCTTGCTGCAGAGTGGGGAAGGAATGAAACCCTTAGGAAATTCTCTTTTAAATGTCTCTTTTTTAATTTATAATTTTGTTCTCAAATCCCAGTCTTTAATTTTTTAATTTTATGCAGCAGTCATTTGGGAAAAATGAGATAGCCATAGGGGATATATGAAATGTTTCATTACAATTTGTCTACCTTATCTGTCTCCTTTTATTTGTTTTTCCAAATGAAAAGGCCAACACAAAAAAACCCCACTGGAATTCTTTTCCCATATGTAGTCCCTTTTAGCATGAAAATAGATGGTGGAGATGAGAAGCTGTTCATGGATTCACTGCCTCGGCTTCTACACAAATGTTTCCTCCCAGTTTCTGCTAGACTCCCAAGGCTGTGCATGAACTGGTTACATCTCTCTGGTCTGTGTTCGTTTCAGTGCTGGTGGAGCAATACCATTAATGAGTTTCCCAGCCACTTGAACCTTAAATATTTGCATCAAACAAATTGCATTTGTCTTGCAACTTTGGTAACTTTGTTACCATATTTTTCAAGTATTTTCTGGGGTGCAGTGTGTCTTTGAAAAACAGGGTATAAAGTAGGTATTATTGATCATATACTATGTATTATTATTTTTTATTTATTATTTGTATTGCTGTAGAACTTAGGACCCCTAGTCATGACAGGACCCTGCTGAACTAGGCACTGTGCAAACAGAGAACAAAGAAGGTTCTTGCTCAAGAGCTTAAAATCTGAAGGTAATCTCTAAATTGGGTTTGGTCGAGATTTCCTCGCTATTTCCAAACTGTTGTACAGTCAGATGTAGTTGAGTGATTTATTCAGATTTCCAGGCTATACAAGCTTCAAAATGGTAACCCATCCAAGCTGTAGGAAAGGTGATGTACATACACAGAAACCTATTCTGATGTGTTAAGAAAAGTGTTAGACTAGCACAGCAACTTTCTTTCTTAAGCAAAACAGCTTTTGTTCTGTTCTGGAAAAATGCTTGTGCAACTCCTTCTTTGAAACAAACACCAGATGTGTTTTGCCATGGTTCTGGATCTCACTCTGACTTCTTAGCAGCTAAGAAATTGCTTTTCTGAAAGAGTATGTTTAAGTAGTTAATCGTTAAAGTCTGCAGGGTAATCCTGGAGAAAAAAAAATAATTGAATGAACAAGTCTTTACAATATTCAGTACTTCAATTTATCCATTTATTTATCTTGAGGGTGAGGGGATATGAGGTTGCTCTGTGTGTAAATTCGATTCTGGAAGATGTAGGTTTCTTCAAATACAGATTTGCTATAAGATAGGCTGATGGTAAGAGTTTAAGGAAGCTCCACTTTCTTACCACCCTGTAGTTTTCCACCCTCAGGTAAATACTCCGATACTGTGCTGCAAGCTCTGTCGTGTCGATGCCTGGCATAGAGCATGCCAGAATTTGAAAAAATTTTGCTAATTCTAAATGTAAATTCAAAAGGCACCTCTACTTCATGGTCATTCTTTTTTCAATAGTCATACCTTTGCCTTGACAATGAAGGATGAAAATTAAATCTGATAAAAGCAACTCTCTACTCAAACAATACCTAACCAAAAAGTTGTCATCTCTACCAGGACCTGCAACAGTCTTAAGGAAGGATGCTTGGAACAGTAGTAATCCTCTTCCTGCTAAGCAAGAGGAGAGGCTTCATAGGATGCTGAACCGCCTAGCTCATATTCTTTCCAGGGGCTTTGGATTCTTGGCTTGTTCCAAGTGAGTATCATGAAGGTCTTCAGTGAGCTTGAACCACATTGTCCCTGATGTAGCCAGTGTGCCATAAAGTATTGGTGAGAACCCCGTCACAGGTGCCTCTGCTCTGTTTCTAGTTGGTCCTTTTTGTTGTGTGCAAGAAATCACAAAATCACTTTTAGTTCCCATTCGGGCTGTAGGTAGATTTCTGGCATCTCACAAAACAATCTAGTCGTTTAAATTGTTTTTTTCTCCTTTTGCCACTAAGCAACACAAACAATTCTGCAGAAAAAATAGAAAGCAAAGCAAAGCTATAAGATAAAAATGAGAAGGAAGGCATGTTAGTGTTTTGATTACAGGTGGCTTGCTCTAACAGTGTAGGTCAGGAGCGGGGACCATTAGCAAAGAGGGAAGAGGGAATCTGTATCCCAGAATGATATTTTTCAACAACTGCCCAGGTAGGAAGAAACTACAAGTCAGCAAAATGTTCATGACTTTGCTAACTCCTGAAAGCCAGAGGGAATCAATCCCTGTGGGTACTATGGAAATATTAATTAGTATTTAGCATTCTGTTAATTTTACATGGAAACTAGCATAATGATAGGTCCCCCTCATGAATTGCTGAAAGACTAGTGCAAGCACTAAAGGTGACAGACAGGATAAAAGGAATAGAGAGGTAGAAGAAATGACAATATGACTGAGATGTGAAGTGGAGGTAATTCAAGGCTGAACAGTAGCATGAAGGAAAGTTGATTAAAAAGACATAAGTAAGCCCATAGGAGGGCTGTGTGCATGGAGAGAAGGATGTTGGATGAGCAGAGCAGAACAGCACTTGTAGTGGAGTAGCTGTTTAAGGTCTTGAGGTAGGTTTGAATGCATTTCAGGGTATGAAAAATGCTACAGAAGGGTCAAGTATGTGTATCAGTGGCAACTCACTATGTGCTTTTGGCCCTCTGAAAATGCAAAATAACATTAGCATAAACTGCAGGGAAAGGTATTTAAGCTAAATTTTACCTTGTATTTGCAAGGAACAAGTTTAATACAAACATTGGTTACCACAGCCCAACTGTTAGTCACAGCTTAGTATGTGGCAACTCAGCCATGTGTCTCAACCTTCTTCCAAAGTCCAGCCTACAATCCATGTGGAAGGATGCTCAGGAAACACTACAGCTTATGTTGCCAAGGTCTTGTATTGTCATGCAGTTACATTGCTTTTGGGGGACTGACCCAGCTCCAGTCTGTGTTGGCTCAGGGATCTTTATGCTGTTCCTTACTGCACAATGTATATGTGCTGAATGGGAGTTAATGATGAAGGGAATTGTGTGGAAAGAGAAGAGAAGCTAGCTTTAAACAACCTTACTACCTTGAGGTTGTTTAAACCCTAGAGAACAGCCTGTAGCAAAATCGGTAATGTGTTTGAAGCAAGATCATGGGTGATGGGTTTGTTTTCCCTGAGAGAAATTAAGAGATGAGATAAAGGAGGCTTTCTCAGTCCTGAAAGGATTAATAGTCAGGGCAAGCTTTCCAAGTTAAGCATCCCCTGCTGCAGATGGAAAGCGATAATGTATGGTAGAAAAGGTGAATTCCTCAATGACTAAGTTTTAAGCTGGAAAAATAAGATACTGACAATATTTGAATGGTCATAATGAAGATAAACTTACTCCCATTCAGACACCCTTCAGTGGTGAGGGAGCACTTTTAATTGATAGCATAGTCTTGGTCTGAAGTTTAATCTGAAAGACAGGGTACTACAAATAGGTAAAGATGGGTGCTTCAGGGATGACTGTCACGTACAGGGAGTAACTAACAAATTATTAAGGGATGTAACTGAAGCAAAGAATTCCAGAGCTATCTAGGCTGGCTGCTGGAGAAGGAAGACCCTGAGTTGTCTGCAGGAGAGAGATAGACCAAAACCACTAAAAGGTACAGAAGGTCTTCACAACCTTTTATTTTTTTTAGTTTTGTGTTTGTTTGGAGGTGGTTTGTGGGTTTGGTGGGGGTTTTTTAATTAAAATTTCTGCAGGAACTATATTCTATGATTTTTTTTTTTTTTTTTTTTTTTTTGACTTCTTCAGATTACCTGTAAGGAAACAAGTGTTTGACATTCTGTAAATAGACTTGGTTATTAACAGAAAGAAAAAGATCATGCAAGGGAGTACAAGGATACATGTGAAAGTAACTGAATCGGGACTTCTGGTAGCAAGCAAGCCAATGGAAATTCAGTGGTTTTATTTATGTCTGCAGATTGAAATAATTGGTATTCTCTGATCAGGGAAGTCTCTGGTCTATGGTTAAGGAGGAGACCTTTCAATCTGTCATTGAAATTCTTCACCAGGGTTGCACAGAATTATGTCTGCCTTTGCCATGCTCTGGTGGGTCCCTCTTAATTTATTCACAGTTTAAGCTATTTATATGAGCTAGAGTTGTCCATTTTGGTCCATGGGCAACAGGTAGTTGGCAATGAAAGGTTTTTACATGCATTGAAAAGCTGTAACTTCAGTGGCCTTTACCCCCAAATCAAACCACCGTTTCTGTGCCCCATCTCCCCTGCTCAGCCCTCATGCAGCCCACATGTACACATAGGTCCAGATAACTCCCATAAAAGCAGACAGGGATTTTGGGAATTGCCTGTGACCCCTAATCAGTCTGGTCCATGTAATTCTGTAGGACAGAGGAGAGAATCCCAGAGCTTTTGCCTAGAGCAGTATGTATTTTTGTGTCAGTAGTTTCCAGGTTTTTATTCTGGATCTGTAAATTCCCTTCAATAAAAAGCCTGGTGGCAATGAAGACCCCATAGTAGTAGATTTAAGCCTGCAGATAGTAGACTTGTTTTTCCATCTTTTTCACAGACCCTTTAGACATAGTTTGTGAGGTTTCCCTTGGGAATCTCAAGCCAGGGATTGCTGGTCACTGCTCTTGATGTGCTGTAGAGTCAGAGAAAGGAGAGAGGCTCCTACAGCAGGTGATTCAGAAGGCAGTTAAACGAATTGCCATCTGAAAGAAGAAAAGGAGAAGAAATCTCCTTTAGAAGAAACCAAACACTGGAGGAGGAGGCAGATTAAATGGAGTCTTGAAACAGGTAGGAAACATGCACCTTTTTCTGTCTCTCATTCTTGCACAGCTGCTCTTACATCTTTCTTACTCTTCTGAGTTCATGCCAAGATCATAAAAAACAGGTAATGCCACACTCCATGCTGTGGAGCTCTGTGGAGACGGAGCAGTCAGAGTGTAACAGAGGGAGTAAATCCTGAGGGACAAAGATAAAAGGCGGTTTGCTTGAGAGAGGAATCTTCAAATACGAGGTGCCTCTATCTGTCAGACTTGCAGAATTCTTAACAAGTCATCACAGAGCAGCACACAGTCCTGCTGCGGTCCTGGACGTGCAATGCAGCGGAAATGTTCTGCTCGGAAAACTTCATTGTCCTGTAATAAATTTAAAACAATCAATTCCATTACATTGGTAGCACAGTTAACTTTTATGGTGTCTCCAGACAGTGCAAGGGGCATCTCAAGAACTTTGTGTGAGCCTGCTGTATTTTCACTTGAGATTCTTTCATTTGTCTTAAGTGTTTCAAACTTCAGTCAACCTCAGTTTGTTAGAAAAATAAAGGGGGTCATGTGGCAAAAGTTATTCAGCATAACCACTGCCTTTGGGTCAGGAATTCATTATACCTCCTAGGAAACTGTGAAATGATAGAACAAACTACTGCATCTTCCCTGCACAGATGTTTACAGGAGTAGAACCGGGGGGAGCCAGCCTATTAAAGTCAGGGAGACAGAAGTGAGTAATAAGGATTCTGTTAACCCTCCTGTGTTCCTATTTATTTAGATTGCAGTCTTCTATAGCCATACATACATAATATACAATTTAAATGCAAGTGCTCTTTCTTTCCCTGTTCCCAAAAATACCTACAGCTCTTTTTTTCATCAAGGGTGAGCCAACAGCATAGCAAGCAAAGCCCACTTTCTGCAGTTTTGGCAAGGACCACTAGGATCATGTATTATCTGTTCATTGACTTGGAAGAAGTATCAGTGATCTTCCTCATATACATACTTGAAGAATGTACAATTTTCTGTAACTGTCAACTAAAATCATACATTTTCATACATCAAGACCATATCCTGGTGGTACTGAGTGTGATGGAAAGAAAAAAGAAAAATCTTGCTGACTTCCAGTGACCTCTAGTCTATAATCTTTATTTGCTGTGTTAAAATATTTTAAAACCCTCCCTTGTAAAAAATAAACTATACTCAGAATATCCTACAGTTTCATGTTGGACTAGCATAATTGTGAAAACCTGGCAGCTTTTTACAGTTTGTAAAAACATGAAAGATCTAAATCAGCCTTTCCATCCTTTGTCCCAGTGCATGCAGCAGATTTTTCACCACTATTCTGTTTTCAACCTGAGCCTTAAAAAACAAAATAATGCAGCAGACTGAATGACAATTGCTGGTGTTCCCATAGTGTTTCCTGGTGGACAGAGGGAAAAAAAAAAAATGGAATGAAATGGGAAAAGAACAACCTAAAATGTTTTTCCTGCAACATAATTCAGCATGAGCTGTTTCTAAGCAGTATAAACACGGGCCAGTCCATGCCACTTTGTCTGGAGCAAGGATTTGCTTGTTGCAAGGTGGAGGCACACTGTAGATAGACCCTCTGGGACCACTCCTGGTATTTCATGTATAGGTACCCAACAGCATAGTGGTTACTTAGTGGAGGCACTTGTTGCAGAATGACAGTGTTTCAGTGGAGATACTTTTCATTGAGAGATCTGGTACTCTGAAAGGCTACTATTAGGGGGACTCGTGAGATACCTCAAGTGTGTTGAACTATGAAGATTTATTTCCTTGTGTGAGTACATCATCTTTCAATGGGAACCTCCCAGAAATCTTACTTGTGTGAAATTATGGAAAGGAGGGCATTTTTGGGAATGGAAGTGGGAGTGTGGCCAGCACTTTACAAGCTTTCGTGAATTTAGATACTCTAGCAAGACTCCCCAGGACAAATGATAGTTGTTTGCATTGCTGAAAGTCTAAACAGAGTTTATGTGCTGGACTCATATGTACCTGGAACAGAAGTGGCATTACCTCCTCATCGCCCCTGTAGCCTTTTCTTACATCTCCAGCACTTAAATGCTGTACTACTATGCCACAAGTTTGAGCTGTATCCTTAACACCTCCTTTAACCCATACTGACTCACCACATTGACAAAATTCCCTCCCATATTGATTTAAACTCCTTCACCTCCTCCCCCTCCCCCCACCTCCCCCCTTCTCTGGCCAGTCCTGATGAAATTACAACCTACTAGCATCACTTGTTGCCAGACTCGTCACTACTTCACACAGCAGTGCTGTGGCTGCAACTGAATCAGCAGTGTCCTGTTCCAGCTCCCTGGGTGCATTTTGCCAGCAGGGAGGAGTGCTGCATGAGAGCTAATCTCCGCTGTTGCGATGCCGCCCCCATCTTCCCCCCCCCCCCCTT